>NC_091150.1:41191872-41299372 GCF_040958095.1 Procambarus clarkii | reverse complement strand
GGCTGTCATCTGTGTGGCTGTGTCATCTGTGAGGCTGTGTCATCTGTGTGGCTGTGTTATCTGTGTGGCTGTGTCATATGTGAGGCTGTGTCATCTGTGAATTTGTGTCATCTATGAGGCTGTGTCATCTGTGAGGCTGTGTCATATGTGAGGCTGTGTCATCTGTGAGGATCATCTGTGTGGCTGTGTCATCTGTGAGGCTGTGTCATCTGTGTGGCTGTGTTATCTGTGAGGCTGTGTCATCTGTGTGGCTGTGTCACCTGTGAGGCTGTGTCATCTGTGTGGCTGTGTCATCTGTGAGGCTGTGTCATCTGTGAGGATCATCTGTGTGGCTGTGTCATCTGTGTGGCTGTGTTATCTGTGAGGCTGTGTCATCTGTGTGGCTGTGTCACCTGTGAGGCTGTGTCATCTGTGTGGCTGTGTCATCTGTGTGGCTGTGTCATCTGTGAGGCTGTGTCATCTGTGTGGCTGTGTTATCTGTGAGGCTGTGTCATCTGTGTGGCTGTGTCACCTGTGAGGCTGCGTCATCTGTGAGGCTGTGTCATCTGTGAATTTGTGTCATCTATGAGGCTGTGTCATCTGTGAGGCTGTCATATGTGAGGCTGTGTCATCTGTGAGGATCATCTGTGTGGCTGTGTCATCTGTGAGGCTGTGTCATCTGTGTGGCTGTGTTATCTGTGAGGCTGTGTCATCTGTGTGGCTGTGCCACCTGTGAGGCTGTGTCATCTGTGTGGCTGTGTCATCTGTGAGGCTGTGTCATCTGTGAGGCTGTGTCATCTGTGTGGCTGTGTTATCTGTGAGGCTGTGTCATCTGTGTGGCTGTGTCACCTGTGAGGCTGCGTCATCTGTGAGGCTGTGTCATCTGTGAATTTGTGTCATCTATGAGGCTGTGTCATCTGTGAGGCTGTGTCATATGTGAGGCTGTGTCATCTGTGAGGGTCATCTGTGTGGCTGTGTCATCTGTGAGGCTGTGTCATCTGTGAGGATCATCTGTGTGGCTGTGTCATCTGTGAGGCTGTGTCATCTGTGTGGCTGTGTTATCTGTGAGGCTGTGTCATCTGTGTGGCTGTGTCACCTGTGAGGCTGTGTCATCTGTGAGGCTGTGTCATCTGTGTGGCTGTGTCATCTGTGTGGCTGTGTCATCTCTGTGGCTGTGTCATCTGTGTGGCTGTGTCATCTGTGTGGCTTTGTCATCTGTGTGGCTGTGTCATCTGTGAGGCTGTGTCATCTGTGTTCCAGCATCATCTGTGTGAAATCAAACTGAAAATGCCCATACACACCTCTGGGGCAAACATTGAAGCAGAAATGTCAGTCATGTAAGTCTCCTGACACCTGTTTTGTCAGGAGCGTCCACGCTGCTGACACCTGTGTCAGTTCTGAGTCCCTTCTGAACCTTCCTGATTCATTTCTATATTTAAGTGGGTGATAAAGAGTGATTGTGCTGAGGTGGACTTGAGAGAGAGAGAGAGGGCTGAGAAAGGCGGTTGTCGGTAAGGGCGGAGGTGCGACGCCCCTACGTGGGCCGCTGGGCCTTACGGTGACTGACAAAGGCTCTACTGCCGCTATCCTGATTGGTCCTCCGTGTTAGTGCTTGTGGTCTATGCCAACACATACTCGGCTGGTGGCATCGTGGTAGTCTCCTCTTCCCTCCCACCATCACCACCACCACCACCTGCGTCCCCACTACCACAACCGTCACCAGCACCATCATTACTGACGTCAACACCACCACCATTACTGACTTCACTACCACCACCACCAAAACAACTACCAGGTAGGTAAGTGTTGTTAGGTAAGTGCCACCAGGGCCACCCTAGCCAACCACACAAGATAACACGGTAAGAAATCACGGGATCTGGCTGAAGAAACAAAGTAGATGTCTCACAGAAAGCAACAAGGAAGTGTGTGAGGAACTCAACATAATATTTCAGGAAGTCTTTACAGAAGCATGGAGATGCGAGGTGACATGTCACAGGTGACACTGGATGACACAGGTGACACTGGATGACGCAGATGACACTGGATAACACAGGTGACACAGGTGACACTGGATGACACAGGTGACACTGGATGACACAGGTGACACTGGATGACACAGGTGACACTGAATAGCTTAAGTCAACTAGACGTCACAACGCTAGAAGAGAGAAGCAACAAACTGGACATGATTCCAACATACAAGATACTGAAGGGAATTTAATAAAGTGAGCAAATACAACCTCTTTAAAGTGAGAGAAAGTAGGACGAGAGGACATAATGAGACGCTGGACAAGCAAAGGAGTCGAATTGAATGGAAGAACTCGTACCGTGTACGGGCGATCAACAAGCGGGATCCACTGGAAGAAGTTGGGGAAGCCGCCTCTATTGACAACGTTAAGGACTAGTTCGCCCAAGAACCACCACCAAGACACAACCTCAACTAGAAGGCCTGGTCAGAGACCGGGCCGCGGGGACGTTGATCCTCGGCATCACCACACGGCACTCACCACCACAGCCACAACAATAAGCCCTCCCTTAGTCTCCTCAAGTCTCCCTCTCCCACGTCATCCCCTCTACCATACCTCCCTCTCCATCGGCACCTTCCAGCCTCCCTTTCCATCACACTTGCTCCAGAACCTCTCCCATTACGGAGGAGTGTTTTATCTTTTCCAAGGCTACTGGACCCTACCGACCGAGTCTCAGAGTTACAGTACCATTCCTTCGCTCGACCCTTGGGTTTACTTCCTGGTATAAACCCATTGTTTAGTAGTTTCTTCGAGTGTTGGCACCCCACGCCTGGACACTGCCATATATTAGGTTGAGGGGTGAGACCTCAGATTGGCGTGAAGTCACCAGTGGAGTCCCACGGGGCTCTGTACTCGGTCCTATCCTGTTTCTGATATACGTAAATAATCTCCCGGAGGGTATAGATTCAATCCTCTCAATGTTTGCTGACGACGCCAAAATTATGAGAAGGATTAAGACAGAGGAGGACAGCTTGAGGCTTCAAGAAGACCTGGACAAACTGAAGGAATGGTCGAACAAATGGTTGTTAGAGTTTAACCCGAGCAAATGTAATGTAATGAAGATAGGGGTAGGGAGCAGGAGGCCAGATACAAGGTATCATCTGGGAGATGGAATTCTTCAAGAGTCAGAGAGGGAGAGAAAGACTTGGGGATTGATATCACGCCAGACCTGTCCCATGTAGCCCATATCAAGAGGATAACATCAGCAGCATATGCCAGGTTGGCCAACATAAGAACGGCATTTAGAAACTTGTGTGAGGAATCATTCAGAACTTTGTATACCACATATGGTAGACCAATCCTGGAGTATGCAGCTCCAGCATGGAGTCCATATCTAGTCAAGCATAAGACTAAACTGGAAAAGGTTCAAAGGTTTGCCACCAAACTAGTACCCGGGCTGAGAGGTATGAGCTTCGAGGAGAGACTACGGGAATTAAACCTCACGTCGCTGGAAGACAGAAGAGTTAGAGGGTACATGATCACCACGTACAAGATTCTCAGAGGAATTGATAGAGCAGATAAAGACAGGTTATTCAACAGCAGGGGCACACGCACTAGGGGACACAGGTGGAAACTGAGTGCCCAAATGAGCCACAGAGATATTAGAAAGAACTTTTTTAGTGTCAGAGTGGATGACAAATGGAATGCATTAGGAAGTGATGTGGTGGAGGCTGACTCCATATACAGTTTCAAGTGTAGATATGATAGAGCCCAATAGGCTCAGGAACCTGTACACCAGTTGATTGACAGTTGAGAGGCGGGACCAAAGAGCCAGAGCTCAACCCCCGCGAGCACAAATAGGTGAGTACATATCATGGTGCAGCGGTTGCGCTCTAATGCCTGACACAACCGCTGACGTCATTGGTGTCAGTCGCTTAATTGCTTGTTTGGCGACCAGCTCCGGGCTGCCGTGGTCCAGGTGGCTGACGCCCCGCTGGCGCAGCTGACTGTTGTCACGGTGATCTGTTTGGCTTGATGACACCTCCCCCCCCCCTCTCTCTCTGTGAAATGGTCGAGAACTCTATTGCTGCCGGCCTTTGGCATCATTCAGTGCAATAATGTTTGGATATGTGAGATGCCTCGTATAGACCAGTAGTAGCTGCCTCGTATGGACCAGTAGCAGCTGCCTCGTATGGACCAGTAGCAGCTGCCTCGTATGGACCAGTAGCAGCTGCCTCGTATGGACCAGCAGCAGCTGCCTCGTATGGACCAGCAGCAGCTGCCTCGTATGGACCAGTAGCAGCTGCCGCGTATGGACCAGCAGCAGCTGCCTCGTATGGACCAGCAGCAGCTGCCTCGTATGGACCAGCAGCAGCTGCCTCGTATGGACCAGCAGCAGCTGCCTCGTATGGACCAGTAGCAGCTGCCTCGTATGGACCAGCAGCAGCTGCCTCGTATGGACCAGTAGCAGCTGCCTCGTATGGACCAGTAGCAGCTGCCTCGTATGGACCAGCAGCAGCTGCCTCGTATGGACCAGCAGCTGCTGCCTCGTATGGACCAGTAGCAGCTGCCTCGTATGGACCAGTAGCAGCTGCCTCGTATGGACCAGCAGCAGCTGCCTCGTATGGACCAGCAGCAGCTGCCTCGTATGGACCAGCAGCAGCTGCCTCGTATGGACCAGCAGCAGCTGCCTCGTATGGACCAGTAGCAGCTGCCTCGTATGGACCAGCAGCAGCTGCCTCGTATGGACCAGTAGCAGCTGCCTCGTATGGACCAGTAGCAGCTGCCTCGTATGGACCAGTAGCAGCTGCCTCGTATGGACCAGCAGCAGCTGCCTCGTATGGACCAGTAGCAGCTGCCTCGTATGGACCAGTAGCAGCTGCCTCGTATGGACCAGCAGCAGCTGCCTCGTATGGACCAGCAGCTGCTGCCTCGTATGGACCAGTAGCAGCTGCCTCGTATGGACCAGCAGCAGCTGCCTCGTATGGACCAGCAGGAGCTGCCTCGTATGGACCAGCAGCAGCTGCCTCGTATGGACCAGCAGGAGCTGCCTCGTATGGACCAGTAGCAGCTGCCTCGTATGGACCAGCAGCAGCTGCCTCGTATGGACCACCAGCAGCTGCCGCGTATGGAGCTCATACTTCAGCTCTCAGAAAAAGTGCAAATATATTTAATTCTGTTTTTTTTTTTAACTCGGATAATATATCAATTTTCGTAATGATAATATTAGAATGTTTACGTAATTTATATTATAAGAATGTGTCCGGGGTGGATGTTATTGTTAATAGTGCTCCTGTAGAGAGTATACTCACTCACTCAGCCTCATAAATATATTGACTGTGCGGTTTATGACTGACGAACACTTTGTACTTGACTACAGCCTGTCTTCAGACCAGGCTCGTTAAAGCGGCGGCCGTATACCTCCACCAACACGCATTTATCCACTTCAAATACTGTGTATTAAAAATGAGGTTCTCCCCATATAATTTAATATTATATATATATATATATAATATATATATATATATATATATATATATATATATATATATATATATATATATATATATATATATATATATATATATATATATATATTAGGTTCTGCTGCCGTTATTTATATTTGAAGTACGTGAGTGAAGCGTTTACAGTGTTGTGGTTCGAACACAGGGCGTCAACAAAACACTGTTCTTGAGAAGTGTTCGAACATCATCAGCTGTGAATATCTCTGCAACAAAAAAAAAAGTTGAGTTGAGTGTTAACTGTTTTTCATTCATGAACAGGGATGGGGGGGGGCGGGTTGATGGCTGGGTTAACGAGCATTTGGCCTTTGTTGATGAGGACGGGCTGGTTGATGAGGACGGGCTGGTTGATGAGGACGGGCTGGTTGATGAGGACGGGCTGCTTGACTTACATTTGTCTACATTCGAACACATCTCGAACTCTCTCTACGCTCGTTTTCTATGTTGGAAGTGTACCTCCCTCAATGATGCACCTACGTACGGCAACCAGAACACCTAACCTAACCTACCTTAGGCCAAACTAGTAGGCATCCTTCAGTCTCGGGAGACTATGGAGTTGCGCCCTGGTTGTCAGTCTTGGTGCAGCGTCTGGTGTGACTGATGAGGCCAATCTGAGAGCGGCAGTCCATCCCACACCGAGCACAGTCGAAGTCCGATTCTGGTCTGTCTTCCTGGCTACCGGTTTTCCTTCTCTGTCTCTTTGCCTCCGATTTCTTGGCAAGTGACTCCTCGAACTTGAAGAGACCTTTCTGAACAGACTGCCCCAGGCTGAACGGTCTGCGGTCAGTGTTTCCCACGTGGCAAAATCGACGTCCATGGCTTTCAGGTTCCTCTTGCATACGTCTTTGTCCCGTAGCTGGGGCTTGCCAGCTGGACGCTTTTCCTGTGTCAGCTCTCCTTACAGGAGATCCTTGCATGGGGATCCTGCCGTCGCCCATTCGCACAACGTGCCCGAGCCAGCGCATTCGTCTCTGCTTCAGCATTGTGTACATGCTAGTGATTCTAGCTCTCCCCAAGACGTTGTTGTTTGTCACCTTGTCCTGCCAGGTGATGCCCAAGATGTGTCTAAGGCAGCGCATGTGGTAGGCGTTCATTCCTGACGGGCGCGGAGTGTCCAAGACTCACTGCCATAAAGGAGAGTGCTCAGGACACAGGCTCTGTAAACCTGGATCTTTGTACACTCAGCCTACTGTTGACCCCACACTCTCTTTGTCAGTCTGGACATGGTAGTAGATGCCTTACCGATGCGTTTGTTTAGCTCCGTATCAAGAGAGAGGGAGTCAGAGATTGTGGAGCCCAGGTACACGAAGTCGTGAATGACTTCCAGTTTATAATCGGAGATGCCGATGTCAGGTGGGGAGCCATGACCTGTGTTTTCTTCAGGCTGATGGTGAGACAGAAAGCCTGACATTCCTCGCTGAAGCGGGTCATGAGCCGTTGGAGGTCTTCGGCTGAGTGGGCAGTGACTGCTGCGTCGTCGGCAAAAAGGAAGTCGCGCAGACACCTCAGCCGAACCTTTGTCTTGACTCTCAGTCTGGCGAGGTTAAAGAGTCTACCATCCGACTGGTCCGGAGGTAAATGCCTTTCCGCGGCAGGTCCGAAGGCGTGCTGCAGCATAACTGCGAAGAAAATCCCGAATAGGGTTGGAGTCAGGACGCAGCCCTGCTCTACTCCCCTGGCCAAACTATACATACAATTAAAATATAATAATATTAAGTCATATATATGACCGGAATCATCTTTGGGGCCCCGGAGAGGTGCTCGGACGAGCGCACAGTCTGAGGCTGGGTTAGGCATGGAGGGAGCTTGGACGAGCATAACCTCAAGATGTGTTGCACTCAGATGTGGCTTGAGTCTTCCTTCCTTGTCTTAATTTAAGCTTGCTTCAGCTTATGTAAAGTCGACCGGAATTCATCAGGCTAAGCTTAACATAGTTGAACATGACCCGAGCTGGACTTGAGTCTTAGCAAGGTCAACTATAGTATAGTTCCCCTTCCTAGCTTCCTTCCTGCCTTCCTTCCTTCCTTCCTTCCTCCCTCCCTCCCTCCCTTCCTTCCTTCCTTCCTTCCTTCCTTCCTTCCTTCCTTCCTTCCTTCCTTCCTTCCTTCCTTCCTTCCTTCCTTCCTTCCTTCCTTCCTTCCTTCCAAGTGCTACACAGTCGTAATGTCTTAATTGTCGCTTTCCCCTTCCCTTCTTTCTCTTTGTTTGTCTTCCATTACATTCCCTTCCTCCCACTCTCCTAGCTGCCCCCCCCCCCTCACTTTCCTTCCTCGAGGGAGGGAGGGAGGGAGGGGGATGAGTGAGGGAGGAAGCGAGTGAGGCAGGGAAGTGAGAGAGGGAGTGAGTGAGAGAGGCGGAGGCGGCAGCTGCCCCATATCAACAAGGAGGGTGTCAGGAAACACTTGGCCAGGAGGTCTAAAAAATTATGGCCCAGTGATGAGTGCCTTAGAGAGAGGCCGAGGGTGACTGGCAGTGAAGGGAGCCTGGGAGAGCGGCAGTGAAGGGGGGAGAAGAGGAAGGGGCCCAGGAGCGAGCGTCACAGCCGGCCCATCACCGCCAGTACCCACCACGGAGCGTCACCGCCGGACGCCCAGCGCGCTCACCCTCCCGAGGTCCGCAGCATCCTGAACAAGGAGATGTTCTCTCCACGCTGAATAACCCAGCCTACACCCTTGTGTTCAGGTATGCAGCATCCGAGGGGAGGCTCAGGGGGCGTGAGGGGACCCCTGGGGGAGGCTCAGGGGGTGTAAGGGGACCCCCTGGGAGAGGCTCAGGGGGTGTGAGGGGACCCTGGGGAGGCTCAGGGGGTGTGTGAGGGGACCCCTGGGGATGGTCAGGGGGGGTATGAGGGGACCCTGGGGAGGGTCAGGGGGTGTGAGGGGACCCCTGGGGGAGGGTCAGGGGGGTGTGTGAGGGGACCCTGGGGAAGGGTTAGGGGGGGTGTGAGGGGACCCTGGGGTGAGTCAGGGGGGTGTGTGAGGGGGGGACTCTGACAATGAGTGACAGGTGTGACCAGCTGGACAGGTGAGGGGGGGGGGGAGCGAGAACCCCCCACCCCCTCCCCCTCCCAGGTCACAGTGTAACCCTTGGACAGTATCTCTGTCTGTCTCTGTCTCGCCATATATATAATCCAGTTTAAATGGGGGGGGGGGTCGTTCCATCAGCCTCACTGAAACTACCACTAAGGTATATTTCTAACCGTGGTGACGTCAGAGAGAAGGCGGGGCGCTGATTGGCTGCCCTCCTCCGCTTAGGTAAATAAACACGGCCGCTCGTCCGGTATTTACTGAGAACATTTATACATGTCTTCGCTCGTGAGTCGCGGCGTGTACATGATGATATTAACCTGTGCTGGCACGCCTTGCACTGTGTAGCTTTATGTGTTGTGTTGCCTCCGGGCACTGCATGACTGTCTTGACCAGGTCACTGTCTTGACCAGGTCACTGCTTCAGTCAGGTTACTGTCTTGACCAGGTCACTGCTTCAGTCAGGTCACTGTCTTGACCAGGTCACTGTCTTGACCAGGTCACTGCTTCAGTCAGGTCACTGTCTTGACCAGGTCACTGTCTTGACCAGGTCACTGTCTTGACCAGGTCACTGTCTTGACCAGGTCACTGTCTTGACCAGGTCACTGTCTTGACCAGGTCACTGCTTCTGTCAGGTCACTGTCTTGACCAGGTCACTGTCTTGACCAGGTCACTGTCTTGACCAGGTCACTGTCTTGACCAGGTCACTGCTTCAGTCAGGTCACTGTCTTGACCAGGTCACTGTCTTAACCAGGTCACTGTCTTGACCAGGTCACTGCTTCAGTCAGGTCACTGTCTTGACCAGGTCACTGTCTTAACCAGGTCACTGTCTTGACCAGGTCACTGCTTCAGTCAGGTCACTGTCTTGACCAGGTCACTGTCTTGACCAGGTCACTGCTTCAGTCAGGTCACTGTCTTGACCAGGTCACTGCTTCAGTCAGGTCACTGTCTTGACCAGGTCACTGTCTTGACCAGGTCACTGTCTTGACCAGGTTTAGCGAGTCAAGCAGTTCCTCCTCATACAAGCATGCTTCACCCCCATGAAGCTGCTGACCTCATATAACTACACAATGCGGACTGAGGAGGCCTTTACCTCATCATGAGGACTGAATTAAGCGCCCGACCTCATATGACCGCATGGTGAGGACTTCATAGCCTCACAGCTCGTCCAATGATGTTGCTCCTCCCATGACATGACGCCCCGCCCTCCCATGACATGAGGCCCCGCCCTCCCATGACATGAGGCCCCGCCCTCCCATGACATGAGGCCCCGCCCTCCCATGACATGAGGCCCCACCCTCCCATGACATGAGGCCCTGCCCTCCTATGACATGAGGCCCCGCCCTCCCATGACATGAGGCCCCGCCCTCCCATGACATGAGGCCCCGCCCTCCCGTGACATGAGGCCCCGCCCTCCCATGACATGAGGCCCCGCCCTCCCGTGACATGAGGCCCCGCCCTCCCATGACATGAGGCCCCGCCCTCCCATGACATGAGGCCCCGCCCTCCCATGACATGAGGCCCGCCCTCCCATGACATGAGGCCCCGCCCTCCCATGACATGAGGCCCCGCCCTCCCATGACATGAGGCCCCGCCCTCCCGTGACATGAGGCCCCGCCCTCCCATGACATGAGGCCCCGCCCTCCCATGACATGAGGCCCCGCCCTCCCATGACATGAGGCCCGCCCTCCCATGACATGAGGCCCCGCCCTCCCATGACATGAGGCCCCGCCCTCTCATGACATGAGGCCCCGCCCCCCCCCGTGACGTTATTGAAGGCCACGACAGAGCAGGTAAACATCAGCCGGGGGGGGGGGGGGGGGACCAGGTAATGCATTAATTAGCGAAGCGAAAATTGTTTACGTAACAAAAGGGTTATATAAACACCGGCTCTCTGTCCCGCCCGCCCCTCAGGCCTTATATATAGAGACTTAAATACACGGTGATAGAGTGGCAGCTGTGTATGCGCGCGCGCGTGTCCGGTTACAGGCACTATGTATGGGGGGTTGTTACCCAGCGTATAATTGGTTCAGTTGTTGCTGTTCAGCAGTAAGACGTAAGAGGTCTTTGAGGAGTATGTTGTGTGCAGGGGGGGGGGGCTCTGTGAGAGCTGTCTTGAGACGCGGGAGCGAGCAATTAACACACACATTCTGACCACGTCGTTTGAACGTTGTTAGTGGGTTCTAACGACGTCGTTTGAACGTTGTTAGTGGGTTGTAGCGATGTCGTTTGAACGTTGTTAGTTGGTTGTAACAATGTCGTTTGAACGTTGTTAGTTGGTTGTAACAATGTCGTTTGAACGTTGTTAGTAGGTTGTAACAAAGTCGCTTGAACGTTGTTAGTGGGTTGTAACAAAGTCGCTTGAACGTTGTTAGTAGGTTGTAACGACGGCGATTGAACGTTGTTAGTGGGTTGTAACGATGTCGTTTGAACGTTGTTGGAAGGTGGTAACGACTCTGTGATTGTGTGTGCTTGGTAAGTCTCTCACATGCTAAAGTACAACCAATTAAGTAATTGGTTGCTTCAAGTTATGAAAGATCAACTTTCTTACAGCACCCGCTCTTCTTGTCTCTTTTCTCCTCAGTTCTCTTATCCTCTCCATTTTCTTAGATTTTTACGTTCCATCTTTCCTTCTCTTTCCTTTGTATTTTCTACTTTCTCTACTCTCTGTGTAACTTAATTTTCTCCTATTCGCTCTCTCTACTCAATTACCCTTTCTCTTCTTTTAATAAAGATTTTCTCTCGTTTAACACAATCTCTTCTTTGTAATACCTGCTCCCCTAGCTTTTTCCTAGCCTCCTCCCTCTCTTCTCTACCTCCTCCTCCCTCGTTCCTACCGTACTCCTCTATCCCTCTTTTGTTGTAATAAAGAGACAGCTTTATATCCCAGGAATATTGTACAAAAAAGTATTTTTTTAAGAAAGAATAAGAATTCACTCTTATACTGTGAAGGATTCGATCTCATACACTAGCGAAAGTGAAGAACGGGAACCACAAGATATATGGAGTCTCTCTCTCTCTCTCTCTCTCTCTCTCTCTCTCTCTCTCTCTCTCTCTCTCTCTCTCTCTCTCTCTCTCTCTCTCTCTCTCTCTCTCTCTCTCTCTCTCTGTCTCTCTCTCTCTCTCTCTCTCTCTCTCTCTCTCTCTCTCTCTCTCTCTCTCTCTCTCTTATTTCCCTAATTATCCCTACTTCTTACCCTATCTGCTCCTCTACAACCTCCTTCCTTCCCTTCGGATTCCCTGCTTTCTCTCCCTTCCTTACATGGTATAAAGACGTTTATAAGACACCAAAGCATTATGAAGGGATGGTGATAGACAGCCAGAGATGTTGCCAGATAGCTAGGGATGGAGAGATACAGCCAGGGATGTAGTCCTAATGGAAGTACCCCAAAGAAAGAATCTATACCACCCGGGAATTAAGAAACTAAGCAGCCAGCAATAAATTAATATTACAAAAAAATGGTACACAAATGCAGATGGCACTACAAATCAATGGGTAGAGCTAGAAGATCGAGTGGCAGACATGCATCCCCCTTAACCTGACAGTGACGGAGACCAAACTGACGAACATAACGGAGGATGTAATAGTCCCAAGAGGATGCCAGATAGTGAGAAAAGACAGAATAAAGAGGGGATAGGGTGAAGGAGGAGGAGGAGGAGGAGCTTCACTGATACAACAACATTAGAGCTTTAAGGAGATAGAGATTGCCAGCAGGACTTCAAGCTAGGGATGATAGCAGTAAGGACCACGAAGATAGTTGTAGGTGTTATATACAACCCTCCATCGTCTTCAGGAAGGTCCAGGAAGGTGTGTGTGTGTGAGTGATGAACGCAATGGATCATGCCTCAAGACTATAGAAGAGGCGGCCACAGCAGCCCAGGGAGCCATAGCAAATATCCCCAAACTTTAGGACTAAACTACAGGAATTGGAATGGTCAATAAGGGGTCCTCGCCTGGGGGGGGGGGTAGAAATAGCCTGAGCTACTCTATCCCTTTGAGATGTATTTCTTTCTTATCTCAATAAACATACTTGAACTGGAAGGCGTCCACGCTGGGGAGATGAAACATAGAGAGCAAGACTGTGACACCATAGTCCCTTCCTTCCTGTGGCAGGATATCAAAGGGTCGACAAGACGAAGAGGATGGTCTACTAGTCCCGCCAGCCCGTCCTCTTCCCAACGTCAAGAAACTGTCGTAATAAAATGTCCTCTCCTAACCTAACCAGAGGACCCAAAACAGAAAACGGGACAGTATGTCAATTTCGCGAGCCACTTCCATTTTCTAGTACGACGATTTTTGCCCCTTAGGTAAAGTATACGTCAAAATGCGCCGTTTTATTATGAGAAAACATAACCTGTAAGGTGCCACTAGGAGCCGGCGACCACTACGCTATCACGCTTGATAACGTTTTAGGACTGAAAAAGAGAATTGGAAACAGAACAAAGCGCCAGAGAGAATACAGAAAACAGGAGCCAGATATAGGAATTATCTCCGTCACGTTCAATAGCAGACTATGGAACCAAACCTAAGGTTTGATTAAGCCTTAATTCGCCTCCCACATAACCAAACGTGCCAACAACAGAAGCCCGGGTATTACATATCTCATTAACCTTTCCAGAGGTGCCCAACCCCTCATTAAAGGAGGTTAAGAGAGTGGGAGGGAGGGAGGGAGGGAGGTGGGATGCGGATTATACAGGAGCCCGCTGGTGGCTGCCCGCGCTCCCTCTAGTTGTCTCTAGTCCCTCACTATTATAAGCTTTCTTGATGCTAGATCAGCACACGCACACACACACACACACACACACACACACACACACACACACACACACACACACACACACACACACACACACACACACACACACACACACACACTCACACACACACACACACACACACACACACACACACTCACACACACACACACACACACACGCACGTTTTTTTTTTTTTTTTTTGCAGAACTGTTAAGGTGAGCAAAATGAAAGCCATGAGTGGAGACTAATTTCCGTACAGTCCTTCAGTAAACACTTCCCTAACGAAGGTGACCAAAACACTTCGCCTGGCTCACTTAACCTTAACCGAACACCGGAATAATAATTTTAATTTCCATTCAAGTAAATATACCGTTTGTTGTGCAACCCGTCCTCGACTCAAGTCCATTCCATCCAGCGGTCGACCCCACAGACGCATTCATAATTTTTAATATGCTGTTCATTCAAAACGGAAATTTTCTCAAATATAAATTAATATTATAATATATTAGCATAGTGTACATATATAGGCATAGGTTAGGTTAGGTTAGATGTTTAGGTTCACTTGGCGATTATTTGCATTTGTAGTACGTGGGTGAAGCATTTACAGCGTTGTGGTTCGAACAAAAGTCGTCAGTGAAGCACTTGTTCCGGAAGTGTTCGGACGTCATCAGTTGTGAGTCGTGTGTAAACCGTTTTTCATTCATAAACAGCTGGGGGGTTTGGCGGGTGCATGGAATCACTTTTGGTTCTTTGTTTAGAGGACGGACTGTTGTTTTGTCTCCAGCCGGATAAACGAACATTTGGCGATCGTTTATGAGGACGGACTGCTCGTACAATGGCCAAATGCTCGTTAATCCCTCCGCCAAACCTACCGTTTATGAATGAGAACCACTTTTACACATGCCACAACAAACCCGTCCTCAGGCTCGTTCAGTCCATCCAGCGGCCAACCCCACGCACGCAGTTTATTCAAACAGGAATTTTATCAAACGTAAATTAATATTATAGTGTATATTTGCACACTGCCTATTTAGCAAAGTAGCAGGTCGAAGCAACAAGCCTGCTTCTTGTCGAAGCAAGGCTTGTTCTTTAATCAGCTTCTTGGGTGGGAAAGGGAGTGGGGGACAGTAATTTGGAAAGGAGTGATCTCCCATGGGACAGGAAAGTGTCGTTATTGTCTCTCTTGTTAGAGATGATGAATATTATACATTCTGAGCACAGTGGCGGTTTTGGTGATCCATCTGAAGGAATGCTGACCTTCAAGAAAGAATGCTTGGAGAGGCTTCAATGCAGGAGTTAGGATGGGTTAGCCTGAGCATTTTGATACCAATTAAAGCATTAATTTCAGTGATACGATCACTTGGTCATGGAATATTCAGTTCCTTCCTCACGTTCAGTAATTTAGTTGTCCGGGAGCATCCGAGGATAATCCTCATGGCTTCGTTTTGCATCTTGGCCAAAATGATGTATGTCTCATATATATTAGATCTGTGATGGATTATGCTGCATCCATGTGATCTGTGATGGATTATGCTGCATCCATGTGATCTGTGATGGATTATGCTGCATCCATGTGATCTGTGATGGATTATGCTGCATCCATGCTGACTCCAGCTCTCGACCGACCTCGAGCCGCTGAAGCATACATCAGTGCAAGAAATAAATCAAATTGGAATTTATAATAAGTTTCAGCATTGCAAACACGAATGTTATTCACCAGTTGAAGGATGAACCGGCCAATACGTCAGTCAGAATTCATCATTTACGAAACCTCTACATCTTTTCTTAAACATGGCGGGTTTGTTTACACTTACTAAACAGTCAATGAACTTCGAGGTTGTTTACAACTGTCATAACCTTGGGTTGTGAAGCTTCGGAGCTCGTAAACTGTTTAATAAGGATAAACCAAGCCGCCATGTTTGAGGAAAGATGTACAGGTTTCGTATAAGTGG
Source organism: Procambarus clarkii (assembly GCF_040958095.1). Taxonomy (NCBI): domain Eukaryota; kingdom Metazoa; phylum Arthropoda; class Malacostraca; order Decapoda; family Cambaridae; genus Procambarus; species Procambarus clarkii. Next base: position 41,284,170 of record NC_091150.1, on the reverse strand, counting down.
TTGCATAAATGCTTGATCAATCCTAGGTACCCCTTGGTACGGTGGACCGATCATCCGGAGACGGACTGAGAAGTCTCAAGCTGCAGTCGATCGGAAAAAAAAACAGGACGAAACCTATCAATCACCCGATCAGATTCTATCAATCACCCGATCAGATTCTATCAATCACCCGATCAGATTCTATCAATCACCCGATCAGATTCTATCAATCACCCGATCAGATTCTATCAATCACGACCATTTGGTCACCACTTGGTCCGGGAGACATCTCCCGTCACGCAGGGTGCAGTTGCGCCTCCACAGATCTCCAGTATCATCTTTTGATACTGGTAATGGCTCGAAAGGGCCACCACTTACGGGCTATTCATGCCCGTGCCACCTCTTGGGTGGCTTAAATCTTCATCAATCAATCAATCTATCAATCACCCGGCCAGATTCTATCAATCACCCGATCAAATTCTATCAATCACCCGATCAGATTCTATCAATCACCCGGCCAGATCAATGTGGTGCTGACAGCGAGGGTCATCACGTGTTGATTAACGAGATTGTGGTGGTTAGCGGATACAATACAATTGTTTGGCTCCAGCGAATTCATGGGGCCCCTAATTACCCGATCATTTGTTAGGTATTGAAGGCTTTTGTTGTTGTTGATACACCTGGTTGTTGTTGTTGCATGTTGCATGTTGTATTATGTTGCTTATTGATGCTGTTGGCTGTTGTTATTGCTTGTTGCTTGCTCTTGATACAGTAGGTTATTGTTGTTGCTTGTTGATGTTGCTGGTTGTGCGACACAGTAAATTAAGTATGGGAATGGAGAGGACTTTGCAAGGTAGAGGGAGAGAATAGAAAGGTAGAATCTTAAAGACGGGAGTAAAGGAGGCAAGGAGCATAGATGAAGCTAGCGGAGGAGGAGGAGGAGGGAAAAGGAGAGGTGGGAGAGTGAGAAAGAGTGTGTGTGAGAGAGAGAGAGAGAGAGAGAGAGAGAGAGAGAGAGAGAGAGAGAGAGAGAGAGAGAGAGAGAGAGAGAGAGAGAGAGAGAGAGAGAGAGAGAGAGAGAAAATATGCTGCCACCATTCACTATCTTTCATACTTTAGGAATTGTCTTTCAATGTGGTTATACGATTATCTCCATTACCGAGACTCCTGTCTCCATCAATATCATCAATAACAGTCATTAACATCAATAACAGTCATTAACATCAATAACAATCATTAACATCAATAACAGTCATTAACATCAATAACAATCATTAACATCAATAACAATCATTAACATCAATAACAATCATTAACATCAATAACAATCATTAACATCAATAACAATCATTAACATCAATAACATTATAGCATTATCATCAATATCAAGCATTAATTAATTAATATCAATAACAAACATTACTAACATTAGCATTAACATTCAGTCAAGTCCTTTCGACTTGGACCCCAAATTAAATTCATGTATAATAGGTTGATCCATTCACTTCTAAGACATCAATTTAAACGAACCAATCATTAGGTCATTATATAAACAACGCGAATGTTAGACATTGACTACTAGATAGTTCACACATGTACAAGTTAAGCAAAGATCCCACGAGCAGAGTCAGTTTAAAGTGAGTAGGACACACTGTAGACTGAACCCTTGACAGTGTTAGACTGAACCCTTGACAGTGTGAGAACTCTGGTACACAATATATTCCTTTTCACACTACCAGATTCATCAAAGTCAAGAGTGATGATGATGTGTTCCCCTGAGGGCGAGTCTATAGTCTCCTGAATCGTCATTCTGAATCTGGGCATGTGAATCTCCCTGCCCGTGTCTCTCTACAACGGCTATTTCAGTGAAATCCAGGAGCTAGACTCCGCCCGCAAATGACCTGAGACACTCATGGGTACAGTCTGTACCCATGAGACTATACCTGTGCCTGTCTGGAGACCGTACCTGAAGGGTACAGAGACCTGAAGGGCCTTGTTGGGTGGGTACTGCTCGACCCGGAGCCTAGTCTCAACGCTTGGCTACTCTGTATAATTGATTTAATCTGTAATGTATCCTAGCCTAATGTAAGTTAGGTTAGGTTTGATCAAATTTCTATGTAAATTTTAATTCAAATTAAAACAAAATTAAATTATATGTAATGTAATGGAAAGCTTTATCATTCCATAAGTATTTTTGTTTGAAAAATAAATAAAATGGGGGGAAAAAAAGAGATACATCTTTAATTTATTTAAATTTCCAGACGTTTGGGAGCCTTATCCTCCACTGTTTAACTCTAGTGTTAAAAAAAAAATATTTACATCGCAAATTAGCGATGTAAATTTGCCTAACAAGCCGAGTTTTCCCTGAAATCATATATAAAAAAATATGATAAAGTTTTACATTATATTATATATGATTTTTTTTTAATTGGAGTTACAAACTAACAGAAATATGACCAAACCTAACCTAACCTAACCTAACCTAACCTAACCTAACCTAACCTAACCTAACTAAGTCAGTAACTCATGTTCATAATATAATATAATAATATTAACTGAAATAAACCAATTTGAATTTTGTTTTTATAAATAACGAAAATCAGGTTAGGCAAATCGGGCCTTGAATACTAGTGAGAGAAGTGCGTTCTAGCTATTAAGGTACAACATGTATATAAGTTATACATGGTGTTATAGTTGTTAATATTGCTGGGAGTTGTTGTTGGTGTTGGTTGTTGGTGTTGGTTGTAGGAGCAGCACGGGGCGGGGCGTGTCATTGTCCACCACCTGACTGCTGTCTCTGTATTTATTTCCTCCCCCTTGTTTCTCTCACTTCCCCTCACCCCCCTCACCTTGTCTACCCCCACCCGCCTACCCATTTATCGATTCCAGACTATTCACGTTCCTTCTCTCCGTCTCTTCCTGTCTCCACTCCTCCTTCTGCTGTCTACACACCTCCATCCTCTCCCCTCCATGTCTTTCAGTTTCTCCTCCTCCTGCTGCTGCTGCTGGTGAGAGTGACGAAGTGTTGCCTGAGGTGTTACAGGCCGCACCTGGCCGCACCTGGCCAGGAGTGGCCATCGCCCCGAGTGCTAACATGAAGAACACTCAAGTGAGCACAAGCTTTTCACTTTGGTCGCCCTCGTGGTAACGTTGCACACTCGACTATAAAACCCCCAAAAAACTTTTTTTTTGGAGAGAGAGAGAGAGAGAGAGAGAGAGAGAGAGAGAGAGAGAGAGAGAGAGAGAGAGAGAGAGAGAGAGAGAGAGAGAGAGAGAGAGAGAGAGAGGAGAGAGAGAGATGAGAGATCGCAGAAACGCAACACACATTCACACACGTCACCTGTACACCAGTGGTGGTGTGGCTCTGGGATCTACCACAGTTCCCCCGTCAGGCTTCGACGTCTCCGTCTGCTGTTCCAGCTGCCTGGAGGGTTAACAAATATGCTTGAGTTATCTACGAGTTTGGAGTCCGCGAAACCTGTGCATCTTTTCTAGATCATGGGCGCTTAGTTCGCATTTAGTAAGCAGTTTACAAACTTATATATTTACAAGTAGGTATAACTGTTATAGACAACTTCGTAGCCCTTAATAACTCGTAAACTGTTTAATAAATGAAATCTAAGCCACCATGATCAAGCAAAGATGTACAGGTTTCGCAAGTGGATTGGGGGATTGGGGTTAAATTGATATGTAGTTCTCGTGCTAACTGAATCAAAACGATGCATGTTTAGCCTATCGTTATTGACAAGTAAATACGGATGTTGATCTTTGGTTAAAGTTATGGAGGTTTAGGTGTTGATGTTGGCTTAATGGGCGGCGTGCTGATAATATTGGTCTCTGGGGTAAATGTTGCTACTCCTTAAGAGTCAAAAAAGTTGTTGTTGATGCTGCAATAGTTACCTCTGATGTTGCTGCTGCAATAGTTACCTCTGTACACCTCGGTATATTTAACCCTGTACATCAGTAATTTATCAATATTATGCAGCTGTCGCCGTAAAACCACGAACTGAACCTATTTATTTAACTCAAAATGTCCCACAAAACGTATATATGCCTATCGTCACGGAGAACAATTTACGCAAATGTATAACTTTATAACAAATAACAGACTGTTGTTCAAACAGTTAATTAATAGCTGGAACATCCCCGTAATTGCATAATTGTTTAATTTGACCACAGCACAAGCGGGGAATCCGCAGGAGCCTGGATAATACTGTTAAATAATACACATACACACATGGGTGACGGGTGTCTGATTTGTGTAACATGTGTGTTTGGGTCACCAGAGGTCAGGCAGTTGTTTTACAGACCTGCACATACTGGACCCACGCCACACCTGCCCTGGAGGGTGTGTGACCCACGCCACACCTGCCCTGGAGGGTGTGTGACCCCCGCCACACCTGCCTGGAGGGTGTGTGACCCACGCCACACCTGCCCTGGAGGGTGTGTGACCCACGCCACACCTGCCCTGGAGGGTGTGTGACCCCCGCCACACCTGCCCTGGAGGGTGTGTGACCCACGCCACACCTGCCCTGGAGGGTGTGTGACCCCCGCCACACCTGCCCTGGAGGGTGTGTGACCCACGCCACACCTGCCCTGGAGGGTGTGTGACCCACGCCACACCTGCCCTGGAGGGTGTGTGACCCACGCCACACCTGCCTGGAGGGTGTGTGACCCACGCCACACCTGCCCTGGAGGGTGTGTGACCCACGCCACACCTGCCCTGGAGGGTGTGTGACCCCCGCCACACCTCCCCTGGAGGGTGTGTGACCCACGCCACACCTGCCTGGAGGGTGTGTGACCCACGCCACACCTGCCCTGGAGGGTGTGTGACCCACGCCACACCTGCCCTGGAGGGTGTGTGACCCCCGCCACACCTCCCCTGGAGGGTGTGTGACCCACGCCACATCCCGCTCAATAACCTGTACTCCTGTTAGCGTGAGTGTGAAAGAGGACTCGACACACTCCACAAATTCCACAGCACTGAAGGGCTATTGCGGGTGTGGTGAAGGGCTGTTGCGGGTGTGTGGTTATCACGTCCCTTCCATCCTCCCCCCCTTCCCTCCGTCCCTTCTACCCTCCCTCCATCCTTCCCTCGCCTCCCTTCCATCCCTCCCACACAGAAGGGGTACAATGTCCCGAGGTCTCTCACTTACCTAAAACAAACAAGATATTATGGACAGCTCAAAAACCCTCTCCGGGGGATAAAAATGTTTTCATACGTCATGGGGGGGTCACAATTAGAGTCGATTTTTCTTAGACCGTTGGCAATCTTGGCCGACCTCTACTCAACAGAGAAGCAGAGCTCTGGGTGCTGAGAAGACCGCGAGGACCAGCAGACCTGTGCGTGCTGGAGAGACTAAGGCTTACTGTAAAGATATACACAGATAAAAAAGGTAAAGGTAAGAGGTGGGGGTTGAAGGGAGGGGTGGTGGGGGGTTGAAGGGAGGGGAGGTGGGGGGTTAGAGGGGAAGGAGGGGAGATGAATAATGTATTAATAATTGATCTTGCGCCTTAACAAGGCCGGCATTTGCACGAGGGGGGGGGGTGAGGGAGGGTGTAGGGAAGGAGGGAGGAGGGAGAAGAGGGGGAGGAAGATGGTAAAGAGACAGAGATAGTGGTGAACCTGATAAAGAAGGCACAACAAGTGGGTGATAACAGTAAGAGAGAACGAGGGAGGAATAAAAGATGGAGATGGAAAGGGCTGAAGGATAAGATGAGGGGAAAATATGAAGAAAGATAAGGAGATAAAGTGAGAAGTAGAGGGGATAGAGAGAGAGAGGGCCTAGGGAGGAAGTAAAGGGGGGACCAGGAGCTAGATCCAAAACTCCTGGTGTCCGATATTCTTCGGAGGTGTATCACATTTGCTATTAAAGAAGGGGAGGAGGAGGGGAGGCCAGAGACGCAAGTGCGATCCTATCGTATTGCTCCATAATCTTACCGTTAATCCCACATGTCTTGCAGGTCGGCGTTCAATTCCCGACCGTCCACAAGTGGTTGGGCACCATTCCGTCCTATCCTAACCCCTCACATCACTTACAGGTGCTATACAGTCGTAATAGCGTAATTCTTTCTCCTGATTACTTATCCTAATTGCCTCTCTGTCTCGTGTACGCGAACACACAGTCAGACGAGCGCCCAGCTCCCAAGAATACTGAGCGCCTTGATGTATTCTTTATAACCTATTCTTTGGTGAGAGGCGTCTTTATCACGGCTGGAGGCGTTCTATACGGTGACAGCTTGATAGTGTGTGTACACGTGTGTGTGGCTTGCTGGTCCTCGCTCAGTTCCCCGCTGTCACTGGTGAGGGCAGCTGCTGCTGCTGCTCCCTGCACCACCTCACTGACCACAGCAGCTGTCCCAGGATAGAATGAGGAGACATAAAACCCTTCACTACATATATTCACCCCCATCATTACTGCAACTCGTGCATTGAAGATGACGAGAAGGGACGGATCTGTCACGTTACCATCAGTCACACGTGACGGGACGCAAGATGATATGACCGATTGACAAGGGCTGGGGGGGGGGGGGTTGAGGGAGTGGGTGGACCTCGTTGTCACGCAGGCGTCTGGGAACGAGACAATCATCGTCGGGATCTGATAAGAAAGAACCGTAGATAAAGCTCGATAGATAAAGGAAAAAGATAACCCCTAAGAAGGTTTACAAATTGAAGATAGGGACAAGAAGCAGTCAAAGGGGGGTAATAATAGATGGAGAAGGCGGGGAAATCGTGGTATATTGAGCAAGAAAGAGAGATGGAAGAGAGGATATAAACGGAGTAGAGGAGATAGAGTAGATTAGGAAAGGTTGTGATGGTGGAAGGTTGCCCGTCCAGCTAGCATCAACCACCCACGTAAGGCGGACAAAAAGAATAATTTTCCTTTGGCACATTCTGGAGCGAGCGGCTCGACCTAACAAGAGTATCATTCGATAATTAAAGTTACGGCAGAATGATGAACCTTGTATATCTATTGTTGCCTATATTATCGGTATAGCTATATTACCCGGGCGACGGTAGGCAGTGAGGGAAGTGAATTAGTAAAACCTTGAGACTTTCCTGTGGGCTCAGACGTAGCACAGTGGTGTACACCACGTAGCACAGTGGTGTACACCACGTAGCACAGTGGTGTACCACGTAACACAGTGGTGTACCACGTAACACAGTGGTGTACCACGTAACACAGTGGTGTACCACGTAACACAGTAGTGTACCACGTAACACAGTGGGGTACACCACGTAGCACAGTGGTGTACCACGTAACACAGTGGTGTACCACGTAACACAGTGGGGTACCACGTAACACAGTAGTGTACCACGTAACACAGTGGGGTACACCACGTAGCACACTAGTGTACCACGTAACACAGTGGTGTATCACGTAACACAGTGGGGTACACCACGTAGCACAGTGGTGTACCACGTAACACAGTGGTGTAGCACGTAACACAGTGGTGTATCACGTAACACAGTGGGGTACACCACGTAGCACAGTGGTGTACCACGTAACACAGTGGTGTAGCACGTAACACAGTGGTGTACCACGTAACACAGTGGTGTAGCACGTAACACAGTGGTGTACCACGTAACACAGTGGTGTAGCACAAGACTGGAGGCTGGTCGTGGTTGTGTAATAAGACAGATACAGAGCTGTGTCATCTCTTAGCTCAGGGATCTCACTGTGACACGACAGACAGACACAGGGTATACTCGGGGGGGGGGGGGGGGGTGAGGACGGACCACGTGGAGTATACAATATGCTGCCAGATAATGCAAGGGGTCCAATGTCAAATAGATCGCTTTATATACACGCACGTTGCCTTGTGTTGGTAATTACACACACACACACACACACACACACACACACACACACACACACACACACACACACACACACACACACACACACACACACACACGCACACACACACACACACACACGTGTGGTGTGTGGGAAAAAAAGTAGTTATTAAGAGCTGATTGACGGTTGAAAGGCGGGACCAAAGAGCCAGAGCTCAACCCCCGCAAGCACAATTAGGTAAATTAGGTAAGTACACACACACACACACACACACGCACACACACACACACACACACACACACACACACACACACACACACACACACACACACACACACACACACACACACACGTGTGGTGTGTGGGTTGTGCTTGCGGGGGTTGAGCTCGGCTCTCTCGCTCCGCCTCTCAACTGTCAATCAACCAACTGTTACTAACTACTATTCCCCCCCCCCCACACACACACGTCCCAGGAAGCAGCCCTAACAGCTGTCTAACTCCCAGGTACCTATTTACTGCTAGGTAACAGGAGCATCAGGGTGAAAGAAACTCTGCCCAATGTTTCTCGCCGGCGCTGGGAATCTAACCCGGGCCACAGGATTACGTGTCCAGCGTGCTATCCACACAGCCATCGATGCCCCCCCCCCCAACGTTTGTGTATGCATGTGTATGTGCGTGCGTGTGTGTGTGTGAGAGACACTCTGCATCGATTGTGGTGGAGAGTGGGGGGGGGCTGGAGGAGGGGGGGGGGGGAGGAACAACTAGGAAGGAAGGGAGAGGTAAATAGAAGGAAAAAAAAAGGAGGGAGGAAGGTGAGGAAGGAAAGGGTTGGATGTAGGAGGGAGGGAAACATTGAAGTGGGTTGAAGTGTCTGTGAGGGGGGAGGGTGAGGGAGAGGAAGAGAGAGTGTATGTAGAGTGTGTGTAGAGTGTGTGTGAGGGGGGGAGAGTGTATGTAGCTGCCATCATACAGATCCATATATTATGGATCTATGAACTTGTACAGTGAACTTGGGTACCAACAGGAGACTGATAATCATATTAATGAAGCATGGAACCATCCACCATCCCTCAAGCCAGCGGACTGCTGAGCTGTGTTATAGACCATCCCCTCAACCATACAACCCGTGACGAAGCTGCTCAACCATACAGCCAGGTAGAACCATACATACAGCCAGCTAGAACCATACATATAGCCAGGTAGAACCATACATACAGCCAGGTAGAACCATACAGCCAGCTAGAACCATACATACAGCCAGGTAGAACCATACAGCCAGGTAGAACCATACAGCCAGCTAGAACCATACATACAGCCAGCTAGAACCATACAGCCAGCTAGAACCATACAGCCAGCTAGAACCATACATACAGCCAGGTAGAACCATACAACCAGGTAGAACCATACAGTCAGGTAGCTGACATGCCAGTTGTGTTGCACTGCATGTGATGTCATAACTTGCTAATGTTAAGTCTCCAACGGAAGTATTTGTGTGCTAACCTGCCTCTCTCTCTCTCTCTCTCCCTCAGGTAAAGTGCTTCGTGTCGTCCCTCTTCCAGACCCATCCAGCCCCTAACCACGACTCGTCCCAGACCCATCCATCCCCTATCCACGACTCGTCCCTTCATTCGCCCCTTGAAGAGTCCCCCTCGCTTAACCTATCCCCTGACTCCTGTCTTCGGGAGTCTCCTCCACTCTACCTCTGGCACTAAACTCCCTCGCTCCATCTCTCTTTAAGCCCGGAGGTGCTCCTTCCTCATCTTTAAAACCCCGGCAGCATCCCAGCATCCCGGGGCGATGTCTCCCGCGCCTCTCGTCAAGGTGGCAAAGGTCTTTCGGCTGCAATTCTCAAAGGCTCATTTCCTGGAGGTTTCTGTGCCTCCCATTTCTGTAAATGCCTCGAGATGCACACTAGCAAGACTCTGTGGGGCATCTCTGGAGATAGATTATCTCTCGACTCTCCTTGCCTCTTGTTCCCATCTCCTCGTCTTCTCCTTCAGCCTCCTCCTCTCCTACCCCCCAACGCCGAGCTCGCCCAACAGGTTCTGTTACACCCTTGGGGCTCACACGCCTCTCTCTGCAAATCTCTCCTACTGATTTCCAGGCTTTCTTGCTCTCTCTTCATATTCCCTATTTATCGCGCCCTCCAAAGCCCAGTTTTGCGTCGCCAGTTCACATAAAGAGTCCCTCCCCCCCACCTCCAATCATTTATTGAAAACTATCCTCATCCTAGCTCATTATCCTTATCATTAGAGCCCAGCAAAACCCAACTATCCCCCGAAGCCTCAAAAATCATCCCTTCCTGACTTCCCGTCCCTTCAGCAAGACGACCACGAGGCATCTCTGACGCCAGCCTGGTGTCAGGGATGCGCCAGCCTGACGCCTGACACCACACACCAGTGTGTGGGGGAGCCAGCCTGGTGTCAGGGATGCGCCAGCCTGACGCCTGACACCACACACCAGTGTGTGGGGGAGCCAGCCTGCAGCTCCCACACACCAGGTAAGTCAAAATCTCCGATTAAAACAAGAATCTATAATGACGGCGTTGAGAGCCCCGAGGTTGAATTGTATTGCGTGGTTCCCCAGTTGCCTTGTTCCGGGCGTCCTGCAACACTGGCGGGGTGCAGGGAGGGGGATTTGTTTAGGGTGGATTAGAGGGATTTGTCTTGGGTTAAGCGGGCTTAGAGGGGAATTACTGTGTGTGTCACAGAGGATTAGAAACAGATTTGAATTGGTGTGTGTAGAGCGTGAAGCAACGCTCCGTGTAGTGTTGATATTTGTTGAGGTTTTGTGCGCTCTCAGAACACAAATATATTTATTTTTTTGAAGCATGATTGTAGAGAGGCTTTCTTCTTGGTCTCTTCTTGGCCTCTTCTTGGTCTCTTCTTGGCCTCTTCTTGGCCTCTTCTTGGCCTCTTCTTGGTCTCTGCTTGGCCTCTTCTTGGTCTCTTCTTGGCCTCTTCTTGGTCTCTGCTTGGCCTCTTCTTGGCCTCTTCTTGGCCTCTTCTTGGTCTCTGCTTGGCCTCTTCTTGGCCTCTTCTTGGCCTCTTCTTGGTCTCTGCTTGGCCTCTTCTTGGCCTCTTCTTGGCCTCTTCTTGGTCTCTGCTTGGCCTCTTCTTGGCCTCTTCTTGGCCTCTTCTTGGTCTCTGCTTGGCCTCTTCTTGGTCTCTTCTTGGTCTTTTCTTGGTCTTTTCTTGGTCTCTTCTTGGTCTCCCCGGTTTCTCTCGGGTTTCCTGGCTCCTCACCACCACCTGTGTCACAAAACATTAATTTTTCATACATTGATTTCTAGAATACTCTAATTACAAAATATAATTTCTGTATAGTTATTTGTATTTATTTAAATAATTTGTAATTTAAATATTTTCCTGATATAAACAAGAGCTTCAAAGTAAATTGTTTGGTTTTCATTAGTCTTTGAACTGTTGTGAAATGTATCACCTGGGAGGTGTTGTGGGAGACACTGTATCACCTGGGAGGTGTTGTGGGAGACACTGTATCACCTGGGAGGTGTTGTGGGAGACACTGTATGCACTGCTGCACTCACTCGGGGTGCTGCTGCAGTCAAGCTTCAGCTTCAGTCAGGGCTTCCATCGCGAATAAATTCAAGGTACAGTCGAAATACTTTTCAAAATGGGTGCAATGAAAACCGGAGCAACAACAAACTTTTTATTTTTTCAGTAGTCTCCCCTCACCAGTTGTGAGGTACAGCGCCAGGTCCTCAGTCCTCAGAGTAAAGTATCCAGTACTTGTAGAGGAAAAGATTTCTGGTGTCAGGCAACAGTCATTCGTGGAGCGACTGTTGACTGTACGGAAGGTGAATGAGTTCCTTCATGCCACGGGGAGAAAGGGAAAATGTGTCACTTGAGTGTTAGAAGACCGGCTCATTCTCGAGAAGCAGATAATAGAGTCTCCCCTCGATCCTTTCCACCCATTTTCTCACCTCGGGCCAGAATAATGCTCACCAGTGATTGATGCTGTGGGCAGTCAGTCCGTTAGTGGAATCTCTTCCGCATCTCAGACAATCGAGGCTCTGATCTCACAAGAAGAATGTTGGCTTGGGAACTTGCTTCGGGCGGGAAAAATTCGGGCCGCTTCATTCTATACCGCTTTCATCTTCTCAATCTTGTTCAACTGGAAACACTGCACAACAGTTTGTGTTTGTGTCTGGGTAGTAGTAATATTACATACTGATTGTTTATGCCCTCAACCTGTAGAAAATACTTATAATAACCCTTCTAAATTTGATCTTGACCCTTGCATAAGGCGTCTTGAAGGTCCTTGCAGGCTGCCGACTCCGTGGCCCAGAACTGTGCCACGTGGCTTCAGAAGTCGCCAAGCGTGTGAAGAAAGTTTGAGGGGAAATAAGAGCCGCTCTCTATACATCAGACATAGTAAATCGGACAATAAGAGTTGCGACCCAGAAATACAATTTGTGTTATACATTGTAATTCACGTCTCTCTTCCGGACACCAGGTGGGAGACACACCAGGTGGGAGACACACCAGGTGGGAGACACACCAGGTGGGAGACCACCAGGTGGGAGACACACCAGGTGGGAGACCACCAGGTGGGAGACACACCAGGTGGGAGACACACACCAGGTGGGAGACACACCAGGTGGGAGACACACACCAGGTGGGAGACACACCAGGTGGGAGACACACACCAGGTGGGAGACACACACTAGGTGGGAGACACACACCAGGTGGGAGACACACACTAGGTGGGAGACACACACTAGGTGGGAGACACACACTAGGTGGGAGACACACACCAGGTGGGAGACACACACTAGGTGGGAGACACACACCAGGTTGGAGACACACACCAGGTGGGAGACACACACCAGGTGGGAGACACACCAGGTGGGAGACACACACCAGGTGGGAGACACACACCAGGTGGGAGACACACACCAGGTGGGAGACACACACCAGGTGGGAGACACACACACCAGGTGGGAGACACACACCAGGTAGGAGACACACCAGGTGGGAGACACACACACCAGGTGGGAGACACACACCAGGTGGGAGACACACACCAGGTGGGAGACACACCAGGTGGGAGACACACACCAGGTGGGAGACACACACCAGGTGGGAGACACACACTAGGTTGGAGACACACACTAGGTTGGAGACACACACCAGGTGGGAGACACACACACCAGGTGGGAGACACACACACCAGGTGGGAGACACACACACCAGGTAGGAGACACACACCAGGTGGGAGACACACACACCAGGTGGGAGACACACACACCAGGTGGGAGACACACACACCAGGTAGGAGACACACCAGGTGGGAGACACACACACCAGGTGGGAGACACACCAGGTGGGAGACACACCAGGTGGGAGACACACACCAGGTAGGAGACACACCAGGTGGGAGACACACACACCAGGTGGGAGACACACACCAGGTGGGAGACACACCAGGTGGGAGATACACCAGGTGGGAGACACACACACCAGGTGGGAGACACAGATGGTCCTTCAGATACCTGGAGAGCTTTGCGAGCTGTGGCGGTCCTCGTCACTGGAGACACGAACAAGTCTTCACTTAGACTCTTCTAAATGTTCACAGCAGGCGGAGACGAGCCGACCGTCGCCCCATTATTGTTTACTAGGCAGGACGAAGTTCACCAGCGTCTTCACCCTCAGGGGTCACCCTACCATGCTTCACCCTCAGGGGTCACCCTACCATACTTCACCCTCAGGGGTCACCCTACCATGCTTCACCCTCAGGGGTCACCCTACCATGTTTCACCCTCAGGGGTCACCCTACCATGCTTCACCCTCAGGGGTCACCCTACCATGCTTCACCCTCAGGGGTCACCCTACCATGCTTCACCCTCAGGGGTCACCCTACCATGTTTCACCCTCAGGGGTCACCCTACCATACTTCACCCTCAGGGGTCACCCTACCATGCTTCACCCTCAGGGGTCACCCTACCATGATTCACCCTCAGCGGTCACCATCGCTTCCGGCTGCCATGTCGCCCCCCCCCCACCTCACAATCCGCCCACTATTCCTCTTACTGGTGGGCCGCCCACTGCACCCTTGATGGGTGGGGCCGCCCACTGCACCCTTCATGGGTGGGGCCGCCCACCTCAGGCAACACGCCGTGCAGGAAGCAACAGGCAGATGGGGCAGCTATAAGCCAGGTTAATCTCAGCTATATACTCACTGGACTGAACACCTGTTACCTCTCTCTCTCTCTCTCTCTCTCACCATAGACAATTATCTACGTAGATGTAGAGGTTTCGCAAGCGGCCGTGTAAAAGCTTGAATAGTGAGTCGTGTCCCAGAACATGGGAGGTCTATATACATGATTTTGTTCACCAGCGGTAATATTATTTTAATAAATTGGCTGTTACCGCCGGCTATATGACCTTAATGAGGCCATTCACGGGCGTGGGTTTTTGTGGGGAATGAATACCCGGCTTGTTTGGCTTCGTGTAAAAGCCTCGTGGTCATTCGTATAGCGGGAAAAATACGGCTCCCATACATGTGTATGAAAAATGTCGCGCCCTTTCTTATTGTGTACGTGAGAGTGGCGACTGGTTGGGGGCGAGGAGGTTCACACTCTTCTGTCTCTTGGACGGTCAAGCAGGCCGCGGGGGATGGTCGCCTGTCTCTTGGACGGTCAAGCAGGCCGCGGGGGATGGTCGCCTGTCTCTTGGACGGTCAAGCAGGCCGCGGGGGATGGTCGCCTGTCTCTTGGACGGTCAAGCAGGACGCGGGGGATGGTCGCCTGTCTCTTGGACGGTCAAGCAGGACGCGGGGGATGGTCGCCTGTCTCTTGGACGGTCAAGCAGGCCGCGGGGGATGGTCGCCTGTCTCTTGGACGGTCAAGCAGGCCGCGGGGGATGGTCGCCTGTCTCTTGGACGGTCAAGCAGGACGCGGGGGATGGTCGCCTGTCTCTTGGACGGTCAAGCAGGCCGCGGGGGATGGTCGCCTGTCTCTTGGACGGTCAAGCAGGCCGCGGGGGATGGTCGCCTGTCTCTTGGACGGTCAAGCAGGACGCGGGGGATGGTCGCCTGTCTCTTGGACGGTCAAGCAGGCCGCGGAAGATGGTCTTATCGTACACAACACCGTTCGACAAAGCTTGTTTTCTGATTGTAGAACCCGTATATATATATGGCCAGGGTTAGTATATTTTAGCTTAGGTCAGGCTGTGTTAGGCTCGGTTGTGATAGGCTAGGATGGTTTAGGTTAAGGTTAGGTTAAGGTTAGGTTAGGTTAGGTTAAGGTTAGGTTAAGGTTAGGTTAGGGAAGTGCTAAACGCCCCTTGGAGAACCAAGCGTGAGAGGGGACTCTCACAATGGGGACATAATGGGGACTTTTGTAGCCCCCTATTCTAGCTAAAGGATATGCGATAGACTAAGAGTGTTTTATTCTGTGAGGATAAGCTCTGGTGGTCCTGGTGGACTTCAGAGCCCTATCCCCTCCGGTTGACACCTGGGTGAATAGTGTGTTTATATGGTGTCAGTAATCTCGTTTATTCTGAGTAAATCAATTATTTATCAATGGATCGATCACTGGCATGATCAAGACGTGCACGCGGCACACCTGGGAGCACCTCTCAACACACCTGAGATGTGTTATATGTGACGCTGTTGTTGCACATGTTGATACATGATCAACATTCATATGATCGGCCGCTAATTACTGTTAATTAATAAAGCAGTGTTTTTGTGCCAGGTGAATCATTGACATTTATCTGACACTTTGTGAGCTGTCTGTTTCGAACACACACACACACACACACACACACACACACACACACACACACACACACACACACACACACACGCACACACACACACACACACACACACACACACACACACACACACACACACACACATTAAGCAAGAAAGAGAAGGATGGGCGGACTGCATTTTTTTGGACTGTCGGAAAGCCTTTGACACAGTACCCCATAAAAGGCTGATGCATAAGCTAGAGAAACAGGCAGGAGTAACTGGTAGGGCGCTCCAGTGGATAAGGGAGTACCTAAGCAATAGGAAGCAGAGAGTTACAGTGAGGGGTGAGACCTCAGATTGGCGTGAAGTCACCAGTGGAATCCCACAGGGCTCTGTACTCGGACCTATCCTGTTTCTGATATACGTAAATGATCTCCCAGAGGGTATAGACTCATTCCTCTCAATGTTTGCTGACGACGCCAAAATTATGAGAAGGATTAAGACAGAGGAGGACAGCTTGAGGCTTCAAGAAGACCTGGACAAACTGAAGGAATGGTCGAACAAATGGTTGTTAGAGTTTAACCCAAGCAAATGTAACGCAATGAAGATAGGTGTAGGGAGCAGGAGGCCCAATACAAGGTATCATTTGGGAGATGAAATTCTTCAAGAGTCAGAGAGAGAGAGAGAAAGACCTGGGGGTTGATATCACGCCAGACCTGTCCCCTGAAGCACATACCCAGAGGATAACATCAGCGGCATATGCCCAGTTGGCCAACATAAGAACGGCCTTTAGAAACCTGTGTAAGGAATAATTCAGATATATACAGTATATACATACGTTGTATACCACATATGTCAGACCAATCCTGGAGTATGCAGCTCCAGCATGAAGTCCATATCTAGTCAAGCATATGACTAAACTGGAAAAGGTTCAAAGGTTTGCCACCAGACTAGTACCCGAACTGAGGGGTATGAGCTACGAGGAGAGACTACGGGAATTAAACCTCACGTCGCTGGAAGACAGAAGAGTTAGGGGGACATGATCACCACATACAAGATTCTCAAAGGAGTTGATAGGGTAGATAAAGACAGGCTATTTAACACAAGGGACACACGCATTCGGAGACACAGGTGGAAACTGAGTGCCCAAATGAGCCACAGAGATATTAGAAAGAACTTTTTTAGTGTCAGAGTGGTTGACAAATGAAATGCATTAGGAAGTGATGTGGTGGAGGCTGACTCCATACACAGTTTCAAGTGTAAGTATGTTAGACCCCAGTAAGCTCAGGAACCTGTACACCAGTTGATTGACAGTTGAAAGGCGGGACCAAAGAGCCAGAGCTCAACCCCCGCAAGCACAACCAGTTGAATACACTTTCTCTCTTTTCCTTCCCACTGCCTGCCCCTTCCACCAGCCCCTGCAGCGTCCCCTCCCACAGGTGGGACACCCGCTACCACAGGGACCACCAGCCCCTGCAGCGTCCCCTCCCACAAGTGGGACACCCGCTACCACAGGGACCACCAGCCCCTGCAGCGTCCCCTCCCACAAGTGGGACACCCGCTACCACAGGGACCACCAGCCCCTGCAGCGTCCCCTCCCACAAGTGGGACACCCGCTACCACAGGGACCACCAGCCCCTGCAGCGTCCCCTCCCACAAGTGGGACACCCGCTACCACAGGGACCACCAGCCCCTGCAGCGTCCTCTCCCACAAGTGGGACACCCGCTACCACAGGGAAATCTTGGTAACAAAAACAAGGGGATGCCTCGGTGCCTGTCTCCCAGGCGACCTGCAGGAGGTGAGGGGGAATGTTGTGTTGCGGGGCTCCGAGGGAGAGAGGTGGAGAGGGGGAGAAGAGGTGGAAGCAGTGACAAGAAGAGAGTGGGAAGGGGAAAGTGAGAGAGAAGAAAGGAGGAGTGGAAAATAAAGGAAAGGTAGGAAGTAGTAAGAGAGAGAGAGAGAGAGAGAGAGAGAGAGAGAGAGAGAGAGAGAGAGAGAGAGAGAGAGAGAGAGAGAGAGGGAGAGAGAGAGAGAGAGAAGAGATAGCCTAATATACAATTTTGTGTAGAAGGAAGAATTGTTATATTTCAATAATGTTCATAATTATCTTGATCATTTCCTTTGCCTTTCATGCTGTAAAAGTGAAGTTTAATTTCATTTGGAAAGTTCACCCCCCATGTTGTTAAGACTTATCCTCCCTCCGCATTCTGACGCTCTGGTTGATATAACATAAGAGTAATGGGTTTCAAGACTGTCCGCTAAGATATCAAGATTACCAGAACTGTTAGTTTCAAAGTACAATTGACTGCGTCTACCTTCCTAGACAGTCAGGAGTCGCTGCTGTTGACCTCTATAACCTGTCATGCTGTAAGAAGAGACAGGCAGGAAGACCATAGACGGGAGAACAGAGGAAGGAAGAAACTGGGAAGGGAATTAACACTTGGCGTTCATTATTGCCCTAGATACGCTAGGCTTTGTTTTTTTTTCCTCCAGTTTCTCTACATGCATTATTTATTTAATTATTTATTTATTTATTATTTCTGTATTTATTCATTTGCTTAGTTATGTCTTTAATTTTTTACTCATGTAATATTTATTGAATTATTTGCTTATTGAATTATTTGCTTATTGAATTATTTACTTATTGAATTTTAATTATTATTTATTAAATTAGTTGTATGTGTATGCAATAATGAAAAACTTATTTACACGGAGAAGCTCCGCCGCTTTGATGAGTATTATAGAGTGTGAGGCTCACTGCAACGTCCGCAGTAATATTACGTTAAACCTTTCAGTAATGTTAAAACTTCAGTAATGTGCTCTTAAATTTTCAGCTGAATAGAGATAATTTTTTTCATATAAACACCATATTGACATTTTACGTTTACAAATGTTTTTACATATATACTGTATAAATTAAGTATATGACATGTAATTAATTTTTGTAAATCCAGATGAACAGCTGTTTTTTGTTTACCTAATAAGTGAAATAATGATTAATGAATAATTTTATATGTGCGTTTTCGTTACTAAACAAACTCAAACTTTAATAGCATAATGTATAAGCTTCTATAAGTGCTCTAATGTATAACCACTGCTGTGTAATGTATAATCTGTCACATGATGTATAATGCATGACCTAGTCACAAGAAGTATAATAATGTATAGCCTGTCACATGCAGTATAATGAATGCATTATGAAAGAAGCCACAATTTGTTAAACAATTACATGCAGTCAAATGATTTTTTGGCTTTCTCTTAAATCTGATAAAAAGAACAGAAGAATTTTATTCCGTTTGGTAAATTGCTCTAGAAATAATTACACACAAGTGAAAACACGCTCGCACAATATGGCAACTTGCGACGCACTTTTAACGCACTTGTACCGCATTTTCGACAGTGAAGAGAATGAATTTTCCAGCGAAAAATACCGCAACCAGTAATGTGTTTAATACAAAATGCTTTAGTGTTAATGGTCTTAAAACTACGTTGGAAAAATGCAGATTCTTTCATTGTACAACAACAATGCTGTGTCATAATAATTTTTCTGTTATTTACAAACTATTAATGCTTTGGAAGGTGACTCTACTAGCCTAATTGTATGTGTGTGTGTATGGACTCACCTACTTATGGTGTCGGGGGTTAGGCTTCAGCTCTTTGGCCCCTCATCCCGCTTCTCTACGGCCTATCAATTGGTGTCAAAGTTCCTAAAAGCCTATTGGGTTCTATCATACCTGTATTTGAAACTGTGTACAGGATCTGCCTCCACAACCTCATTTCTAAATGCATTCCGTTTGGTAACTACTCTGTCACTGAATGTTTTTCTTTTTTTCTAATGCCAATTTGGCTCATGTTGGTGCTCGGTTTTCACCTGCGTTCCCTTTTCGAGTGCCACGCATGCTAGGCTGTCTTTATCAACCCTATAAATTCCTCAGAAAATATTGCATTTGGTAATCATGTTTTCAGTAATTTTTTCTTTCTTATACAGGTGGGTACAGGAGTACACTTCTGATTCCTGTTAGCAACCTGAAAACTTTCCCTTTTATTTTAGTTTACCTTAACCTTATAGACCAGTTTTCCCTGGAGCGCGACCCGCTAATCTGATAACAACCAATTACTCCTGGGTACACAGAAGCGAACAGTTAAAGGTTGATCAATCCAACCTGGCCAGGCCTCGAAGCTAGACCAAATCGCTATGGAGGAGCGGGGAGAGTGTGTTACCATGGCGCCACCAACTTTTTCTCTCTGCCTGGTGACGTGATATATAATTCCTGTAACCTTTCCTCTTGGCTCATATCTCTCAGCTGCGGGACTAGTATTGTGGCAAACTTTCTCTAACTTGGTCTTGTGTTTCACTAGACATGGACTCCAGGCTGGAGCCGCATACTCCAGGATTGGTGGTCTGATATTGTGGTATACAATGATTCCTTACACAGGTTTCTACAGCCGATCAGTATATGCCGCTGATATCCTTTTTGGTGTGTGTGTGTAGGTGTATACTCACCTAGTTGTGCTTGCGGGGGTTGAGCTTTGGCTCTTTGGTGCCGCCTCTCAACTGTCGATCATCTTGTGTGTGTGTGTATACTCACCTAATTGTGCTGCGGGGGTTGAGCTCTGGCTCTTTGGTCCCGCCTCTCAACCGTCAATCAACAAATGTACAGGTTCCTGAGCCTAATGGGCTCTATCATATCTACACTTGAAACTGTGTGTGTGTGTGTGTGTGTGTGTGTGTGTGTGTGTGTGTGTGTGTGTGTGTGCGTGCGTGCGTGCGTGTGTGCGTGCGTGCGTGCGTGTGCGCTCCCTCCCCGCTGGCGACAAATATTTGTTGAGAGCGAGGAAGTGGATCTCTCAAGAGTGGAACATCATCATCAACGAACCAAAACGATGCTCTTGGGTGCCCGAAACACCCAATTCCTTGTTTGTTTTCTTGTTTTGTTTGTTGAAGCATTCCTCTCCACCTCTCTCTCTCTCTCTCTCTCTCTCTCTCTCTCTCTCTCTCTCTCTCTCTCTCTCTCTCTCTCTCTCTCTCTCTCTCTCTCTCTCTCTCACACACATCAGCGATGTGAGCCAACAATATATTATTTAGCAGCTTGAGCGAGAAAGCTTCCAGTACACTGTACGCCCTCCGCGTCAGGCCACCAGTGTTACAATGTACACGACCACTGTACAAGTCTCACCTTAAAATTCCACAGCAAAGCTAGAAGATAAGAAGATAGCAAATGAGGAAGCCAAGAGGCAGCTCCTATATTGACTCATGGCTAGGCAGCTCCTATATTGACTCATGGCTAGGCAGCTCCTATATTGACCCATGTTGGGCAGCTCCTATATTGACCCATGTTGGGCAGCTCCTATATTGACCCCAGGCTAGGTAGCTCCTCTTTATATCCAACCAAACTACTTGACATATGACTAAACTGCGCCTGAAATAGTCCAACGACCCCGCAACTCTTACGCTGTGAAGAAACTGTCTCAAAAGGTTCTTTCCAAAGACGGAACCAGGATTCGCTTACGAAACCAGTACATCTTTCCTTAATCATATGACAGCTTTGTTTACATTTATTAATCCGTTTATGAGCTGCGAAGTACTATAGGAGGTTGTTTATGCCAGTAATAACCATGGGTTGTGAAGTTTCCACGCTCGTAAGCTCTTTAATAAATAAAGATGTAGTGGTTCCGTAAGTGGCTTCGTAAATGCTTGATGAATCCTGGCCCCCTCTTACGAGGTCTGAGCTAGATCTTACGCCTGGTCTTATCTCTCGTCCTGTGAATCAAGATAAGTGATATCAGCGCGTTTAGATATACATATAGGTGGGGGTCCGGGGCGCTCTCGCCTCACTCTCCCGCCTCTACTCTTCCTCCCTGGCCCGGGGTGAGTTTACGTGTGAGTACCTAACTTCTGTATTGATATCACTTCGTGGCGAGTTTACCGGGGAATCGTTAGGGATGAGTTTACAGCATAATTGACACAGGTCTTGGTCATGGCGAGTTTTGTTCGATTCGAGGACACATTGTTCACCTCAGTGCCAAAGCGCTTCTGTTGGAACGTTTGTGGGAAGGGTTGAGAGCTTTCTGGGTCGACGTAATCTAGCTCCATCTGTTGACAGTCTTGTGTGACGGCGTAGTCTAGCTCCACCTGTTGACAGTCTTGTGTGACGGCGTAGTCCAGCTCCACCTGTTGACAGTCTTGTGTGACGGCGTAGTCCAGCTCCACCTGTTGACAGTCTTGTGTGACGGCGTAGTCCAGCTCCACCTGTTGACAGTCTTGTGTGACGGCGTAGTCCAGCTCCACCTGTTGACAGTCTTGTGTGACGGCGTAGTCCAGCTCCACCTGTTGACAGTCTTGTGTGACGGCGTAGTCCAGCTCCACCTGTTGACAGTCTTGTGTGACGGCGTAGTCTAGTTCCACCTGTTGACAGTCTTGTGTGACGGCGTAGTCTAGCTCCACCTGTTGACAGTCTTTTGTGACGGCGTAGTCTAGCTCCACCTGTTGACAGTCTTGTGTGACGGCGTAGTCCAGCTCCACCTGTTAACAGTCTTGTGTGACGGCGTAGTCTAGCTCCACCTGTTAACTCATGTGAGTCCCTACGTGTAAACAAGAGCTTCAGTACCTGTTAGTGCCGTGTTGTCATGGTTATTCAGACTATTCTCTCAAGATTCATAGAATTCTCTGATAGTGTGGGAACATGATTGTCTAGAAGGAGTCCTTCCTTGCTGATTGGTGAGTTTTTATGGGCTTCAGTGAATTACATCTGGCACCGCGGCTGGTCACACACACCTGGCTGTGGCACAGCTGCTGGTCACATACACCTGGCTGTGGCACCGCTGCTGGCCACACACACCTGGCTGTGGCACAGCTGCTGGTCACACACACCTGGCTGTGGCACAGCTGCTGGCCACACACACCTGACTGTGGGACCGCTGCTGGTCACACACCTGGCTGTGGCACAGCTGCTGGCCACACACACCTGGCTGTGGCACAGCTGCTGGCCACACACACCTGGCTGTGGCACCGCTGCTCTACGCCACAAACGACCTCTGGAATGTGGTTGAAGTGTCTTGAAGATGTAAAAGCTTTCCTACGCATGAGAGAATGTTTTCTTAAGTGTAAGTGGGCTTTAAACGTGAGTGTGTGTAAGTGTGTGCGAAGTGTTTACCTTTGCGCCACGTGGCCTCGTAAACACTCACTGGTTACAGCGCTGACCAATCCCAGCCTCCGTAGTAGATGCGTGTTTAAAAGACTGGCCTAAAGCCAGTTTAGAACTTCACTGGAGTTTCTTCAAGGATGCCAACAATTTTTTGAACCATAATTACTCGTAACTATGTACGGTAATTACTCCTGAATTTACCTGAGGGGCCACTAATACTAGGGGCCTCGACGAGGACAGGAAGCCGGCGGCTTGTCAAAAGTCGCCCCCCCCCCATTTGCCTGGATGATCTTTTGTATCTGTATTTTATAACTTAGCAGGTTTGGCGTTTACGACTTCGGCGGGTAGGCGGTTCCACCGGTTTACAACTCTATGGGTGAAAAGGCATATCCTCTTTTCTGTCCAACATTGTGACCATTGAGCTTGAAACCGTGGCTTCTCGTTCGTGTTACATCTGACCTTTTGAAGAAACTGTCCGGATCGACATCGTCCAAATTGTTTAGTATTTTGAAGGTTTCTATTAGATCCGCCCTCTCATGCCTGGTCTGCAGCGTTGTTAGCCCTGTGGTCCTCACCTGTTCCTGATACAAGAGATGACTAGGCTCTAGTATGATTTTTGTTGCCCGGTGTTGCACCTTCTCCAAAGTAATGTCTTTCTAGAGATGAGGTCTCCATGCCTGGATGCATTACTCCAGGTGGGGGCGCACCAGAGACTTACACAGTTGAAGGACTACTTTCTTTTCCTTGAAGGTAAAGGTCCGCTTGATTATTCCTAGGGTTTGGTTCGCTTTTTGTTACTGCCTCTCCCACTTGTTGGACAACTTTTAGTGAATGATGGATTCAGACTCAAAGGTCCTTTTCTTCATCTATCTGTTGTAAGATACTGCTGTCAATTTGGTAGTTGTGGCGTGGACTGTTGTGCCCCACATGCAAGGTCTAGTATTTATCGACATTAAAGAGCATTTGCCAGTCATCTGAGCATTTGTGGAGCTCAGGAAGATCTCTCTCTGAAGTCTCGATATCACTTTCACATCCCACTTTACCCTAGACGTTAGTGTCATCTGCAAATCTGATGTGGTTTGTAATATTCTCATCTGTCATTCATGTATATGACAAAAGAGTTGGCCCCAAAATGAACCGTTGTGGGACCCCACTCAGCACATTTCCTCAGTCAGATTCATTTGCATTTAGCACGACCCTTTGTTTTCTATATTTTAACCATTATTTTAATAATTCCAGTATTCTCCCATTTATTCCACGTGCCTGTAATTTCCTTGCCAGGCTCTCATGTGGTACCTTGTCAAACGCTTTAGAAAAGTCATGTAAACTTCATCTACCGGAAGTCCTTTGTCTGATTAGCCAGTTACTGTTTCCAGTAACCCAGGCATTCAGTAAATGCCTGGGTCATTTAGGCCCTTGCTAGGTTTACTGTAGGGTTTGCAATTGAAATGAAAAAGGCGTTTGCCTTCGGTTGGCTAAATATTGTACGCCTCTATTAATTTATCAGAGATATTTTAACATATGCTTTGGTGTTTCTGAAGCACAATACACATTCAATTTTCTGATGTCTGTGAGTAATTTTTCCTCTCACACGTCATACAGTAGTCATACCCTCCTGCCAGATCGACTCCTGGTTCATCCTTGACGACGAGTTGACGTCTGGACGTCGCGATTTTGGATTTGATACTGCCGTTTGGCATCCTTATTCAACGGTCCGGTTTGTACGAAACTTGGCGCACATACCGCATTGGGTCACAGGATTGTTAATAGATTTTGAACGTTTTCTGGCTGGTTCTCCCGACGGGTTGACAGTGTCCGGCGCCGGCTTGGGTGAGAGGTACCGGGAGTTGTGGGTCTTGGTGTCTAGTTGGGGACCGAGTTTTTAGTTTTCTTACCCAGTGTTCTCTGTGAGGGGGCGGGGCCGGTGCTTGTCACCCTGAGGGACTCCTGGGGCTCTCCAATCATGTGTGTCATTCGGTTTTGCGATTAACCCTATAGGGGTACGCCGGGGCGCATCCGATCCCACGATCGTCGTCGCCCCTAAATCAACAACAACAACATACCCTCCTGCCATGTTTGCTACTTCAATTAGCATCAAAAGTAAACAGTGAGTAAAATACTTTACTTACTGTATGGGCACAAGAAGTTTGTCCTTGTTTTGCCTCCACATGCCAATGTTTACATTAAATCGCCCAGGGCTACGAGAGCTACTCACCCAAATTATGTTTTCTTATGGATTTATTTCGATAAATATATATATATATATATATATATATATATATATATATATATATATATATATATATATATATATATATATATATATATATATATATAATACTTATTTAATTTCCTATGATAGTTGTTGTATTTATAGCATGTTTATTGCCATATAAAATCTGTCGGAAAATCCGACACCATTTAATAATCATACAGATAATAGCTGTATTACCAACAAGTTACCCATAGAAAACGTAACTTGTAGTGGAATTACCGTCTATAGAAAACGGGATATCATCACCACATACTATTATAATTCACCAGCTATTCTGCTGGGAATTATTCTTAAATACATTAGTCTTTGGACTTTACCATCATAAAAACATCTTATATAAATTAACTTAATTATCAATATTAAAGTAGAGTAAATGTGACCCTTCTATCACGTTCTGAAATCTGGACAATGTAAGCCAGGCGTCAGAGTGGAGGAGGAGGGCAGCCATCATTGTTGTTTATTGAGACCAGAGGCTCACACGGGAGCAAATTCGGCTCCTGTTAAATTTACTTGGACGTAGTGTTATGGAACCCAAAGGTGTACCATTGTCAACACGCTGTCTACAAATACAAGTTAAGTGTCTATCCGAAACCCGTTTATCATTCATTTATGGCCATTAATGTCAGGATATAGGGTTAGCCGGTTAGAACGCGAAATCGCCTCAAACTAAAGGTAATTAAGCCAGGTCTTTAATGTTCCATGTACTGTATAGTGTTTTCTCTGATATAACTTGTCATATATAGGATTCTGGCTTCACAGTTAGCGCCCTTTTGACAGGTCAAGACGAGGAAGAGTATGTGCACCAGTTACTGGGTGATAGAAGCTACCTCAAAGAGGATAATTTGGTGTCTACACCCTAGTTATACCTGGTGGACTAACCTGCTGTACTATAAGATAAGGAACCTCATCAATGTATGTAGCTATTACTGTAGTTTGATTGGCTGCATATATATTAATTTAATAACCCCCCCTAATGTGTAGAGGATCGATTTGTGAGATTGAGATTATTGCAGAAATACAGTCCACTTATCATTATACAAATTGCTATCGAAGTATATAAATTAACGTAAATATAAATTCATATAAATCAAATAAATATAAATCTCACAGGTCGGTTCCCACATTATTTGGTCATCTTCGAACCGGATGACGGATTATTTGATCCTTTGAACCCACATTTGGTCATCTTAGTACCGGATGAACCAGTTAACCAAACCAGTGGATTCATTAAATATACTAGTGCAGTGTTATTTAAACAAAGCCAGTCAAAGACAGCGGCGAAGCCTCGTGGGAGCTCAGGAGCCTCCCTCAACTGAGTTCAGCTTCGTCAGCGGTTTCATGCACACCCACAGATATTTGGTGGCGTGTTATTTCGTGAAATGACAGCGCTAATATTGAAACCAGCCAAATTAGTGACTGTGTCTTCGCGAGATTGTTCACGGATTTCGTGGTGTTACATTTCGCGAGAGATTATCCACGAATTTTGTGGACTTTATTTCGCGAGGTCACTAATAACATTTAATACTTCTAGATAATATTAGAAGTTTCATAGAGGCTAATTAAGAGGCTATTATCAATAATTGTGTATATTATTTCTCCAAGATAGAGAATTATTTAATATATATTGCACTAGTGATCACAGTATAATATTTACTAATTGCCAACCCACAACAGGGTAGGATATGACTAGTTGAACTATTATTGTTCATCCTAGTCCCATTATTACAATAGTCAGTTGTACTATATTGAACAACCTAGCACCATTAATGAATGGTCCAGACCCTATTTTGGGTGTAATTTTTATCAACTCGAGTTGAGTTGTATATATAATAATTTACTTATGATCATTACACCTTTGAGTGATTAATTAGTGTCTCTACCATCCTGGGGTGATATAGAAGAGCTAACCTAAAGGTACTTCCAGTGACACTGGTTTATCACTCAAATCATTAGTGTGGATGATTGTATATATATAATGTGTATTAATTTTAAGTGCTAACCTCTAGTAGAGGTAGGATTATTGCCTAGTGAGTTCAGAATTTACCCTAGGCTACCATTAGTGTTTGTTCAGTATTATGAGCAGCCCAAGTACAAGTCCCACAAGGCTTCACCAACGAGCCAGTATGGATAATGCAGGGAGAATGAAAAGAACCCTTGCAGGTCTTAAAGGCCACTTAACAAGACAGATCAAGAAATGTGAAGATTTGTCACAACAATCAACAGTTGATTATGCTGACCTGGAAAGCTATTATCAAGCAGCTGCAGGTAAATTTGAGCAAATCAAATGTCAAATAGCAACATATGTGGCTGAACTTGCCAACACTAATTTATCAGAAACAGAAATAGACGACATTATGGTTGATCTTGCGAATTATGAAGATCAAACTCAGGCCACGTTACAGCCTTATGTCAAATTAATTGCCCAGAACAAGGCAACAGCAACAACAACAACAGTTGCATCTAATACGAGTCAAGCAGAAGCTCGACTCCCTCCAATTAATTTACCCACTTTCTCAGGAAAAGATGAGGAAGATTGGGACGAATTTTGGAACAAATTCGTTGACCTTGTAGACTCAAAACAATCTTTACCAAAGAGTAGTAAATTCTCTTATTTGCAAGGCCAATTATCAGGTGAGGCTAAAACAGTAGTATCCCATCTGAGATTAACTAATGACGGCTATGATCTGGCAGTAAAACTCCTCAAGGATAATTATGCTGATCCAGAAGTAAGAACATCACATTTAGTTCA
This sequence comes from Procambarus clarkii, assembly GCF_040958095.1. Taxonomy (NCBI): domain Eukaryota; kingdom Metazoa; phylum Arthropoda; class Malacostraca; order Decapoda; family Cambaridae; genus Procambarus; species Procambarus clarkii. The sequence goes on along the minus strand of NC_091150.1, from coordinate 41,256,497 downwards.
TGAGCTGTTGCATTTACCCCCACCGGAGGCTTCAGTTGATTCACTCCAAGTCTTCAAGCTGGAGGTAGAATCATTGATCAATGCCCTCAGCCTGACAGCAGATACAAACGGGGCTGAGTGGGTCTTGAAAATAATTGTCCAGGAGAAAGTACCTAGGGACATATTGAGACAAATGAGTGCTCATTACAATAAAAGTATCTTATCCATGAATGAAATATCTGAAGGTTTAAAGTCAGTAGTTCATCAATTACGAACACATGACAAATTAAAACCACCAAGTAAACCCTCAGAAACCAATAATAGTAAACCACAGAGTACCAAAGGTACTCCAAATCAATCTAGACAATATAATTCAACACCAAAGTGGAACAGTGGCAGTGTGGGCGTATATGCAGTGGGACCCTCCAAGCCTATAGTTACTGTGTCACCCAAGAACGTGACACCAAAGGGTACTGGAAACTATGGAACATGTTTGTTCTGCAATGAGAAACATTCAATGTACCACTGCTCTAATTTTCCTGATAGTGACGCCCGTGTTGAGCGACTCAAAGATTTGCAACATTGCACGAGGTGCCTCAGGAAACATAACATCAAGGATTGTGATACCCAATTACACCCTTGTAATAGGTGTAACAAAGGTCAGCACCATGCAGCATTGTGCAGAGACACCAAAACAACGTCTCCAAACCCCAAGGTGGAAGATAGCATTCCCACCACAGTACAGTACTGCAAGGTGCAACAAACAAAGAGTGTCCAATCAGCAAAGTCTAAAGGTAATACGACTTTGCCTACTGCCCAAATTACCATCCTGAATAAGAGGGCCAAGGTCCATACCCGTGGGTTGTTTGACCAAGGATCCCAAAGAACATACATCACTAAAAGGTTGGCAGATGAATTACAATTAAGGCCTGTAGCCCAGATGTCATTCAACATCTCAGGGTTTGTAACAGATGCAGGACCTCAAGTCTACCAGGTGGTACAACCATCAGTACGCTTAGGCAGGTACGTCTGTCGAGTACAAGCCATTGTGGTGGACAAAATACCAGTAGACCTACAAGTTCAAGGTCTGCGAGCAACAGCCAAATTCCTGAGAAATAGAGGAATAAAATTGGCAGATAATATTAAGACTGATCACCTCACTGACTTCGGTCTCCTTGTAGGGACAGACTATTGTCATCGATTCATCGGTAGCCCTACTAAATATCAGGGTATAACCATGTTAAACTCTGCAGGAGGTAAATTACTCTCAGGCCCAGTATCAAGCCTGAGGAGACCTATGCCTGCAGATAAACAATACCAATAGAAATCTAAATTTGTCAGCTGATTATATTTCTCCAGTAGCATTATACTAAGGAGATTACAGCTGACTATACCAACAGAGGTTGATGTTAGTATCATCATTTGAAGCTGAAGATGAGTTCATGAGGCCTCAGTGGCAAATCAGTGAACAGTAGCCTAAAACAGCTACAAGTCACTGCGACCAATGTCACTGAACCCACTGCAGTCTCAGAACCATACTTTACTTTATTGATGAGCTATTCAATCTTCTGAATCAATTAACTAAATTAAACCCCAATAAATCTGATGACTGATTTGATACATTTATTATTTAATCAAGATGTATTCCATGGGCCTCAGTGTTTATATATCAGTGACCAGTTACCTGAACAAACTTCAAGTTATATCTATGTCACTGATCTCACTGCAGTCCCTGAATCATACTTGACTGTAGTACTTGATCACATCCAGTCTTCTGGGTTAAATAATATGTAATAAGGCTTGAATATTAGCCTTTCAAGAGTTGACAGGGAAATGAAATCGCATTAGACTTCTAACCCCTGCAACTCTAGTACGGGACATCCGTCCTGCACGAACAGACGCACAAATGTGTGATTACTAACAACTAACATCAAATTAATCTAATAATTCGAAGGAGGAGTATCGGTGTTCGTCTGTTCTAATTAGGACTTCGACCCGTGAGCAGCCCCCTGGGGAATTATGTCGGAAAATCCGACACCATTTAATAATCATACAGATAATAGCTGTATTACCAACAAGTTACCCATAGAAAACGTAACTTGTAGTGGAATTACCGTCTATAGAAAACGGGATATCATCACCACATACTATTATAATTCACCAGCTATTCTGCTGGGAATTATTCTTAAATACATTAGTCTTTGGACTTTACCATCATAAAAACATCTTATATAAATTAACTTAATTATCAATATTAAAGTAGAGTAAATGTGACCCTTCTATCACGTTCTGAAATCTGGACAATGTAAGCCAGGCGTCAGAGTGGAGGAGGAGGGCAGCCATCATTGTTGTTTATTGAGACCAGAGGCTCACACGGGAGCAAATTCGGCTCCTGTTAAATTTACTTGGACGTAGTGTTATGGAACCCAAAGGTGTACCATTGTCAACACGCTGTCTACAAATACAAGTTAAGTGTCTATCCGAAACCCGTTTATCATTCATTTATGGCCATTAATGTCAGGATATAGGGTTAGCCGGTTAGAACGCGAAATCGCCTCAAACTAAAGGTAATTAAGCCAGGTCTTTAATGTTCCATGTACTGTATAGTGTTTTCTCTGATATAACTTGTCATATATAGGATTCTGGCTTCACAGTTAGCGCCCTTTTGACAGGTCAAGACGAGGAAGAGTATGTGCACCAGTTACTGGGTGATAGAAGCTACCTCAAAGAGGATAATTTGGTGTCTACACCCTAGTTATACCTGGTGGACTAACCTGCTGTACTATAAGATAAGGAACCTCATCAATGTATGTAGCTATTACTGTAGTTTGATTGGCTGCATATATATTAATTTAATAACCCCCCCTAATGTGTAGAGGATCGATTTGTGAGATTGAGATTATTGCAGAAATACAGTCCACTTATCATTATACAAATTGCTATCGAAGTATATAAATTAACGTAAATATAAATTCATATAAATTAAATAAATATAAATCTCACAGGTCGGTCCCCACAAAATCCACTTTTTTATGAATAGAACTGCACACTAATTCACCTAGCTGCCAATACTGGGGATGTTGCTGTAGCCAGCACTGACCACGCTACATTCAGACTACGGCTCCTTTTGCCACTTATATACCGCTTCCGATGATAATTGGATGCTCTAACGCAGCTTGAATACTTTATGCGTTTGTCTGTCACTTAGTAACAGTATCACGCTTTTATCACCCGAAAAATCGGACTTTAACAATGGAGCTATGAAACCCAATACACCCTCCCTCCTGCCGTACTCATCACTATGTACGGTAATTACTATATTAACTATGTACGGTAATTACTATATTAACTATATACGGTAATTACTATATTAACTATGTACGGTAATTACTATATTAACTATGTACGGTAATTACTATATTAACTATGTACGGTAATTACTACAGTATCTATATACGCTAATTACTATTGTAACTATATATGGTAATTACTTGTTACTATGTACTAAATATCTTTAACAATTAATAATATATTATCAGCAGCAAGATCGTAATAAGAGCTGAGTTTTGAGACTATTGACGACAGTCTGCAAGAAGCGTGAGACACTTCTTGTCTGGCTCAGACGAGTACTGACGTCGCGGGATGGCTGACAGGCCGATCCTCTAGCACAGTAGCCTACATCCTCCACTCGCAACTGCTATGGATTCGGATTCAATCCATGGGTGGGACAGAAATATTTGGGGAAGTTTCCTTTCACTTAATGCCTATCTTCACATTGTAGTATAATAGGCAACCAGGGGTTGATAGGCAACTGTTGTGGGGCTGCATCCCGGGGGTAGTTCAGTAGTGGTTGAGCAGACGAGAACGGGCCGAGTAGTGGTCGAGCAGACGAGAACGGGCCGAGTAGTGGTCGAGCAGACGAGAACGGGCCGAGTAGTGGTCGAGCAGACGAGAACGGGCCGAGTAGTGCTCGAGGAGACGAGAACGGACCGAGTAGTGCTCGAGGAGACGAGAACGGACCGAGTAGTGCTCGAGGAGACGAGAACGGACCGAGTAGTGCTCGAGGAGACGAGAACGGACCGAGTAGTGGTCGAGCAGACGAGAACGGACCAAGTAGTGGTCAAGCTGACGAGAACGGGCCGAGTAGTGCTCGAGCAGACGAGAACGGGCCGAGTAGTGCTCGAGGAGACGAGAACGGGCCGAGTAGTGGTCGAGCAGACGAGAACGGACCGAGTAGTGGTCGAGCAGACGAGAACGGGCCGAGTAGTGCTCGAGGAGACGAGAACGGACCGAGTAGTGGTCGAGGAGACGAGAACGGACTGAGTAGTGGTCGAGCAGACGAGAACGGGCCGAGTAGTGGTCGAGCAGACGAGAACAGGAATTCTTAGCTTAGCCCGTAAGACACTGCTGAGGTGAAGACGAGTCTCCCTTAGCAATCATACTAACACTGTTTATCAGGCAACATTTAACAATTATCTGGTCGCAACAATCTGGCCGACAATTAGACAGCCACACGCCTGAAAATCAGAATTATGACCTCACGTACAGTAACTTGCACGTACCTACATACAATAAGTATGTGTAACTGTTGTACAATGAATACAGTAAGTACACGGTCCAGTACGGACCGACACGTCGTCACTACCTAATTTGAGGTTATCTTGAGATGATTTCGGGGCTTAGCGTCCCCCGCGGCCCGGTCCTCGACCAGGCCTCCTTTTTGTTACACACCCCCAGGAAGTAGCCCGTAGCAGCTGTCTAACTCCCAGGTACCTATTTACTGCTAGGTAACAAGGGCATCAGCGTGAAAGAAACTCTGCCCAATTGTTTCCGCCTCAACCAAGGGATCGAACCCGGAACCTCAGGACTATGAATCCGAAGCGCTGTCCACTCAGCTGTCAGACCCCCCTAGAGGCATTGTTCAGTAATAAACAATTACTTCCGTGGTTGTATTTCACATGATTGTATTACAATCATGATTAAAAATCTGAACGAAAAACAAAAGCTTGTTTTTGTTATTAAAAGTCAGAGGTCATATTACCGATGCTTTAATGTGCCGGTGTAGTCAGGTGTAGACCGGTGTACATGGTGTACACGGGTGTACACTGTGAAGCTTGTGTACACTGGTGTACATGGTGAGGCTGATGCACACGGGTGTACATGATGAGGCTGGTGTACACGGGTGTACATGGTGAGGCTGGTGTACACGGGTGTACATGATGAGGCTGGTGTACATGGTGAGGCTGGTGTACACGGGTGTACACGGGTGTACATGGTGAGGCTGGTGTACACGGGTGTACATGGTGAGGCTGGTGTACACGGGTGTACATGGTGAGGCTGGTGTACACGGGTGTACATGATGAGGCTGGTGTACACTGGTGTACATGGTGAGGCTGGTGTACACGGGTGTACATGATGAGGCTGGTGTACACGGGTGTACATGATGGGGCTGGTGTACACTGGTGTACTTTCATCTTTGAATCAGTAACAACAGTCTCCGTGGTGTAGTGGTAAGACACTCGCCTGGTGTTCCGCGAGCGCTATGTCATGGGTTCGTATCCTGGCCGGGGAGGATTTACTGGGCGCAATTCCTTAACTGTAACCTCTGTTTTACGCAACAGTAAAATGTGTACTTGGATGAAAAAACGATTCTTCGCGGCAGGGATCGTATTCCAGGGACCTGCCCGAAACGCTACGCGTGCTAGTGGCTGTACAAGAATGTAACAACTCTTGTATATATCTCAAACAAAAAAAAAATAATGGTTTCGTATAGGCAGGAGGGACTCGACCCATGTACGTCACACCAGCGCCAGCATTCGTCAATCCTTTACGTGTCCACTTACGAAACCAGTACATCTTTCCACAATCAATGCGGCTTAATTTGCATATAATAAACACTTATAAGCACAGAAGCATTACGAGGTTTTCAATAATAACCTTTGTGAAAACGAAAAAAATTATTTGGAGCAATGCAGAGGTTTTGAACTAGCGTTCTAGTTACTCCCAGACGCTTGCCTTAACCCACTAGGCCAAGATAGAACAAAAACTATTCAACCTGGAACCTAATAAGTCCACTGGGAGAGTCTGGAGGCCTCAACGTATGCCACAACCAGGTTATTCATTCCCAGTGGACTCGGTAGAGTTCCGGGTTGAATAGCTTTTGTTCCATCATGGCCGAGTTGGTTAAGGCAAGTGACTGGGAGCCATTTGAACGCTGGTTCAAATTCCCGCATTGCTACAAATGATTTTCTTGTTGATATATCACGTCATTGTGATTTCTTTGTGTCAATAACTTTTGTGATGCTCGGTTTCGAAGTCGTAATCTATATATTAGATTGAGGAAAGATATACAGAGAAAAGATAAAGAAGTTGCCAAATCATTTCTGTGTCGGGTCGGTATTAACCTCTGGTTCCTCGGGTGTGAGCCGAGGCGCCAGACTATCGCGCTACAAAAGAAATTAAGATGAGATTTTGAAAATAAAATCAAATTTTATATAAAAAATTCAAAATATTTTCACTAAACGTTTGGGAAGAGATTGGGTCAAAACTACCCAGTTTAGCTCACTTCAGTGACTGGGAAGAACTGGAAGACCTTAGTATTAGCTGTTTCACATAAACATCAACGTGAGACCAAAAATGTTCCATACTCACAGTACACAGTGTACAGGAGGAGGAATAATTGACTTATATTATATACTATTTTATAATGTCCCCAGGAACGATAATACCACAATCTCCAACAATCTTCTAATTAATAACTTTTTAATCTAGAGTAATATACATTGCCTAAATGGTAATGATAGCCAGATATATTTCAATTGTTGCAAATTGCAGAAATATATTGGCAGAACTATTAGTTCTAAACGAAAACTAAGAGAAACAATTCTCTTGGTTTTCGCTTGTGCTGAACGTCAGTTGACGTATTTCGCACTCAAAGGGTTACACCCCATCGGCACCTTTCCTGAACAAGATATATGAAGTGAAATAAAAGTAAAACTTAAAATCTGAAGCACGTTATGTGATAACAGGGAAGCATTCAAAGGATGAAAGGCAACTGTAAGCGGAAGACAAAAAAGAGGTTCAACTATAAACAAAATATAGAACTTATTTCGTCTGATGATTCGAAAATATTTGCTTTAAGAATAATTTGCGAATAGGAGAGGTGAATGGACCAGTAGGCCTACTACTGTATTGCCTGACATGGATCAGTGCTGTAGTGTTCTTGCTGTGCATGCATGGTAGGCCTACTGCTGTGGTTCTGCCTTGCACAGATCGGGTCTATTGCCATGTTCATGCCTATTGTGGAACTGAAGACCTGTTGAACCCTAAACAGTGTGTGCAAGGAAACAGCTCATGAAGGATACGGTATATGAAGGAATGAAACCCGAAACGCCCGAAACGCATTGCGTAATAGTGGCTTTAGGCATTGTATGTACTAGATCTATCTATATATCAATCCATTAATGTAACATCTCTTGTATGTATATACCTTACCTGAATAAACATCTGAATCTGAATCTGAAACAATCAAACAAATAAAAACCGCTAGAGTTAAAAGGGTTTTTAAATCCTGAGGTGAACCTCGGTTCCCTACATGTTGTTGTTATCGTGGTTGTGATAGCTGCTTCACCCCCTGGGTACAACCATATGGCCTCGTTGCCTGATAACACACTCAACCATGCTATCATGCATCTCCTCCACATCTCTGTTATCTACACGGAAAACGCTGAAGGTTTTTTAAGAAAACGGCGAGAGTTCGCTAATACAATTTTAATACAGTAAACCAGTGTAAAATTACAATGTTCCAACGTGAAGGAAAGGAGAAACAATAAGCTATTATGACTGTATTACACATGGAAGAAATGCGAGGACTGGATGGGAGTTGGGATTGAGAGATGGGATGAAGGAGCGGTGCCCAACCACTTGAAACATCGGGGATCGAATACCGACCTGCAAGAAATGAGACATATACCAACCAGTCCAAGTGAGATTAATGCAGGCATAAACGGGCTCGACGTGGCTACACATGCGATAACACCTGATGTCTGGCGGGATCACACGAACCAAAGCTAAACAACAGATTGTTTACTGTAATTAAAATGCTCTGCCCGAAACGCTGCGCGTACTAGTGGCTTTACAATGTAATTACTATGCTATGTATCCTCACAAACCCAACGTGCCTTCTTGTATAAATAAATAAATAAATGGTATAGTTGACCCTTGTGGTGTCGGTGCTCTGTGGTGGTCTATCTCAGTCTACCCCTTCTCTCTACGTCTTCCCGCCTTCACCTTCCGCAAAAGAAAATGTACATTTCGGTGATAACGCATTTTTTCTCCATACTAGCTCACTTCTCTCATTGTCATATCTCTCCCTCTCTCATTCTTTCTCTACCTCTCACATTCTCTTTGTCTCTCCCTTATGCACACTATCCTCGGCTGTTCCCTCCTCACATCGTTCCTACTCTGTTAATTATGATCGTGTTACCACATAATAAACGGGACACAACGCGTTACCACTCCGTGGCGGCGTATAAGTGCTGGTAATGTTACCGTGTGATGCGTCCCATGTATGTTCCCTCACAACCCCTAGTGTGAACCGGTTCCAAACTTGTTTCTATATAGGTGTAGAATATCAAGTGTTCAGGATATAAGTATCCCGGCAGCCTCAGGCCGCTGTTCGTCCAGGCGGCGGCCGACCCCACACATGCCATACGTTTGTGTGAACGTACTATGAGCGTCTTTTTAGTTCACATTATATGTCAGAATTCTATGTACAGATATGCATAGGTTAGGTGTTGAGGCTCTGTTGGGAATTGTATTCGTGTGCAGTACGTGGGTGAAGCGTTTTAGTGAAGCGTTTTAGATAATTGCGGAAACTTTTTCAACACTTAAACACTGCTTTGCAGTCTCCCCAAACATGTCATCCATGTTCGAATCGCACATCTGCTGTCTGGACATTACCAATCCGTACCCTATTATACGGACACTACCAGTCCCAACTCTCTTCATAATTATAATTATAATTACGTTATTATAATTATTTTTATAATTATCATAAATATATATATATTATAATATAATTTACATAATATTATTATATATATTATAATATAATTTACATAATATTATTATATATATTATTGTTATATAATTATTATAAATCATTATAATATACTTAATTATAATTACGGTGTTATCCGGACATCGTCAATCACCCACCCTGTTATCCGAACATCACCGACCCCCCTCACCCTGTTATCCGAACATCACCGACCCCCCTCACCCTGTTATCCGAACATTACCAAACCCCTCACCCTGTTATCCGAACATCACCAATCCCCCCCACCCTGTTATCCGAACATCACCAACCGCTCACCCTGTTATCCGAACACCACCAAACCCCTCACCCTGTTATCCGAACATTGCCAATCTGTACAGTGCCTCAACAAACTGAGAAATATCTCGCCCCGGGGAAATGTCCCAGTACTGTAGTGGACGGCTTCTCGCAGTAGACGAGGCAAGTAAAGTAATCTTGAGAAAAATGGAGGAAATTACGAGGAAGTACCGTTGTTTTTACCGACTAAAGTGGTCGTGTGGTAGCCTTGACTACCGGAGGGAGAGGGGGGGAAGGGGAGCCATTCGTTACTCTGGGGATTGGTTCTTTGTAACAATCCCGTTGATCACTAGGGGCCAGATTCACGAAAGCATTTACGAACCTGTACATTCTTTTTTTCAATCTTTGGCGGCTTTGTTTATAATTATTAAACAGTTAATGAGCTCCGAAGCACCAGGAGGCTGTTTATAACAGTAACAACAGTTGAATGGGAAGTTTTCATGCTTGTAAACTGTTTAATAAACGTAACCAAAGCCGTCATAGATTGAGAAAAGATGTACACGTTTGTAAGTGCTTGCGTAAGTGCTTTCGTGAATCTGGCCCCAGATATCCTCAGGTTAACTTCAGCGCTGACCACGTGACTTCTCGTTCCGTAGGTTGGGATGAGTTCTTGTGTTCTTTTGTTAACCAATAACATCAGGTCTTGTTCTTATATGTTATTGTTTGCTCGTGTTCTACACCATCAACGGACATTGTCAAGAAGGGGGGGAGGAGGGGGTACATTTTTCACTGTCATTGGTCACTGCGCTCAACTCCTGTGTCACTGTGTGTCTGTTACTGTGTGTCTGTCACTGTGCGTCTGTCTCTGTGCGTCTGTCACTGTGCGTCTGTCACTGTGCGTCTGTCACTGTGCGTCTGTCACTGTGCGTCTGTCACTGTGCGTCTGTCACTGTGCGTCTGTCACTGTGCGTCTGTCACTGTGTGACTGTCACTGTGTGTCTGTCACACTATTGTATTACTGTCATTCCATTGCATCACGGTCACTCCACAGTACTAATGTACCACTATCACTGTACCACTGATCAACTGTATCACTGTACCACTGATCAACTGTATCACTGTACCTCTGATCAACTGTGTCACTGTACCACTGATCAACTGTATCACTGTACCATTGATAGTTTGTGAGCGTGAAGATGCCCATCTACCTGGGCACGCTGCAGGTGCCTGTGGCCGGCCCGGACCACCCCGTCCTTCACCTGTTCGACTACAGCCTCACCAACCACCTCCAGGCCGCCGGGTAAGTTAAGATGAGGGGGGTCAATGGTGTGGGTTAGGGGGGGTCAATGGCGTGGGTGAGGGCGGTCAAAGGTGTGGGTTAGGGGGGGTCAATGGCGTGGGTTAGGGCGGGAGAGGGTAGTGTTATATGGGGACCCCCCCCCCCATACTCTCGTTCTAAATATTCTCATTAGTTTTGCATCAACAGCAAAACTGGTTTGTGAAGGAGCAAATCAAATCATAGACATACTAGGAGGTAAATAGGTGTTGTTGTCGACTGTTGGGGGTCTGCCACTAGAGCCTTTTTCCCCCTTCTGTATCTTCTCTATCACTGTGAGCATTTGTGTCCTTTCTGCGAGGTACTCCCTCAGCCAACTTAACTTAATCCCAGACTGAGCAGCCTGTGTCTACAGTCAAAATAGGAGTCTCGCCCTGAACACTTCTCAAATGCTTTCTGTCTGGGAAAATGAAGTCTACCCGACCTCCTCTCTGTTATATTTATGTTATCTTGTTGTAGAACTCTAATCAATTTGACCATCAATGAATCCATGCTAGAGTTTTGGGACCAAATTTAGCTGTTAAAATTGTTTGATCTAGGAAGCTGTGGATCAGACTCTCTAGTACGTCGCAGGTGATGGTTGCTAGTGATACTGGTCTCTAGTTTAACACCTTTTTGTCTTCCTCCACATTTGTTATATATTGACACCACAATAATCATTTTCCAACAGTCTGGAAAACTCTAATACAGCATAATAAAGGAAATACACTATGCATCCGTTGCTTCTTTTAGTATCCACGGGGATATCTTGTCCTGGTCAGCGGCTTCAATAACTTCCAGCTCCTCTACTTGTGTTCTTCTTCAGGGCCATAGTTCCGCGACAATGAGTTTTCAGGTTTATTCTCTTAGCTATGGCTCCTAGCTGTTGGGGAACATCAGGTTTCTAGTTAAAAAAAATATTTGAAAAATTTCAAGTTCTTCACACACACTATCTTATCACTCTCTGTTTCTTTTCTATGTATTGTGTGATCGCCTTAGGCATTCACACTCCCTTGGTGTAGATATGGAGCAGTTTTGGCTGGTCCTTGGATTTTGATGCAATGTTATTCCTTAATCTTTATATAATATATATATATATATATATATATATATATATATATATATATATATATATATATATATATATATATATAATATATATCCCTTTCTCGACACCTGATGTCTCCTTCATTACACCATCTCTGTCTCTTCTCATTCTATTATTAACAGTTTTGACCCATCCTCTACACCTCTCATCTCTTCCCTCAGATCCAGCAACAGAAAACAGCTGGTAGCGGTAGACTCCTGCATCTACGTTCACCGTCGTAGCCTGGCCAGTTTGAAAGCAGGAGAGAACTGTGCGTCATGGGGCCGCGTTGGAAAGGGCGGAGCCAGAACGTCTGAGAGCGAATCAAAGTCCTCAAGGGGCGGAGCCAGAACGTCTGAGAGCGAATCAAAGTCCTCAAGGGGCGGAGCCAGAACGTCTGAGAGCGAATCAAAGTCCTCAAGGGGCGGAGCCAGAACGTCTGAGAGCGAATCAAAGTCCTCAAGGGGCGGAGCCAGAACATCTGAGAGCGAATCAAAGTCCTCAAGGGGGAAACCCAGAACGTCTGAGAGCGAATCAAATCCCTCAAGGGGCGGAGCCAAAACGTCTGAGAGCGAATCAAAGTCCTCAAGGGGCGGAGCCAGAAAGTCTGAGAGCGAATCAAAGTCCTCAAGGGGGAGAACCAGAACGTCTGAGAGCGAATCAAAGCCCTCAAGGGGCGGAGCCAAAACGTCTGAGAGCGAATCAAAGCCCTCAAGGGGCGGAGCCAAGACGTCTGAGAGCGAATCAAAGACCTCAAGGGGGAAAGCCAGAACGTCTGAGAGCGAATCAAAGCCCTCAAGGGGCGGAGCCAAGACGTCTGAGAGTGAATCAAAGTCCTCAAGGGGCGGGGCCAGAACGTCTGAGAGCGAATCAAATCCCTCAAGGGGCGGGGCCAGAAGGTCTGAGAGCGAATCAAAGTCCTCAAGGGGCGGAGCCAGAACGTCTGAGAGCGAATCAAAGTCCTCAAGGGGCGGAGCCAGAACGTCTGAGAGCGATTCTAAGTCCTCAAGGGGCGGAGCAAGAACGTCTGAGAGCGAATCAAAGCCCTCAAGGGGCGGAGCCAGAACGTCTGAAAGCGAATCAAAGGCTTCAAGGGGCGGAGCAAGAACGTCTGAGAGCGAATCCAAGCCCTCAAGGGGCGGAGCGAGAAAGTCAGAGAGCGAATCAAAGCCCTCAAGGGGCGGCGCCAGAACGTCAGAGAGCGAATCAAAGCCCTCAAGGGGCGGAGCCAAAACGTCTGAGAGCGAATCAAAGCCCTCAAGGGGCGGAGCCAGAAAGTCAGAGAGCGAATCAAAGCCCTCAAGGGGCGGAGCCAAAACGTCTGAGAGCGAATCAAAGCCCTCAAGGGGCGGAGCCAAAACGTCAGAGAGCGAATCAAAGCCCTCAAGGGGCGGAGCCAGAAAATCAGAGAGCGAATCAAAGCCCTCAAGGGGCGGAGCCAGAAAATCAGAGAGCGAATCAAAGCCCTCAGGGGACGGAGCGAAAACGTCTGAGAATAAATCTAAATACTCCAAAATGAGGAGCAGAGCAAGAAAGAGTGAATCAAAAGGTGGTACCAGTACAGCAGACACTGGAGTGCAGGTACCTGAAGATGGTACCAGTACTCCAGACACTGGAGTGCAGGTACCTGAAGATGAGACCAGTACTCCAGACACTGGAGTGCAGGTACCTGAAGATGGGACCAGTACTCCAGACACTGGAGTGCAAGTACCTGAAGATGGTACCAGTACTCCAGACACTGGAGTGCAGGTACCTGAAGATGAGACCAGTACTCCAGACACTGGAGTGCAGGTACCTGAAGATGGTACCAGTACACCAGACACTGGAGTGCAAGTACCTGAAGATGGTACCAGTACACCAGACACTGGAGTGCAAGTACCTGAAGATAGTACCAGTACTCCTGACACTGGAGTGCAGGTACCTGAAGATGAGACCAGTACTCCAGACACTGGAGTGCAAGTACCTGAAGATGGAACCAGTACTCCAGACACTGGAGTGGAAGTACCTGAAGATGGGACCAGTACTCCAGACACTGGAGTGCAGGTACCTGAAGATGATACCAGTACTCCAGACACTGGAGTGCAGGTACCTGAAGATGGGACCAGTACACCAGACACTGGAGTGCAGGTACCTGAAGATGGGACAAGTACTCCAGACACTGGAGTGCAGGTACCTGAAGATGAAACCAGTACACCAGACATTGGAGTGCAGGTACCTGAAGATGGTACCAGTACACCAGACACTGGAGTGCAGGTACCTGAAGATGGGACCAGTACACCAGACACTGGAGTGCAGGTACCAGCAGATGAGACCAGTACTCCAGACACTGGAGTGCAGGTACCTGAAGATGGGACCAGTACACCAGACACTGGAGTGCAGGTACCTGAAGATGGGACCAGTACACCAGACACTGGAGTGCAGGTACCAGCAGATGAGACCAGTACACCAGACACTGGAGTGCAAGTACCTGAAGATGGTACCAGTACACCAGACACTGGAGTGCAAGTACCTGAAGATGGTACCAGTACTCCTGACACTGGAGTGCAGGTACCTGAAGATGAGACCAGTACTCCAGACACTGGAGTGCAGGTACCTGAAGATGGGACCAGTACTCCAGAAACTGGAGTGCAGGTACCTACAGATGGGACCAGTACTCCAGAAACTGGAGTGCAGGTACCTGAAGATGGGAACATCCCCCAGCAGGAGAGAGCCAGCGCAGCATCCACTGAGGAAGATCACCAGACAAGGAAGCTGGAGGCGCCGCACGAGGCTCTGGACCACCTGAGTGAGAGTGTGGCCGCCCCCAGCACTGTCCTGGAGGCAACCTCGAGCCCGAGCCGTGGCCGCTCCCTGGAAGACAGAGTGGAATATACCCTCAAGGCTGGACAGGAGTTCGATGGCTACGTCCTCAAGTGCCCGAATAGTCCCTATGATTATGCACTCAAGTTGTGGGACGTAGGCAGGGTGAGTGTCTCTTGAGTGTCACGTCACTCAAGTGTATTGTTGTGCGAGTCCATGTTGAGTAAGTAGGTCTTCCCCTTCCCTTAGCATTGTGGGTAGGGCTTCCCCCTTCCCTCAGTATTGTGGGTAGGGCTTCCCCCTTCCCTCAGCATTGTGGGGTACCGCTTCCCTTAACACTTTGAACCTTTTTCCAGCTTGTCTGTTTCTCCCCTGTTATTACTGTTTTGGTTATAATTATTGGTTTAATCATTGTGTTATTAGCGAGCTCTGCTTCAGTCACACCTGGACCCTCTCTTCCCACTCTCCCTCAGTCCTGTTGACCACGCTAGCTGTTACCTCCTTCCTCTTGCCCCTGACCACACCCTCGTCCCTGGCCACCCCCTTGCCCCTGGCCACCCCTTGTTCCTGGCCACCCCTTTTCCCTGGCCAGATCCTCTTGCCCCTGACCACATCCTTTTGCTGTGAGCGTGTGTTGGTGTGATGCTCAAGGTTCCCTCAGCGAGTCGTGGACCCGCGGTAACCCTTCACCGGCTGCTACTCACCGCAGGTGTTATCTCTTGTCTTCTTGTGTCTCTTGTTCTCCTCTTCCTGTCTTCCTGTCCTCCTCCTCCTGTCTCCCTCCCTGTCTTCCTGTCCTCCTCCTCCTCCTCCTCCTTCACCTCCCGTCTGCCCGTCAGTGACCAGTGGTCGTGCCTACTCCACGACCTTAAAGGTCATTCCCACGCTAATTCTCCCCAATAACTTCACCTGTGGCCGGAATGACCCGACCGGCGCCACCAACACATTTTAATACAACCTTCGTTTCTTTCTCAGTTCCTCTTAGAGATGTGTTTCCCTTCATTCATCTTTCTTTACTTTAATCCTCTCTATCGCGTTTTTTGGAAGGTTTTTATCCCCCAATCTTGCCTTGTAAGTCTTCTTTGTTCACTTATCCTGCCTCGTAAGTCTTATTTTATTACTTATCCTTCCTCGTAAGTCTTCTTTGTTTACTTCTGCTGTCTGGATCTCCTTGACCCCCTACTTCGAAGCCTCCTCCGAACTCGGAGATTCTCCCTGGCTAATTCTCATCGTAAGATGATGAGAATAATGATTCTCATCATCTTGTGATGAGCGCTCAGTATAAACCTCATTCTCAGCCTCCCATTCTTAATGCTTTCTCAACGACGGTAAACCGTGATTATAACCTCTGGTGTGATCCCGTGCTGGGTGACCGCCTGCTGCAGACGGCGCCGACGGAGGAGACGTACCCCCTGGAGGGACAGGAGGTGCCGGGGCTGGTGGTGGACAGGAGCGGACAGTACCTGACGGTGGCCTGTGGAGCAAACATCGCCTACGCTACGAGAGACAGCTTCCTGACGGCCGGTGAGGACACTAGCGCAGCGGCGGGCGTCTCCGTGAGACTTGATTAGTTACCTTCTTCTCCCTCCTCCTCCCCGCCGCTCGCATATAGCAGCGAGTCGGGCCGTCGGGGCCGCTAATAATCGGTTCTCTCGCATAAAACGTCGCATTTGTTTACGGAATCGACAAACCCGTTCAAAATTCGACGTGTTATTATCAATTTCAAACGCCGTAATATATGTATATTGACGTTTTCTACGCATCGTATGTTGGGTAGGTTGCTTGGGTTCGTAAGATTATGATTAGGCTAAAGCATTGTATTTCTTACGGATTGGTATAGGTTGTGGGAACCGACCTGTGAGATTTATATTTATTTAATTTATATGAATATATATTTACGTTAATTTATATACTTCGATAGCAATTTGTATAATGTTAAGTGGACTGTATTTCTGCAATAATCTCATAATCTCACAAATCGATCCTCTACACATTAGGGGGGGGTTTAATAGTTTATATATATATGCAGCCAATCAAACTACAAAATTAACTACATACATTGAAGAGGTTCCTTATCTTATAGTACAGCAGGTTAGTCCACCAGGTATAACTAGGGTGTAGACACCAAATTATCCTCTTTGAGGTAGCTTCCATATCACCCAGTAACTGGTGCACAAATCTTGCATCCTCGTCTTGACCTGTCAAAAGTGCGCTAGCTGTGAAGCCAGATACCTATATATGACAAGCTATATCAGAGAAAACACTATACAGTACATGGAACATGAAGACCTGGCTTAATTACCTTTAGTTTGAGGCGATTTCGCGATCTAACCGGGTCACCCTATATCCTGACATTAATGGCCATAAATGAATGATAAACGGGTTTCGGATAGACTTAACTTGAATTGTAGACATCGTGTTGGAGATGGTACCTTTGGTTTCCATAACACTACGTCCAAGTAAATTAACAGGAGCCGAATTTGCTCCCGTGTGAGCCTCTGGTCTCAATATAAACAATGGCTGTTTAACACTCCATCCTATTGACGTTACTGGCCGACATTGTCCAGAATGATAGGAGCCGAATTTGCTCCACACGTCTCGGAGGTGACACAACAATGGCTGCCTCCTTCCTCCTCTCTGACGCCTGGCTTACATTGTCCAGATGTCCAAAGGTGATAGAAGGGTCACATTTACTCTACTTTAATATTGATAATTAAGTTAATTTATATGAGATGTTTTATGATGGTAAAGTCCAAAGACTAATGTATTTAAGAACAATTCCCAGCAGAATAGCTGGTGAATTATAATAGTATGTGGTGATGATATCCCGTTTTCTTTAGACGGAAATTCCACTACAAGTTACGTTTTCTATGGGTAACTTGTTGGTAATACAGCTATTATCTGTATGATTATTAAATGGTGTCGGATTTTCCGACATAGGTCGAGAGACCGGGCCCATCACACAGCAGTTTCCGCGCCCCCCACCCTCCCTCATGAAGTATAATTCCATAATTGAAGTATATTTTGGATTTACATTTTCTAAAGCCGTTGTGTTTTGAGCTTTTTATGAGTAAGATAAAACCGGAGGACACTTCCGGTTGCTGGGTAAACCGGAAGCTTAATTAGTTACCGGTCACACTCAAACGGTCTCCAGTTTAACCGTCTTTCACCCTCACATGCAGCTTGCTTACGCCCACAGGCTGTTCGATCCTGCAAATTTGTAATTAGTCTTGTCAGCTCAGGGGGGCCAAAGTTCCAAGCAATATACAACAGGGAGGGTGGGGGGGGGGGGAGATTCACATTTCATTAACGTACCCAATATGCGCTATAATGTATTTTTTAAATATGTTTCCAATATGTGTTTTTTTATGTTGTGTTGTAAAATTGGGTTTAAGTGGACATAGAATGGTTTAATGTTTTATTTTCCAGAGTCTCTTTAGGTATGTTGTTGAGTATGATGTGTCTCTTAATACATGCAGTGCGTATACCCTTTGGTTATACCACATACCACCGGTACACACACACACCAACATTATTCTAGATGATAATTGCATTTAACTATTGTGTCAGGCATAAGGTAAGGTTATTATGAGGAGGTGCTCAGTCACTGTGATTATATAGCACTTGGAAGGGATGTGAGGACAAGGCGCTGGGATATGAGATCAAGGAGCCGAGCTTATAAAGACGGTTAAGGACTATAGTGTCCAACCACTTCGACAACCTACAGGAATCGAACGCAAACCTGCAAAAATACAGATATAATTATATTCTCATCTCTGCCTCAGGGTATATTCCTCCAGCCTGGATATATACCTATATGCACAATCATCCCACACCCAACATGGCGGCCACACGCAACATGGCGGCCACACCCAACATGGCGGCCACACGCAACATGGCGGCCACACGCAACATGGCGGCCACACCAAACATGGCGGCCACACCCAACATGGCGGCCACACGCAACATGGCGGCCACACGCAACATGGCGGCCACACCAAACATGGCGGCCACACCAAACATGGCGGGTGGTGTTTATGTAGCCTCGAGCCTCCAGCTGCCGCCTCATGGTCAAAGTTTAGGTCGTTAGGTAGTTAATGGGGAAGAGGGCGCCAAGAGCCCCACCAGGCCGCTATAACTACCTGGTTGTGTCGTCAGTGTGGAGGGGAGTTGGGCCACCTTGCGGCCTGGAGAAGGGTAATGGAGGAGGTGGGGAGAATGACATGAGGAGGAGAATGATAGAATAGGGAGAATGACGGAGGAAGAAGGAGATATATAATATATTATAGGTGTGTGTGTGTGTCTCTGTGTGTGTGTGTGTTGCGTGTTTTATCCGTGTGTCAGGCGTGGTGGCGTGTGGCGACGCTCCTGCACCGTGTATAACACCTGTGTATGTGTGTGCCTCCTGCAGGTGTTGATCCCGACGACCTGTCCCTACCGTACGGAGGGCTGCGGGTGTTGCTGACGCGGTCCCCGGCCCGCCCCCTGGAGGTGCCCGCTGCAGCTTGGCTCGCCACTCCCGCGAAGGTGACCACACCCGCGATATTGTTGCCACACTCACACACCCGTCAGCACTGAACTCACACCTTGCATATACTGGGACTGCTGCGCCATATGTTTTATATATATGTATATATTGGTAATTGCACATGTTGGTACCACAGTCACATATATACCGTAACAACCCCGAGGAGACATAACTACCCAACTACCATCAGACCGTGTAGCTGTGATCACACCTCCACGCCCCGCGGTTGTCATGTGGTCATAATGTTTACATTTAATGGAAATAATGTGTGTATTTTTGTTACGTCATTGGTGCCATACCCACTGTTGCCATACCCAGTGTTGCCATGCCCATTGTTGCCATTCCCATTGTTGTCATACTCATTGTTGCCATACCCAGTGTTGCCATGCACACTGTTGCCATACCCATTGTCGCCATACACACTGTTGCCATACCCATTGTCGCCATACACACTGTTGCCATACCCATTGTCGCCATACACACTGTTGCCAAACCCATTGTTGCCATACCCATTGTTGCCATACCCATCGTTGTCATACCCATCGTTGCCATACCCATTGTCGCCATGCACACTGTTGCCATACCCATTGTTGCCATACCCATTGTCGCCATGCACACTGTTGCCATACCCATTGTTGCCATACACACTGTTGCCATACACACTGTTGCCATACTCAATATTGCCATACCCATTGTTGCCATACTCATTGTTGTCATACCCATTGTTGCCATACACACTGTTGCCATATTCATTGCTGTCATACCCATTGTTGCCATACACACTGTTGCCATACCCATTGTTGCCATACCTATTTTTACTATACCCATTGTTGCCATACACACTGTTGCCATACCCATTGTTGCCATACACACTGTTGCCATACCCATTGTTGCCATACACACTGTTGCCATACATACTGTTGCCATACCTATTGTTGCCATACACACTGTTGCCATACCCATTGTTGCCATACACACTGTTGCCATACATAATGTTGCCATACCCATTGCTGCCTCACCAATATTGCGTCAATAACGTAAATAATGACGTAAATAATTTAATGTACAAGTCTATCCTGAAACCAAAACAAATACAGTTTACATGGCCACTGTCTAGTAGTCCTCAGAGGCGGCAACGCCTTCCGAACCCTCTCTAGAGGCTATAGAGGGTGACAGTAAGACGTTAAACTGACGAGCCAACCACTAGAGGGTGAGAGTAAGACCTTAAACTGACGAGCCAACCACTAGAGGGTGTTAGTAAGACGTTAAATTGACGAGCCAACCACTAGAGGGTGGCAGTAAGACGTTAAACTGACGAGCCAACCACTAGAGGGGGACAGTAAGACGTTAAACTGACGAGCCAACCACTAGAGGGGTGTGAGTAAGACGTTAAACTGACGAGCCAACCACTAGAGGGTGTCAACAAGACGTTAAACTGACGGACCAATCACTTGAGAGTGTCAACAAGACCTTAAACTAACGAGCCAACCAATAGAGGGGTGTCAGCAAGGCGTTATCTTGCTGTTACCTTCCACTTGAGTTAAATTGGTTATCGTCACGAAGCCGTCTAGGGGATTAGAGCCGGGCTGCGATCGATAGAAAAACATTTTGGTTCTTCTCATTTATGGATTTTTAGGAATCTCTCACGTGACCAATTTATTAAACACCACATTATTTGGACCAGTAAGTTATTTTATCACCCAGCCCAGTTCCTTCCTAGCCCGTCCTCATATCCCTGCTCCTATCCCGTCCTCATATTCCTGCTCCTATCCCGTCCTCATATCCCTGCTGATATCCATGTGCTATATAGTCACTCTGGCTTAGCACTTTTTCTTCGTAATTTCTGTATGTGCTATATAGTTGACGTTTGATCGTCGGGCTGACGAAGTTGACGAGGCCAAAGGCATCAATTTTAAAGCAAATCTCTTTGTTTTAGCATTAGAATTCTGGCAAGAAAACAGCAGATATAAATGTATCAAAACAGGAAAAGCAGTGACAGGGTCTCTGTGGGGAAGGTGGCGTCTGTTGTTTCCCGCGGCACAGGCTTCGTCTCTTTGTCTCTCCGTGTCTCTGTCTCTCCGTGTCTCTGTCTCTCTGTCTCTCTCTCTCTCCCTCTAATATATTCATCTATAAAAGTTAATTTTTTCATCCCTGCCTTTTGTGTAAACCTGCAACACGCATAAATTTCTTTATTTTATTCGTTCCTTGTTTTGAAACTTGTAAACAAGGCAATAATTTTTGCCTTGTGTTCGTTGGCTTCTGTTCTCTCTCTCTCTCTCTCTCTCTCTCTCTCTCTCTCTCTCTCTCTCTCTCTCTCTCTCTCTCTCTCTCTCTCTCTCTCTCTCAATCTTTACTTGTGTCAGTAAAAGCATCTAGTATGTGTTAAAAAAAAACATCCTTCCCTTCCCTTCGCTCTGCACTTGGGCTGGACGGTAGAGCGACGGTCTCGCTTCATGCAGGTCGGCGTTCAATCCCCGACCGTCCACAAGTGCTTGGGCACCACTCCTTCCCTCCGTCCCATCCCAAACCCTTATCCTGACCCTTTCCCAGTGCCATATAGCCGTAATGGCTTGGCGCTTTCCCCCCTGATAGTTCCCATCCCTTCCCACGAGCAAGACACTTTTCACTAACTTGGACCATGATTCTTGCAGGTGAGGTCCAGGCAGTGAGTCCAGAGACCGGGCCTCGGGTACGGTGGAGCTGACTCTCCCCAATCTCTCTCTCTTCCACCCCTCTCCAGCCCTTCCCCTCTCTTCCACCCCTTTCCAATCGGTTGTTACTTTTTCCCCCCTTTCCCTTGTCCTCTTTCTCTCGGACATCCCGTTTTTTTTTTTTTTTGTCAAATATTTTGTAATAAGAAACTGAGAAAAAAATATTCGTTGTTGTTGTTTACTGTTGACTGTGTTGACCCAGACGGCAGCGTCTGATAGTTCCGGGTTGTTGTTGTTGTTGAAGGCTTGCAAGTGTGCACCGGGATGATAGTATGGGTCTGCAACACACACATTGTTGCCCAAGCTGATATATATATGAAGAAAATTTCATCTTTTGTATTATTATCCTCGTGGTTGAGTAATGGAATTGTTTGGTTGGGAGTGACTTTATATTGGGAGTTAATAAAGTATTGTTTATGTTCTTGGATATCCATATGTATATAGCCACATAAAAATGTAAATATCCGAGTGAGACGGAAAGACACGAGGGCCTTCTGATGGGGGGCCTCTGAGTGCCACTTCTCGACGACCTGTATGGTGCCCGTACCCCCTGCTCCACCCCCCCACGCCCCCCCTCCACCCTCAATAATGCCCACAACTCCTTGCAACTTCAATTCATCAAGATTGTGCGCTCCAAAGACCTGTTGAACAGACGAATGGGATTTTTGATGCCCAGTTTATTACTGAATGATTGGAAGCAGATCCCTGAGGACTAACTTGGCCTGTACCTCGTGGCTCTCTGTGACCAGAGAGCCGTTCCCTTCCGGTTTGACTCTTTCTCTTGGAAGGATTCGAACTGATTCTGCAAACTTATTCCACACGATAGATGAATGTATATGTTTATGAATCGCCAGAAAACCTATGTATCAACAAGTCCATCAATTATTATATGTGCTGTGATGAAATGGCGGCTCCAGCACGCGCGCGCGCGCCCGTGTGTGTGTGTCTATATATGTGTGTGTGTGTGTGTGTGAACATCACTGCATGAGGAGCACAGAACTCTGCCCTCACTCTGAACACCCTGAACACTCTGAACACTCTGAACACTCTCTGAACACTCTCTGAACACTCTGAGGCAGCCTCCTCAACTCATGTTTGTCACATGCGGCTAATTGAGTGACAGCCATAGCGAGCGGGCGTGACAAGAGCGCGCCCACAGACCCGCCCCTCACTCCTGGGGCGCGAGGGGCGGGCGGCCCCCTACAGCACCGTCCTGCCAAGTGTGGCGCCTTGCTTCTGGCCTTGTGTCCGGGCCAGCTTGTGTCCGGGCCAGCTTGTGTCCGGGCCAGCTTGTGTCCGGGCCAGATTGTGTCCGGGCCAGCTTGTGTCCGGGCCAGCTTGTGTCCGGGCCAGATTGTGTCCGGGCCAGCTTGTGTCCGGGCCAGATTGTGTCCGGGCCAGCTTGTGTCCGGGCCAGCTTGTGTCCGGGCCAGCTTGTGTCCGGGCCAGATTGTGTCCGGGCCAGCTTGTGTCCGGGCCAGATTGTGTCCGGGCCAGCTTGTGTCCGGGCCAGCTTGTGGACTTTTGGCCGGGCCAGGCAAGGATTAATGCCGAGACCTAAATATTCGCCCTATATAATGTTCTTCTGGGGACCTTTAGCAGTATAACTTTAGCAATATGACGAAGTAGTTACGCAAGCACTCAAGAACCTGTACATCCTTCATAAACTACATAAACATATCACAGTTTATGTAGCGGTGATATTTACGTCTCTGTGTAGGAAGCTCTGGTTAAGGCTTCAACTGGCCACCCTTCAGGTGACTCAACTTGCTCCAAGACACCCACACCCATCACTAGGTTCCACCCCCACCCACCCATCACCACCGCCCCGCCCCCCACCCATCACCAGGCCCCCAGGCCCCCCTCATCTCCTCTGCCTCATTTCCAGAGGGGTTCACCAGCCCATTTCCAGGGCTAAGTCTGCGTATATATCTTCAGGATCTTACAGGTTTATTTCCTGAATTCAGTCTGTGCCATTTCAGGAGACGTGGCGCCGGTGCCTTCCCCGCCCCTGACCTCTGCTGTACTTCTGTGGGTCTAGATACCTTTGAGGAATATTGCTTTTCATATTAACTGGGTTTGTACTTGCGAGTCCGGGATTGAATTCTCGCGTATTGTGCTCGGGGTTTCCAGTATTGTCAAGAGAAGATTTCACGAGAATCCAAAAAGGATTTCCAGGAAAAGTCGTAATAGGATTTCCAGGAATGTCAGAAAGAGGATTTACAGAATTTTCGAGAAAGGATTAAAAAAGAATGTCGAGAGAGGATTTTATGGGAGTGGCCTTCGTGATTGTCTGGACTGAGACTGTTTAATAATTGTTAATCCTATTCTTCCAGGAGTGTTAGGATGGATTATTTGCACTTTGTTCGTTATTACCAGCTCATCCACTTGGACTGGCCGGTATCGCGATGACCTCGCTTCTTTCACGGTCGACGTTCGATCCCCGATAGTCCAACCGTTCGGGCACCGTTCCTTCACCCCTGTCCTCATATTCACAGTACTGCAAGAGCTATGTACTCACACAGCCTCAAGATTATCTCAATAATTGCCACAGTTTCTTAGTTGATTTTCCAGGTCTTAGTGAATATCTTTTAAGATGTTTAGGGGGAGTTTAATCCTTTTTTTAGGTTCCTCGAGGATTTTCTTAGGATTTGTGGTTGTTAAAAATAATTTAGGTTCGTCTTACATGATTATATGTCGCGATGTATTGTCTTGTGAGGACCAGAGCTGTCACCTCTACCTCCCTTACCTTGTGTAGCTTCCGGGGATCAATGGCCCCGCGGCCTGGTCTCCGATTAGACCTCTCACTAGTACGAGTTACTGATAAATCTTTTTTTATTTTTGTTTTACTGTGAAATACTTGTTTTTTTCTTACTTTTCTGTTAAATATGTTTTCTTCATTGTATGAGATTATTTTTTTGTGAAATAATTTTTTTTATTTCGAAATACTTTTTTTTTATTTTTTAAAGGTAAATACTTTTTGAAATGTTTACTGTAAAATATTTACTCTATCCCTTTGAGATGATTTTTTTTCCTTGTTTCAATAAACATACTTGAACTTGAACTGGTTTGAAAGCACACACACACACACACACACACACACACACACACACACACACACACACACACACACACACACACACACACACACACACACACACACACACACACGCACACACACACACACACACACACACACACACACACACACACACACTCACACACACACACACACACACACGCACACACACACACACGCACACACGCACATTACATTACATAGATGGATTAAAAGGTTGTTAGGTGACGGCAGAGAACCTTCTAGTGCTTTATTATATAGAACAAACTTACTGGAAGATCAATAGGAAGTATCAATTGAGCACTCTCAGCGTTCAGTGCAGTCTGTCTTAACACTACACACTGAAATCACAATGAGGCAGCGTCTGGGATGCTCTCGGACGTAGGTTCGAATCCTCGTCACGGCCCTTGTGGATTCGTTCAGCCTGTCCTCTTACAAAGAACGTCGCAAGTCGCTCGTAAGCGCGACATAAGGCCAAAAATCGTGGTACTAGATAATGGAAGCGCCTCGCGAAAGTGACGTACTGTCCTGTTTTCTGTTTTGGGTTCTCTGGTAGGTTAGGAGCCGACACTTTAAATTGACCGTTTTCTGGACGTTGGGACAACTTAGCATTACGGGCTGTTCAGTGAACGTTAAGTTGAAAAGTGGAATTACGTTCATATCTTTATCTAATGTGTTAATATGTGAAGGTGTGGCGAGGGCCGGCGGGTGAACGCTCAGGGAGAGAGACGAGGCTGCCTGAAATTACTTTCCTCTACATGTACCAGAAAACTTCCTGCGCGGGAAACACAGTTTGGTGCAATTTCCGCCACTTTGTAAAGTTTGTCGCACTGTTGACATTGTTGTTTTATCTGGAGGTGCGAAGGCTTTGCTTTCCCTTGTGTAGTTATGGAAATGTTATTTTGTTTGTGTTATCGCCACGTTTGAAGTAATTGTTGATAACCTCATAGCCGTTGTTATCTTAATTGCTGATGACTCGTCGTGGTTACCGTCCAGCCGCTTGGGCTGGACGGTACAGCAACGGTACGCTTCTTGCATGGTCGGCGTTCGACCCCCTGGCGGTCCAAGTGGTTGGGCAGCGTTCCCTCACTCCGTCCTCATATTCCAGCTCATTGTCCTCATATCCACCACCATTGTCTCCATACCTCAGCTCCTTGCCTTCATATCCCAGCTTCTTGGCCCCTCATCTTCCTGCCAACTTCTATATGGTTACATTAACTTGGCGCTTCCGCCAGATAATTACCTGTGTTCTCGCGGCCCGTCATCCACTCACTCAAGGCTTATAGTGGCTTTCCGCCGCGTTTGGCCTGAGTTGTGTGAGCTGTAAGAGAGCCTCGCTGGGGAAACCTCGCTGGGGGAGCCTCGCTGGGGAAGCTTCGCTGGGGAAGCCTCGCTGGGGAAGCCTCGCTGGGGAAGCCTCGCTGGGGAAGCCTCGCTGGGGAAGCCTCGCTGGGGAAGCCTCGCTGGGGAAGCCTCGCCGCTGGCTCCGAGGTCACCCTGGCGCACCGGTCTTTGACTTTTATTCCAACGTGGTAGTTCTGATCTTCCTTGGGATGAAGACTTCAAACCACACACCAGAAGAGTAGGACACGACGACGTTTCGGTCCATTCTGGACCATTATCACGTCAATTGTGGGATGTTTTGGGCATGATCTGCCCTCTTCCCCTTCTCCTCCTCCTCCTCCTCCTCTTCCTCCTATTCAACAGGATTAGTTACTCTCCTCTTCTATCGTTTATTTAGATGTTGTAAGATGTAGTGTGATGCTCCAAGCGAGGGATGACATTAAGGATTCTTGTGATCTTGTAGAGGCAATAATCCCTGTCGATGGCTATTGTGTTGCTTGCGAGTGATTGTCGCTGGTTTGCTGCTCGGCGATGGTTACCGATTGTCTTGGTTTTTTTCTTCAGCGGGTTTCTTTTGTTCGTCGCGATCCGATTTTACACCTTTCGTGTTTGTGGAGGTTTTGTTCGTGTTATGGAAGGTTGGAAATACATTTTGTGTGAGGGTTTGTTTTTGTTGCGTGTGGTTGGTTTGTTAGACGCACGCACGCGCGCACACACGCACATACACACACACGCACACACACACACACACACACACACACACACACACACACACACACACACACACACACACACACACACACACACACACACACACACGCACTCAACTACCACGGCCGGAACAGGAGTGACTAACACGTAAAATTTGAACTGTGGGTACCAGCTCCGTGTCTTCCAAACCTCATGAATGCACAAAACATGAACTTCTCAGTTACATCTCCCAGGTGATCGAGTGTATAGCGTAAATGTCTATGCCAGAGACGCAGGTCCGATCCCACTCAACTGCTTCGAAATGTTGCCAAATATTTACATATAATTTTTTTTAGTCTTGAGAAAAATTGCATTCAAATGTTCATTATTTTATCACAGAAATCGTATTTTTTTTTGTATGGAACTTATATTATATTCCATGGATTGTAATTTGTTACTGAACGTAGACCTCCTGGAAGCTGCCATGTTCACCAGTGAAGCTGCCATGTTCACCAGTGAAGCTGCCATGTTCACTAGTGAAGCTGGCATGTTTACCAGTGAAGCTGCTATGTTCACTAGTGAAGCTGCCATGTTCACCAGTCTCACTGTTTGGCCCAACACCAAGCTTGGTGTAGGGCCCGGCCGCCGCTGGCGGGGCCAAACCTTGGCCAGGTTCCAGGGCTGCCTCGGGCCACACGAATGCTTCCAGAGGTAACTGGAAGCGCTGACTGGGGCGCCATAGGAGGCGACGGCCGGTGATTGGAAGAGATAGGAAAAAGGAAGAAAGGGGGGATGAGATATGGAGGGGAAATAGGTGTAGGGAAGGAGAGGGGGAGGGTGGATCGAGGGGGAGGGGATTGGTGAGACGCAGAAGAAGAGAACAAAGAGACGACTGGAAGGGCTTGTTGAGGAAGCGTTGGTGAAAATATATGGAAGAGACTAAGCAGTCTCTCTCTCTCTCTCTCTCTCATATATATATATAGCAGAGAGGGACTCAGCACCGGGACCAGCCACGAAGGGCACTTTATACAAGGACCTTAAAAGCGTCGAGGCCCGTGTATATGGCTGCAGACATTATGGCTGACAAAGTGTCCTCACATATAGGGAGGAGCGGACGTGGTTAGTATGACGCCTGAGATATACCGCAGTGTCTTACACTGCAGTATGATACGCAGTAGTGCAATACACTGCAGTATAATACACCGTTGCATAATGCACTGCTGTATAATACACTGCAGCATGATACATCTGAAGAGGAAGACTACAGTGAACCTGGATGAACAAGAATTAACTGGTGTAGAGTGTAAATACAGTAGCCACTGGTGTAGAGTGTAAATACAGTAGCCACTTTTTATACACCTACCCAATACAGCAACCGTAGATCACCTACTACACGTGAACACTTCCCCGGCTCTGTGGAGACTTCCCCGGCTCTGTAGAGACTTCCCCGGCTCTGTAGAGACTTCCCCGGCTCTGTAGAGACTTCCCCGGCTCTGTAGAGACTTCCCCGGCTCTGTAGAGACTTCCCCGGCTCTGTAGAGACTTCACCGGCTCTGTGGAGACTTCCCCGGCTCTGTGGAGACTTCCCCGGCTCTGTAGAGACTTCCCCGGCTCTGTTGAGACTTCCCCAGCTCTGTAGAGACTTCCCCGGCTCTGTAGAGACTTCCCCGGCTCTGTAGAGACTTCCCCAGCTCTGTAGAGACTTCACCGGCTCTGTAGAGACTTCCCCGGCTCTGTTGAGACTTCCCCGGCTCTGTAGAGACTTCCCCGGCTCTGTAGAGACTTCCCCGGCTCTGTAGAGACTTCCCCGGCTCTGTAGAGACTTCCCCCGGCTCTGTAGAGACCTCACCACTCCGCTGTATTGTCATCTAGGGCTGAATGTGAGACATATCAAGTGTGAGCTATGACCAGAGTGGTGAGACACTCCTCTTGTCTGGGGAGTTGGAGGAGGAGGGGAAGGAAGAGGGGGAAGGAGGAGGGGAAGGAGGAGAAAGAAGAGGAAGAAAACCACACAAAAGAGCAGGATGAAGGGGAGATAGGAGGACGGGAAGAGTGGGGTGGAAGAAAATGAATTTAATGAGAAGACAGATGAGACAGAGGAGAAAGGGAAAAGGGAGATAAGAAAAAAAGGGGGAACTGGAAGAGTAAGAGAGAGAGTGGGGGGGGGGAGGGGGGAAGAGAGGATAAGGAAAAGGCTCCCATCTCACCTCATGGAAGTCATGAATGGAGGTAGATAAAGGAGGTGTAGAGAACTGTATTCACTGTACTCACCTAGTTGCTGCAAAGAGTGCAGGAGCTCCCTGGTCAGAGAGAATCAGGGAGGGGGTCAGGGAGAGAGGGAAGGGGGTCAGGGAGGGAAAGAAGTATCGTGGAAGGGGAAGAAGGAGGAAGAGGGGGAATAAAATAGCAAAGTTGGCGAGTTATGATCTAATGAAAATTTAGTGCGCTTGGAAATGGGAGAGGAAGTGGGAGGGAGGGAGGGAGGGAGGGAAGGTCGTCTAGGTGGGAGAGGCCTGCATGGGAGGGATCCGAGAGAGAGGGAGAGAGACCTGGGAGTGACAGGGAAAGGCCTAGTAGAGCTTTGCCTAGAGAGGCCTAGCAGAGTCCTAAGAGAGTCCTGGGAGAGCCTGGGAGAGTCCTGGGAGAGCCTGGGAGAGCCTGGGAGAGTCCTGGGAGAGTCCTAGGAGAGTCCTAGGAGAGGAAGCAGAAGCGACAGACCTATCCACACCAACTTACACAAATCGTTACAATCACGGCGGAAATAAACAGCTGTAGAGAAGCGTTAACAATCAATCCAACATTTTCGAATTCAATTTCAAAAGGATTATGCATAACCAAAAAAATTACATTTATAAATTGATTTTACACGATTAGATCATGCACCAAGGAGTAAATTCTGATAAAGACACCTCTAGCTAAATGTATTTTAATGTGTATCACCATTTAAACTGTCATATACATTAGTGAAGCACTATGCTGTAGTCTTGATAACAGAAGTGATAAGAATTATAATATAGATTATACGCTGTATAATTTAAACTGGTCGAGTTAGTGGATTATAATTGAACAATAATTGTTCACAAATTACCGACATTTAAGAGATACATTTAAGAGGAGACTCGTTAGTGTGATTAATATTATGCAAGTGATTAAGATGTGGACAACCACAAGGGGATAAGTACACTAAGATGTATACTCCAGCTTCTCGGTGTATGAGGGATGAAGTGGAAAAATAATTATTAAAAATATAGGAAGAGCAGAAAACAAAAGGGTAAAACAAATCTAAAATAACTGAAAGTGGAAAAGAAGATAGTTGAATAAAGAGAGCGAAGGAGAAAGGGAGAGAGAGGAATGAAGAAGACAGGGAGAGAGAGGAATGGAGAAGAAAGGGAGAGAGAGGAATGGAGAAGAAAGGGAGATAGAGGAATGGAGAAGAAAGGGAGAGAGAGGAATGGAGAAGAAAGGGAGAGAGAGGAATGGAGAAGAAAGGGAGAGAGAGGAATGGAGAAGAAAGGGAGAGAGAGGAATGGAGAAGAAAGGGAGAGAGAGGAATGGAGAAGAAAGGGAGAGAGAGGAATGGAGAAGAAAGGGAGAGAGAGGAATGAAGAATACAGGGAGATAAGAGGAAGGTAAGAAGACACAAGGAAGAGATCAGGAGATGAAGGCCGGAAGAAGACTAACAAAAACATACAAATAACCATAGACGCGATTTTCAAGAAACTCGGAGAAAGACAAAAACAGAGAAGGCGAGAATAACAAAAGGTAAAAAAAAAAAAAACGAGAATAATGCAGACGAGAATGGAGACGAGAAGAAGGGGAAGGGACAGAATGCAGATAACGAACCAGAAGTACAAGGGAGAAGAGAAAGAAAGACGAGATAAGAGGACAAGAACACCCCCCCCCAACCCCCACCCAAACAACCCACAATAGGTAAAATAGGTACAGTCCATACATAGGTTTGCCCACCCCCTAACCGGACCCTGAGCTAAGGAGACTGAGCTGCGAGGAAAGATGAAAGGAACCTTACCATTCTCGAAGAACGGTGGGGTGAAGAGGCGTACGTGATGCTGTCATCACCACTAACCAGAGATCACCACCGTGATGTATGTCGTGCACAGTACCACCACGAGAGGCTGGAAGCTGCACGCTGGGACTGAGCCTTGGGGGGGGGGGTAGGGATGCTGTGCTAGGGTTGTCAGCACTCCATATATTCATAGATTCTCGCGTAAGCGCCATCACAAGCCAGAGGGTCCACACACCTGCTCCCTTCTGGGACTACCAGCATATGTAAGGCAGCTACATAAAGGTGTACTAAAACCAAATTTTCGGATGAACCTATATACATGCTTTATCAAGTGGTTGTAAACAATGTTCAAGGTGCTGTAAACAAATGTTCTGAACATTATTTACACCACTTTGATACAGGATGTACGTTCATCCCAAAATTCGGTTTAATTATACACTATTTTGTTTTGTTTTCTCTTTCATTCAAACACTCGGGTATTGCCGTAAGGCTCGCAGTAGCATCAACGTTGTTGGAGCTTCCAGACACCTGGCATCTCTTGGTCTGGTGCGGGGCGTCAGAGTCAGGAGCAAATGGGTCAACTGCAGAAAACCTGAGGCCAGATTCACGAAAATACTTACGCAAACACTTATGAACCTGTACATCATTTCTCAATCTTTGGAGGCTTTGTTTACAATTATTAAACAGTTAATGAGCTCCGAAGCACCAGGAGGCTGTTTATAACAATAACAACAGTTGATTGGGAAGTTTTCATGCTTGTAAACTGTTTAATAAATGTTATCAAAGCCGTCAAAGATAGAGGAAAGATGTACACGTTCGTAAGTGCTTTCGTGACTCTGGCCCCAGAGCATTAAGTTCAGGTGGGGATCAAGTTCAGAGCGATCAAGAGAACTGTTAATGTTCTTTAAAGAAAGGAAGAGAACTATCAGTAGAAACGCCAAGTCATTACGGATATATAGCACTCGGAAGGGGTCAGGATAAGGATCTGGAATGGGAGGGGGGGGGGGGGGGGAAGGAATGGTGCCCAACCACATGGACGGTCGGGGATTGAACGCCGACCTGCATGAAGCCAGACCGTCGTTCTACCGTCCAGCTCAAGTCGTTGCTCACAGATATGTGCTTCTAAACAGACAAAATCTTAGCGGCAAATGTGTTGATCCTGGAGTAGTTTGGTCCCTGGTAGTGTATTTCTTGAGAGGCTTCTGTTTGAAAAAGTTTGAAGTTTCTCTGGGTAAATAACTCCGAAGCCATCAACATGCATCTTTTATAAAGTTTCCGTATTACAACTTTTGAAAAAGACACCTGTTTCTGGAGCACTCAGTTAACGTCCCCCTAAATGCAGCCTCGCTGACTTGTTGAAAACTTTTAATTACTGACTTACTTTTTCAATGACTTCTAACTCATTAATTTTACCATCTCGTAATTTGCCGCTTGTGTATATATTATATTTGTTGACAATTAGCTTTCACAGCGCACATGCGGCCGCTCACTTAAGTTCCGGCGCGTTGTACTGGCGCCAGCAGCCTAGGCTCTACACATTGGTCGTGTTGGGAGTGTTTACATTTGTGTGGGAAGTACAATCGTCTCCGCTGTTCCTGTACTCCCCGATGTTCTTCACTAACTGCTCGTTTCGTTGCTAACATGACTACGTGTTCAAAGTAAAAACCCGGAACACTGCTTCTGGTTATTATAATGCTCCAATTGCCTCGTAACAAGTACACGTGACTGGTAGCCTCGTGAGACTTCCCGAGAAGAACACCTCGTACCTCACAGCTGTCACGTCTGGCACTCGTTTTAAACTCGTGTTTAAAACTCGTGTTTAAACTCATATTTGACCCGTAAACAACTGCTATCTCCCGTTTGGACACCAGGTACAAATAGTCATTGGGTTCAGGGCGTGACTGGACTAGCGAGGACGTCGCAGGCCGCAAGGTTTGACAACCCCGCCGTCTCTAATACGCTAAAAATGCGACGTATTAGTCAAAATTATAGGACCGTAATATTGATGTTTGCATCACACGCAAGCAAGGACCTCACATGCATCGAGGTCGATGCATGCGAGGTCCTCGAGGGGTTAGGTGGGTTGCTTGGGTTCGTGCGTTTCTGATTAGCAAAACCGTTGTATTTTTTGTTTACAGAGTGACAAATGATAACTAAACCATACGTCGCTAAGTGAAGAAACGACGACTTTTCGCTCTTCCTGAACCTTTATCAAGACGTGTAAACAAAATTTAAAAAGTGGCAAGTGGAGAGGTGCGCTTGGTCTCGGCAACACCCGTACACTTGTACAACAAGTTAACTTTACAAGCTACAGGGAAGGTAGAGCTTGTATGTTTTTACTTCGCGTGTGCGCGGTGAAATGTTGTTTTTTTTTTCTGGCGATCTCCATTTAACCCTCACAGGAGTTTTCCTCCGGGGAATTTACATTTTATAAACCAGAAATTATTTGAAAACTTATAAGCGTTCTTTAAAAATGATGTATGCGTCTTTCACAGCTATTCGTTATAAATCTGAAAGTGTTCGATATAACCCCATAAGTGTCCGTTGTAAACGTGTATAGATGTTCGGTTGAGAGGAACACCAAGCACTGACATCGATAGAACGAGTGTCCGTTGTAACCGTGTATAGATGTTCGGTTGAGAGGAACACCAAGCACTGACATCGATAGAACGAGTGTCCGTTGTAACCGTGTATAGATGTTCGGTTGAGAGGAACACCAAGCACTGACATCGATAGAACGAGTGTCCGTTGTAACCGTGTATAGATGTTCGGTTGAGAGGAACACCAAGCACTGACATCGATAGAACGAACACCGGGATAAATAGACATATTTAGCAAGTAACTTTACCCTTCCTACAGGACAAATGTTATCTAAACATTGTGTCTACTGCAGCCGTAGTGTTTGTTTACAATGTTTGTTACTGCCAGCTGTTCGTTCTTGTTCTCTCGTGGATGTTCGTGCGAGTTACCAGTGTCTTTGTTCAGCTAAAACAACTAAAGCTGATCTCCTCAAAGGTCGGGGTAACGGGCCACTTCTCAGCGACTCAGGAAAGGCTTAAAACATTCCTGTTTAAACAGCTCCTATTGGCTGACATCCTTGCTTGTTCACCCTACATTAACAGCTCCTACTAGCTGACACAAGGCTGTCAGTTGGTTCACCCTGAACTATGCAAGGCAGGAAATATACTAGTCTAAACATCTAGGTATCCATTATAATAACTAATAGGTCACAGTAATGATTGAGAATTTAATTACTTTAAAACAGATTAGCCAGCACTGACGATTCGGAGCTTGACCAGCCAATCCTTGGATAGCAGACCCGGAGATGGATTATCCAAGATTGGAAATGAACATAAACCAATAATCCTCAACGGAACGATGACATGGAATGTAACCGACGGACTGAGAAATGACTTTAGGGAGATGAGTTTGTGGGAGATGCTGAGATGGGAGGCTGGTGGGGGGGCGGGGGGATTGGGTGGTGGGGGGGGGGGGAGGTTCGGGGACATAGGAGGAAAGGAAATTGCGGTAGGGAGGACGTGATGGATTGAACCTGATTATATTCCCGGGATCTCATGACGGCGAACATTTTGCACAGGTCGACCGGCGACCTGTACTCACCTAATTGTACTCACCTAATTGTGCTTGCGGGGGTTGAGCTCTGGCTCTTTGGTCCCGCCTCTCAACCGTCAATCAACTGGTGTACAGATTCCTGAGCCTATTGGGCTCTATCATATCTACATTTGAAACTGTGAATGGAGTCAGCCTCCACCACATCACTTCCTAATGCATTCCATTTGCTAACTACTCTGACACTGAAAAAGTTCTTTCTAACGTCTCTGTGGCTCATTTGGGTACTCAGCTTCCACCTGTGTCCCCTTGTTCGCGTCCCACCAGTGTTGAAAAGTTCATCCTTGTTTACCCGGTCGATTCCCCTGAGGATTTTGTAGGTTGTGATCATGTCCCCCCTTACTCTTCTGTCTTCCAGTGTCGTGAGGTGCATTTCCCGCAGCCTTTCCTCATAACTCATGCCTCTTAGTTCTGGGACTAGTCTAGTAGCATACCTTTGGACTTTTTCCAGCTTCGTCTTGTGCTTGACAAGGTACGGGCTCCATGCTGGGGCCGCATACTCCAGGATTGGTCTTACATATGTGGTGTACAAGATTCTGAATGATTCCTTACACAGGTTCCTGAACGCCGTTCTGATGTTAGCCAGCCTCGCATATGCCGCAGACGTTATTCTCTTTATGTGGGCTTCAGGAGACAGGTTTGGTGTGATATCAACTCCTAGATCTTTCTCTCTGTCTGTTTCATTAAGTACTTCATCTCCTATTCTGTATCCTGTGCCTGGCCTCCTGTTTCCACTGCCTAGTTTCATTACTTTGCATTTACTCGGGTTGAACTTCAACAGCCATTTGTTGGACCATTCACTCAGTCTATCCAGGTCATCTTGTAGCCTGTGTGCGTGAAGGCATGTTGTGTGTGTGTGTGTGGTGTATGTACGTGTGTGTCTGTGTGTGTGTGTGTGTGTGTGTGTGTGGTTGTGTGTGTGTGTGTGTGTGTGTGTGTGTGTGTGTGTGTGTGTAATGCGTGGGGAGGAATATGCATTATTCCCACGTACACCACACATTTTATTATTATAGGAAGACAAATTATTCTTCACGAAATTATTAAAGTTATAGAACAGGGTGACATAAATTTACCAAGAGGGTCGAGCAGATTATGTACTCCTAGAGTGTCAAATAGCACTCAACATCTCGATCAGAGGCTTCTATGCGGGGTGTTCCGGGAGAAAGTTATGTTCGGGGAGAGAGAGTACCTCTCGAGGGGAACCAAAGGGCCAGAGTGAGAGGGGGGAGATATCAGAGTGAAGAGAGAGAGCACTACAAGAATTAGTCATCAGTCAATCCTTAAAAAAAATCACGCAGTTAAACAAAAAACACTTTAAAACGCTATACTCACAAGTGCCACGCTCAAACTACTCTGAGTCATTGTTATGTTTTCTTCTTATTTGAACGGCATCTCGTCAAATGCTTCACCCACGTACTACAAATACAAATAATTGCCAACAGAACCGCCAAGGCCTATGGGCTCATCATAGCCCGTGCTATTTGGAATTTTACATTCCAGGTAACGAATCTTTTAACAACAACAGAACCTAAACATTAATCTAACTTTGGCTTACCTGTACTTACAATGATAATTTCATAATAAGTAAAACAACTGACATAACAAACATCTTGTTAAAATTCGTCTTGACTTTTTAATTAAAATTCATAAGGTTTCGATTATTTTTCTTATTCATCATCAGGTCTTAAATACAAAATGTAAATTATTATTAGCCAGGATAACAAAGAACTCATACTGGACAAGATTACATACAAAACTACACCAGTTACAAGACCAAATCAGGAGCTTGTAGCCTAGCAGGGTGTGCTAGTTCCCCCCCCCTTCTCCCACCACCACCAAAACCCCCCTACCACTACCACCACCACCCCTCACCCCCCCACAACCCCCCCCCCCACCACAACTCCACAGCAGGGGATAACCTCCCCTACAGCACATGAGGGTAAGTGCCAGGATCGCTGGCCTGCCTTACCTGGACCTCCGCCAAGACTCAGCAAGGGTATAAAGTTTCCCGTTGAGGGGGAAGATATTTTTGATGTTACAAGCCCATATTTTTTCTGCCAAAAGGAAATCGCGAAGAGAAGAGAAGAAGGTTTTAGGAGCTGACTTTTGGACCTGTATAATAACAGTAAGAAGAAGGAGGATAATAATAATAATAACAATAAATTATTATTGTGATTGTTATATTCATTCAGAAAATCAGTAGGAGCCATGAGGAGGATTCGAACCAATGCTTTGGGTTCTGCCATGCACACACCTTAAACCACTACACCACGACATGGTCAAAAGCAAGGCAGCCTGGGATTCAACTGAATCCTCGAAGTATCCTGAGCCATCTTTGTGCAAATAAAGAAGACTTGGAGGACAGCTGTGCAAGGCTTTGGGGGGAGGGGAGTGAATTAACCTTATCAAATTTGATAATAGTTAAAACATTGATTTATTATTTAGTAACTAAATGTACGGAGGCATCCAAGGACTATCCTCGTGGCTTCGTTTTGCATCTTTCGCAACTGTGCAAGCAGTCCCGCGGGGACGAGAGTAAGCCGAGGCGCAACATAGCCAATTAAAACAGCCAAGAAAGGCACATAGTTTTTTTCAACCGTGAGGTTTGTGAGGCAGCTGCGGTGATAACCCTTCACAGCAGTGGGAGTCCTCAGCCTCTCTCTCACTCTCTACACTCACGTAGATGAGAGAGTGTAAACTCAAGTCCAAATATACATTTAATTCAGAGTTACGAGCATTTTAGGTGTTAGTATACTCAGCGGTATGGAGCGTTATATCATCTGCATAGTTTAATGGTTTGTTCGTTGGGAGTACAAGACATTGTCTAATTGCACATATATGTGCAATAATATGTATATGTACTCACCTAGTTGTGCTTGCGGGGGTTGAGCTTTGTCTCTTTGGTTCCGCCTCTCAATCGTCACTCAACTGGTGTACAGATTCCTGAGCCTACTGGGCTCTATCATATCTATATTTGAAACTGTGTATGGAGTCAGCCTCCACCACATCACTGCCTAATGCATTCCATTTGTTAATATAGGGGTTCCATGTGTTGTGTGGGGGCGGATGAGTGTGTGTGTGTGTTGGGGGGGGGGGGGGGGTGTATGTGGGGGTTTATTGTGGGGGAAGTGTATGATAGAGTGTGTACTCACCTAATTGTAATCACCTAATTGTGCTTGCGGGGTTGAGCTTTGGCTCTTTGGTCCGGCCTCTCAATTGTCAATCAACTGGTGTACAGGTTCCTGTATGATAGAGTGTTCATGACGGATGGGGTGTGTCTGGGGTGTGCTGTGTGTGGGGGAGGTGGGGGGGGGGTGGCAGCAGCTGCCTCTGGGATAGTCTGTTATGTTGTCATACTGATGATCAATCAGGTTGTTATAATAATGATCAACTAAGTTGTCATTATACATGACAATATTTGATCGACACAACAAAATTTAGACCTATTAAACTCGACCAATTGAGAACTGGAATAAAAGCAAAATCTTGCATGAAATTATTAAATAAAACAATGTCTACTGACCACTTTGGAAACACACTAATATCCAGTCGAGGGTTCGAATCCCATCCTTCATGGATCTTGTATGGGGGGGGGGGAGGCATAAGGAAGAAGGGGTGGGGGGGGGAGGCATAAGGAAGAAGGGGTGGGGGGGGGAGGCATAAGGAAGAAGGGGTGGGGGGGGGGGGGGATAAGGAAGAAGGGGGTGGGGGGGACCATGAGTTGAGCCCTGCATGGGGACGAAAGAGACCTGGGAGAAGGGGAACATGGGTGGAACCTTGCATGGGAGGGGGAGACGGGACATGGTCTGGAGCCTCCAGGGAAGGGAAGGGATGGATGGGAGAGAGAAGGGGAAGGGGATGGAAGGGAGAGAGAAGGGGAAGGGGATGGAAGGAAGGGAGGGAAGGATTAAGGGATCAGGGACAAGTATATTGGCGCATAGTTCATCAACGACGGCCATGGGACACGTCGTTGAGCGAGATCTCGGTTATGAGGGTTCTCGTTAACCATGAGAGAGAGAGAGAGAGAGAGAGAGAGAGAGAGAGAGAGAGAAGAGAGAGAGAGATAGAGAGAGAGAAGAGAGAGAGAGAGAGAGAGAGAGAGAGAGATAGAGAGAGAGAGAGAGAGAGGAGAGAGAGAGAAAGAGAGAGAATGTTTGGAATAAGTTGATGGGGAAACGTTCAATGCGATAGATTGTTCGATAACCGTGAACGTGCAGCAGAGTCGTTAAACGTAACGTCGATTTAAGCTTCTAAGATGAGTACTGTACAAGAAGGGGAGCCGAGCAGGAGCTCGTTAAGCGTGAGACTAAGATGAGACGATGAGCTCGGAGTGACGAATATATGAGTACCTGGAACTAGGTCGTTAAACGAGGGACATAAGATGAGGTCTTTAAAGGAGGGATATATAAATTAGGTCGTTTAACGAGGGGAAATGAAGCTTAGAAATGAGCATGTGTATTGCACAATGAGTTGCTTCGGGTTAGTAGTTGATTTTGGTCAACAAGAGCTGCGTTGAACGTTGCATATTAATTTAGGAGCATCGTTAACGTGGGTAACGAATAAGCGTACACTAGCAGCCTCAGCAATTGTCGTTAATCGTCAATATCGTAGTTGCCGCTTAAAATATTAATTAGGATTCAGATTCGTTAAACGCGTGGAACGTCAATAATCATGATTAACGTTCATTAACCTCGAAAATATGAATGTGATTAGATACAGTGAGATTTAGTTTGAAAAAGAGAATCTTTGAAACGTACGAACATTGAACGTGCCAAGTGTCGTTAAGCACGCATTCGTGTTCGCTGCAGCGTTAAAAGTGTCGTTAACAGCAAGGAACAGCATTAAGGAGCCGTTAAGCCGAGCACAGAGTGATCATTAAACAGTGGCGCAAGACAGTCGCGTGTTCGGACGAGTGAGGGGGTCGTGTTCGGATGAGTGAGGGGGCGTGTTCGGACGAGTGAGGGGGGCCGTGTTCGGACGAGTGAGGGGGCCGTGTTCGGACGAGTGAGGGGGAAACCATGACAGTTTCTTTGCTAAAAATAACAATTGTCTCTGCGTTCGTACTAGTCACTCTTGTTCTACGTCCCCACTGTGCAAATCTGTTACATATGTTTTACGTACGTAATGAAAAAAACAAATTTAGGGGCTGTAAATAATTTTCAGTGCACGTTCGATAATTGATATTTAAATGTCTCTCATGTAAAATGTTTTCACGTTAGGCTTTGTGCATTAATTTGAATTCCTGCTGTCAATTTTGTTTGTAAAATTCAAGTAAAATTTTCAGTTTTACTCTAAAGATTGTTTTGGCTTGAAAATTCATTTGTTCCTGTTTGCCATTGTTTATAGATAACAAACAAGTAAATGACCAACAGAATATAACAACAAAATTCAAGACAAAACAATCCTGTTTTTCAAGAAAAAAAAACTGTAGTCGACACAATCGTTAATAATAATAATTTCTTCACTTGGACCGTCGGGGATTGAACTCGGACCGAATGCAGAAGGCTTGGGGGGGGGGGGGTGAGAGGAAGAAAGGTTTTAAACTCATATACTTTCTGAAGCCTTCATTGTTGTCCATCTTCTGGTGCAGTTAGTATCGAGCGATACCCACAGACATCACAGGTCCGATAAGCACGCGAAGGAGTATTAAAAAAAACGCAGAGAATGGAAGAAGATAATGAGGAGAAAGAGGAATGGGGGAGGGGATAAGGAGGAGAAAATGAGGAGGAACAGTTCTGAGTTAGCAGCTGTCAGACGCCATAAGCTTTATGAGGACGCGAGGACAAGAGAGAGAGAGAGAGAGAGAGAGCCGTCACTTCGTAAGTTTGTGATCCACTAAACTACAGTTCGTACCCGCACCTCGCAGGTGCCTCGGGCCGCCCCTAAGTCATTTATAAACTCAGAAGGAATTTAAGATTTTTTTCCCCCCAGAGAATTACATTCCATCGGAATTTTACGAAGGTGGAGAATTATTCTTTTGGAGTTTTACTCTCCTCGAAGCCGTCTCTGAAGGTGGGGGGGGGGGGAAGGGGCATAACTCATTGGTTCTACGTGACTGAATCTGGATCAAGGAATTTTGGATAGAGGGATTTATGCTTCCAGGGTCGTTTGCTTCCAGGGTCGTTTGCTTCCAGGGTCGTTTGCTTCCAGGATCGTTTGCTTCCAGGGTCGTTTGCTTCCAGGATGCTTTAGTTCTGGAAGCAAATTTTTGTGAGCAAGTGTCACAGAACGAAGGTTGTTGTGTGTTACACTTGATCTTTGTTGATATAATCCTGATTAAAGACTGACTGATTCCTCAACTCTCTCTCATGTTGAAATTATTTTTTGTAACAACTCTGTTATCAAAAGTCACACACACCAACCCGACCAACACACACACACTCTTCCATACACACACACACACCAACCCGACCAACACACACACACTCTTCCATACACACACACACACACCAACCCGACCAACACACACACACACACACACTCTTCCATACACACACACACACCAACCCGACCAACACACACACACTCTTCCATACACACACACACACACCAACCCGACCAACACACACACACTCTTCCATACACACACACACACACCAACCCGACCAACACACACACACTCTTCCATACACACACACACACACCAACCCGACCAACACACACACACACACACTCTTCCATACACACACACACACCAATCCGACCAACACACACACACACTCTTCCATACACACACACACACCAACCCGACCAACACACACAACACTCTTCCATACACACACACACACCAACCCGACCAACACACACACACTCTTCCATACACACACACACACCCAACCAGACCAACACACACCACACACACACTCTTCCATACACACACACACACCAACCAGACCAACACACTCGGACCATTTGGAAGGCAAAAGTGTAGAGAAGAAAGGCTTGAAACTCGTGGTGGGCGCTGACTCGCGGTGCAGGGAACGTTCTGGAGAGCTCGGTATGGCGGCCGGTGCTCGGTACTCCTAGCAACGGCTCCCGTGTGCCCTGACCTCGTATGTGCTTGTTCTCTCAAGGAATCATTTCCCCGCTTCGGACTCTAAAAACAAACAAAAAAAAGAACTTATAGTTTTTTATCTGTGTGGAAAAGTACATCAACGTGATTGTATTTTGGGAAGAAAAGCAACTTAAGCAACTTAAGAAAAGCAAAAGCAATTTTGGGAAGAGCCAAGCAAATTAATTACCATACTGGAAGGTTTCCTTTGGGTACAGTAGCCTACATCCTCGACTCATAATTCAGGATCCCGGGCTCGATCCCCCGGCCGGGGCAGAAATGGTTAGGAACGTTCCCCTTCACCGAATGTTCTCTCCCCACTTAGCTGTAAAATAGGTTCTCGTGTGTTGGGGAACTGTTGTGGGTGGCATCGTGGGGGGGGGGGCAGAACCTGGCCTGGGGGGGGGTGACAAGTCAGAGTGCAGGCTAACTGTCCCCGACGACAGTAATTATTCTTTGTATATCTGAACAGTTTTACCTTTATTCTCAAGCTAAAGAGACACGAGGCTTCCACAACTTGGTCAGTTTTGGTTACTCCTTTGCTTTAATATAAGCAATTACCGTATAGTCTCTCGCCATTTCCTGGAATGCTGTTTTTCCCCTGGTTCTCCACTTCCTGGAAGACTGACTCCGGCTCAACACTTCCTGGAAGCCTCACTTCTGGCTCTGCACTTCCTGGAAAATTATCCCACCTGGCTCTCCACTTCCTGGAAGACGGACCTCCCAGGCTCTACCTTCGCCCGAGAGTCATATAATAGACGGGAGACATCTCCCGTCACGCAGGATGCAGTTGCACCTCCGCAGATCTCCAGTATCAGCTCTTGATACTGGTAATGGCTCAAAAGGGCCACCACTTACGGGCTATTCATGCCCGTGCCACCTTTTGGGTGGCTTAATCTTCCTCATCTTATACTGAATATACTGAACAATGCGGTCTTTACTCTCCTCTCTATACTAGCTACACAATATGTATTTATTGCATGTGCGGAAATACAGCCTAATATGATAGTGAGACGAAAGATAAATAGAATCTCCTCCTCTTATGTTATCCTTCTCTTCTAAATCTCACATTTCATTATACTCTTTCACGAGTGGATCTTCATCAGACTATCCAATTCTTCTACTATTTCTCTTTCTGTCTTCTCTACCATTTCTTCCCGAGTTTTCCCTCCTATTTAGGTTTCATTTCATTTATTTATTATGTACCCCATACCCATCCCGTGGGCGGGGGTGGAAAGGGTTACAGAGGCACATAATGGGTTCAGGAATTGAACCCCACAGTTCGTTTTTGCTCAGCAGGTGACAACCTTGTGAAACTAGTTACACAACTGTTAATGTTATATATACATGCTCAAATATATATATATATATATATATATATATATATATATATATATATATATATATATATATATATATATATATATATATATATACAAATCAATAGTAATTTTATATCACAAGTGATTCGAGAAGAGGTTGTTGTTGTTGTTGTTATAGATTCAACTATTGGAAACAAAACGTTCCAAGTAGCACGGGCTATGGTGAGCCCATAGTGGACTTACCTGGCACAGGAGCGGTGCTGTTACTTGTTCCTGTTACTCGTGGGACTTGTGAGAAGAGGCTCACAAGTCTCTCTACAAGGCAGTTTATCTCCCTCACTTCACACAATCATCCCCCTCCCCCCCCCCCCACCCCGCTTTCCCTCCTTGAAGCCTCCTCACCCCTTCCCTCTCCCCCCTTACCCCTTCCCCCCCCCCCTCACCCCACCCATCACCAGTCAGTGAGGCTCACGAGAGAC
This sequence comes from Procambarus clarkii, assembly GCF_040958095.1. Classification (NCBI taxonomy): domain Eukaryota; kingdom Metazoa; phylum Arthropoda; class Malacostraca; order Decapoda; family Cambaridae; genus Procambarus; species Procambarus clarkii. The sequence goes on along the minus strand of NC_091150.1, from coordinate 41,213,125 downwards.
CAACTTGTCAGTAATCTTAAAAATTACACTTTATACAATCAAATTATCACCAAACTATCACCAGCAAATGATTTACTGAAGCTTCGGCTGCTTCGAGGGTCGAGGCGCTGAGATTTGTGAGACATGGCCAGTCGAGGCGCTGAGATTTGTGAGACATGGCCAGTCGAGGCGCTGAGATTTGTGAGACATGGCCAGTCGAGGCGCTGAGATTTGTGAGACATGGCCAGTCGAGGCGCTGAGATTTTGTTAAAGCCTAATGCTGGAGGTACCGTGAGTGGACCCACACTGGTGGAGTGACACTCAACGCACCACAGTCAAGCCACGAGGTACTAAACAGGACCATATAATACTACACAGGACTGTGATGCTCGACTTAATTTCGACCAAAGAAATCTGCAATAATTAACTTCTTGTTGAATCCCCAACTGACTTCTTAGTGTCTGTTAGCAAGTGTTTATGTTCTGACTCCCAGAGGAGCAGCGGTGTGGTGAGAGGGTGGTGAGAGTAGGGAGAGAGAGAGAGGAGAGAGAGAGAAGGGGGAGGGGAAAGAGTGTGAGGGGAGAAAGAAAGAGACGGAGACAAAGTAAAGGAGAATGAGAGAGAGAAGGAAAGTAATAGTGATAACTAGACAGTATAATATTATATAAGAGAAGAGAAATGAGCAAGTGGAATGTGAGTTACACACACACACACACACACACACACACACACACACACACACACACACACACACACACACACACACACACACACACACACACACACACACACACACATATACACACACACACACACACACACACACACACACACACACACACACACACACACCACACACCACACACACACACACACACACCACACACACACACACACACACACACACACACATACACACACAAACACACACACAAACACATACACACTCTACACACACACACACACAGTTATAGTTAGACTATACAGTTATAAGGAAAGATAGGTTATTATTGAAAGAGAGGGACGGTAGGGGAGGAGGCGGAGGGGCCCTACTAATGAGAAAAGAATGGAGCTTCAATGAGATGGCTATCCCGGGCTGTGAGGGATAACAGGCACCATGACAAGGAAAGAACCAAGAATAGTAGTAGCAGTGATATATAACCCTCCACCCAATGACAGAAGACTCAGGCAAGAGTATGACAACAACAACATGGCAGTTAACAGTATAATTGAGAGGGCAGCCTCTGCGGCTTGTAGAAATCCCATCTGTTCATCATGGTGGACTTCAATCACGGAAGGATAAACTGGGAGAACAAGGAACCGCATGGAGGTGAGGATACGTGGAGAGCTAAACTATTGGAGGTGGCGACAAGAAACTTCTTAAGAATGAGAGGAAACGATGAACCAGCGAGACTTGACCTAGTCTTCACTCTGAACGCATCGACATAAGGGAAATCGGTTTCGGTTGGCTAACATCAGAACAGCCTTCAGGAACCTGTGTAAGGAATCATTCAGAACCTTGTACACAGCATATGTAAGACCAATCCTGGAGTATGCAGCCCCCAGCATGGAGCCCGTATCTTGTCAAGCACAAGACGAAGCTGGAAAAAGTTCAGAGGTATGCCACTAGACTAGTCCCAGAACTAAGAGACATGAGTTACGAGGAAAGGCTTCGTGAAATGCACCTCACGACACTGGAAGACAAAAGAATAAGAGGAGACATTATCACTACCTACAAAATTCTCAGAGGAATTGACAGGGTAGATAAGGATAAACTTTTTAACACGGGTGGTACACGAACATTATTTTATTATTAATATCTTTATTGACAAAATTAATTACAATTTTGCCTAATCTGAGGATTTTGATAAAGTCTTATTAAAGTGAGGATAATGCTGGTATTCACTGTCACGCAGGACAGAGGGTCATACATAAGACAATAGGTCTAAACTGTAGGCTGAAGCACATATATATCATGGTTACAATCAATGTTTTAATATATGGATATGTGAAAACAACTTTCTATTGTGCACTGCCACACAAGGGCAGGGATGGGTTCATAAGTGATGCAGCTTAGAAGTAATATAAATAAAAATTGTTCTTCATTCTTTAAATGGACAAGCAAATTTTGGGTATAGTGTTAGGATGTCGTCCAGAACACCTGAGTTAATAAAATAGTTACACAGTTGGTGGTACAAGAGGCCAGGAGGTCTAAAGTCTTTTACGGTTTCACATTCAACAATATAGTGTTCTAGTGAATGCATTAAAGGTTTGTCACAGAGTTTACAATCTGAGTATTCTGGTAGTGGCTCAGCCTCACTAACCTGCCAGATGTGTCTATAGCCAAGGCGAATTCGCGCAATGACTACATCACATTGCCTGGTCCGGTTACTGTGCTGACCATACAAATACCTATTATTATAAAACTTGTCATAACTTTTAATACTGCAGCTTTCAGGTCTCTGGGCATTACTTGGTTCTTCTAAATCTGAATCAAGGGGACATAGATGGAGACTGAGTACCAAAATAAGCCACTGGGACGTTAGAAAGAACTTTTTCAGTGTCAGAGTAGTTAACGGGTGGAATGCATTAGGCAGTGATGTGGTGGAGGCTGACTCCATACACAGTTTCAAGTGTAGATATGATAGAGCCCAGTAGGCTCAGGCATCTGTACACCAGTTGATTGACAGTTGAGAGACGGGACCAAAGAGCCAGAGCTCAACCCCCGCAAGCATAAATAGGCGAGTACACACACACACCACACACACACACACACACACACACACACACACACACACCACACACACACACACACACACACACACACACACACACTGGCAGCCCTACACATTAGCAGCGGGCGCAAATTCTCGAGTATAAAGGCATACCAGGGAGCGCTTCAAGGCTAAGTGGTGCATACGAATTTGGTTCTTTCCCTGAGCAACACCGGTGTTTGTGTTGTGCTGCTCTGGCCAGGGAGCACCTTCACCCCCGTCCTCTTGATCTGCCACTCTGCAAAACATCCCGACTGTTTAGGCCAACCAGAAACGTACGAATCCAAGCGGCCGGCCTAACCAATCGAGGCTGATCCACAGAAAACGTCAGTATTCCCATACTTTAATTTGTTCTCTTAAGTCGCGTTTTTAATGAATTGGTTAATACCATAAAAATTAGGTGAGAGAGTAAGTTGGCAGATTAGTGGTAGACATGTCTTTACCCGTAAATGAAAATGTCTGTCTGTCTGTCCGAGGTTGGAGGACAGCCGCTCAGGGCTAGCTTCACTCAATTTTTTTTCTCCAGTCATTGCTGTTGGGTACGTGCACAACATAGGCGAGATGGGATCTTTATGTCAAAAGAAAACAGTGCCAAGTGACACTCTGCCAACATCAACTCCCACGATCAACCTTGCAATATTACCTGACTCGCCTCTGAATTAATATTATTATTATTAATATCATTATTATTATTATTATGTGTGTAATATCGGGAACTGTATTTACCGATCATTCCTAAGTGAAAAATAATGTAATCATAATACTTTAAACCGCAAATATATATATATATATATATATATATATATATATATATATATATATATATATATATATATATATATATATATATATATATTATATATAACTGAAAACTCACACCCCAGAAGTGACTCGAACCCATACTCCCAGAAGCAACGCAACTGGTATGTACAAGACGCCTTAATCGATTAAGGCGTCTTGTACATACCAGTTGCGTTGCTTCTGGGAGTATGGGTTCGAGTCACTTCTGGGGTGTGAGTTTTCAGTTGCATATTGTCCTGGGGACCATTCAGGCTTGTTCGCATATATATATATATATATATATATATATATATATATATATATATATATATATATATATATATAATGTGTGTGTGTGTGAATGATCTCTAGGCATTACTTTTTAAACTGAATTCCAAACGTTCCCTCAGTGGGCTATACTACCCTGACGGCCCAGGTTCGAATCCTTGAGGAATCATTTGGAGTTCTGTTGGAAAAACTTATATACTTTGGGACCATTCAAGCCTTACACATAGTAAGATACTGCGAGCCTAGCACGTTCAGGGGGTCGGATCTTAGCTGATAGGGAGGAGTTTAGTATATAAGAATTTCCTCAGACTCCTTGTAAAATTCTTTACTTGGAAAAGCAGTTGATAAAAGAGCTCTGTGCAAGAGCTCTCAAGATCAGATCAACCGTGACTACAACAAAGAGTGAAAGATCTATTAAATAAAGTTCAATTGTATGCAACTTGAATAGTTTAGGACAAAATGTTAATATAAAAGCCGGGTATGTAGGCTTAGGATAAACAGAAGTAGACACTTGACCACCAACTTAAGCATAAGTCAAAATATGCTACTTATGAATTGACCTCAATTTCGTAAATAAATATAAAATTGAAATGTTAAGAACTTGGACAAGTATCTGTTCAAAATTTATCGAAATTACAGAGGAACACGTTTTCTATTTTAGGGGATTTTTTTTTGTTTTGTATTTCACCTTTTTGGTTTTATTGACTTAGTGATTAAACTTAGTGTTGGTACGCCTGCCCCTAGACCTTGTGTTGGTACCCCTGCCCCCAGACCTCGTATTGGTACCCCTGTCCCAGAAGTATTACTGCACATGTCACAGGTGTTTGTACACCTGTCCCAGACCTCACGTCACAGCACGTGGCAGCTGTGTTCAGCTGGGTCCTGTCACTCTGCCGTCTGGGCCAGTGACGTCACTTGGACGGGGACATAAATACATTCCCTGAGGACTGACGACGCTGTCAGACTGGGCTCCTGGCGGCCATATCTCCCCGTCATCTCTCTCACAGGTCAACTACCCATTTGTACTGGTTATTTCTGCACCTCTCTCTCTCTCTCTCTCTCTCTCTCTCTCTCTCTCTCTCTCTCTCTCTCTCTCTCTCTCTCTCTCTCTCTCTCTCTCTCTCTCTCTCTCTCTCTCTCTCTCTCTCTCTCTGTGGAAGAGAGAGGAAGAGAGTGGGGGAGAAGAGAATGAGAGGGTAGAGAGAGAGGAGAAACTGGGAGAGATAATAACATTGTCTCGTGGGTTATCTCGTTAGTGGCTCAGTAGGTATAGTGCGGCTGGCTACTGTCTCTGTGGTGCGGGGTTCGAGCCTCTGATTGACTAGCTGAATGGAATACACACACACACACACACACACATATATATATATATATATATATATATATATATATATATATATATATATATATATATATATATATATATATATATATATATGTCGTACCTAGTAGCCAGAACGCACTTTTCAGCCTACTATGCAAGGCCCGATTTGCCTAATAAGCCAAGTTTTCATGAATTAATTGTTTTTCGACTACCTAACCTACCTAACCTAACCTAACTTTTTCGGCCAACTAACCTAACCTAACCTATTAAGATAGGTTAGGTTAGGTAGGGTTGGTTAGGTTCGGTCATATATCTACATTAATTTTAACTCCAATAAAAAAAAATTGACCTCATACATAATAAAATGGGTAGCTTTATCATTTCATAAGAAAAAAATTAGAGAAAATATATTAATTCATGAAAACTTGGCTTATTAGACAAATCGGGCCTCGCATAGTAGGCTGAGAAGTGCGTTCTGGCTACTAGGTACGACATATATATATATATATATAAGTGTGTGTGTGTGTAGTAAAGCCGGATGGACTATAAAGTAAATCCGGCTTTACGGTCCGTTGGGCTAAAATTGTATAAAAATTACATCAAGAACATTAAAACTAATTAAATAAAGAAATGGGTAATAATAGGAAAATATCTCCTCAGTAATTACAGGCATAACAATACACACACGCACATATACACACACATGTGTATATACACACATGTGTACATACACACACATGTGTACATACACACATGTACACATTGGGGCGCCGGTGGCTGAATGGACCCTGGATACGTAGTCCTGTGGTCTGGGGGTTCGATTCCCAGCACCGGCGGGAAACAAAAATGGGCAGAGTTTCTTTCACCCTGATGCTCCTGTTACCTAGCAGTAAATAGGTATCTGGGAGTTAGACAGCTGTTACGGGCTGCTTCCCGGGGTGTATATGTGTGTGAAAAAAAAGTTAGTTAGTAGTTAATAACTGTTGATTGGTTGAAAGGCGGGCTGAAAGAGCAGAGTTCAACCCCCGCAAGCACAACTAGGTGGATACAACTAGGTGAATAGAACTAGGTGAATACAATCCTGTGCTCTCAGCTGCTGGATACTGTGGCAAGAGAGGACGCTCCGTACAAGAGGAACCGGAGTCTGCCTCTATTGGGGAGGCCTCTGAGAGACCTTCCTCGAGAGCGAGATAGAGCAGCAGGAGGAAAATGAGGCTGATACAATAGATATGAGTAAGATGAGGAGGAATGAGTTGACCCAGAGGAGGATAAATAAGATAAAACAGGGAGAAAGTGTATTAAAAAGGGAATGGAATTAAGAGATGAATTAGTGTAATATTAGAAAGGCAGAAGAGGAAGTGAGAGGGAATGACGAGGAAAATGAATAAAGTAGAGAGAGAGAGAGAGAGAGGTGAGGAGAAAGGGAGTAGAGAGGGGAAGGAGAGACAATAACGAGGCAGTATTGTTGGAAGTCATTAGTCTTAATTGACTTGTTTGTGGGAGAGAATGCTTGCCCTGTGTGGCCTTGGTGGGGGAAGGTGTACTCTGGGGCATGGGTATGGGGCATGTTGTGTTGCTGTGGGGGGGGGTTGCTGGGGGGGGGGTGTTGGGGGGTGTTGCTGGGGGGGGGGGTGTTGGCTGGGGGTGAGGGTGTTGTGTTGGTGGGGGGGGGTGCTTAAAACAGGTGGAAACTTAGTACCCAAATGAGCCACTATTTTCTTTTTATATACAAGAGTTGTTACATTCTTGTACATCCACTAGTACACATAACGCTTCAGGCAGGTCCTTAATCCTGTGGTCCCTGGAATACGACCCCGCGAAGTGTCGCTTTTACAACCAGGTGCCCATTTTACCGTTGAGTTAAAGAACAACAAACAACAGAGGCTACAGTTAAGGATTTGCGCCCAGTAAATCCTCCCCGGCCAGGATACGAACCCAGGACAAAGCACTCCCGGAACGCCAGGTGAGTGTCTTACCACTACGCCGCGGAGACTGTTGAGCTCTGGCTCTTTGGTCCCGCCTCTCAACTGTCAATCAACTGGTGTACAGGTTCCTGAGCCTACTGGGCTCTATCATATCTACCTTTCTATCACTAGAAAGAACTTTTTCAGTGTCAGAGTAGGTTACACATGGAATGCATTTTGCCCATTTGTCTCCGCCTCCACCGGGGATCGAATCCGGAACCTCAGGACTACAAATCCGAAGCGCTGTCCACTCAGTTGTCATGCGCGCCCTCTTTGTTACACTTAGGTAAGTGTAACTACACTTAGGTAATTACACAAACACGCTCCTAACCCCATCTTAACCTCTTTTTCTTTTTTTTCTTTTTTTAAACATTCACAAGGTATTAAAAAGTAAGAAAAACTAAGTCATATTGAACATCGTTGTGTGTGTGTACCATGTTGTTGTTGTTGTTGTTATAGATTCAGTTACTCGGAACAAGTTCCAAGTAGCACGGGCTATGGTGAGCCCGTAGTGGACTTCCCTGGCACAGGAGCGGTGCCGTCTGGTGTGAGCACGATCTTCTCGCTAATGTTTATGTATCTCTTCACACAACATTTTTCCCCTTTCAGCGTACCAGACAAAACATAGCTGCCAGATGTTTATGATCATTCCTTCACTAGTGAAATAAATGTTTAATGTTTACTTCTCTGTTCTTCTTTAGTCTCGCTCCTCACATTCCATCTTTATCCTTCAACTTGTGCGTTCAGGTTGGGGAATTTTATAGTTTTATAAAGCTTGTTCTGTCTGAGAAGTCGTTCATTGTCTCGTTAGACAGCTTGACACATTCTTGGCTCTCACAGCTGCCTTGTACACCTGGCAGGTGTGTGTGTGTGTTGGCCTTACACACCTGTGTTGACATATACACCTGGCAGGTGTGTGTGTGTGTTGGCCTTACACACCTGTGTTGACATATACACCTGGCAGGTGTGTGTGTGTTGGCCTTACACACCTGTGTTGACATATACACCTGGCAGGTGTGTGTGTGTTGGCCTTACACACCTGTGTTGTCATATACACCTGGCAGGTGTGTTCCTCAGAGAGTTCACCTCCCTGAAACAGCGGGATCAAGCAGCCTGTTCGTGCTAAATAGATTTGGTAATTAGCTTCACATTTGGTTGGGTTACATGCGGTCTACCTTTAGTTATGGCGAGGCTTTACACACTATAGTGTTCCACCATGCTGTTGTGGGTCCCTTGGTACACAGCCACTTGGAGTGGTCGGTAGAGCGGCGCCTTTGCTTTTGTAGAGTCGGCGTTCTATCAACGATGGCTGAGTTTATTTTTTTTTGCTCCTTATCCTTATATTCCTGCTCCTTATTCTCATATTCCTGCTCCTTATCCTCATATTCCTGCTCCTTATCCTCATATTCCCGCTCCTTATCCTCATATTCCCGCTCCTTATCCTCATATTCCTGCTCCTTATTCTCATATTCCTGCTCCTTATCCTCATATTCCTGCTCCTTATCCTCATATTCCTGCTCCTTATCCTCATATTCCTGCTCCTTATCCTCATATTCCTGTTTCTTATCCTCATCTTCCTGCTCCTTATCCTCATATTCCTGTTCCTTATCCTCATATTCCTGCTCCTTATCCTCATATTCCTGCTCCTTATCCTCATATTCCTGCTCCTTATCCTCATATTCCCGATCCTTATCCTCATATTCCTGCTCCTTATCCTCATATTCCTGCTCCTTATCCTCATATTCCCGGTCCTTATCCTCATATTCCTGCTCCTTATCCTCATATTCCTGCTCCTTATCCTCATATTCCTGTTCCTTATCCTCATATTCCTGTTCCTTATCCTCATATTCCTGCTCCTTATCCTCATATTCCTGTTCCTTATCCTCATATTCCTGCTCCTTATCCTCATATCCCCGCTCCTTATCCTCATATCCCCGCTCCTTATCCTCATATTCCCGCTCCTTATCCTCATATTCCTGCTCCCTATCCTCATATCCCATGCGCATTATCCTCATACCCCAGTTCCCAGGGAGTCGTTAGCATGAAACCGGCTGCCAAGGCCACACCTTCTGGTCGTACGAATGCATACTGGGAACTTTAGTTACCCCTAACATAGAAAAACCTTAGTTACCCCTAACATAGAAAACCTTAGTTACCCCTAACATAGAAAACCTTAGTTACCCCTAACGTAGAAAACCTTAGTTACCCCTAACATAGAAAACTTTAGTTATTCATAACAAACAAAAGCTGCACACACTGGATTCCTTAATTACCCCAACATAGAAAACGAGCAGTTACCAGGGAACCTAAGTTATCCCTCACATAGAACACGAGCAGTTACCGGGGAACCTAAGTTATCCCTCACATAGAACACGAGCAGTTACCGGGGAACCTAAGTTATCCCTCACATAGAACACGAGCAGTTACCGGGGAACCTAAGTTATCCCTCACATAGAACACGAGCAGTTACCGGGGAACCTAAGTTATCCCTCACATAGAACACGAGCAGTTACCGGGGAACCTAAGTTATCCCTCACATAGAAAACGAGCAGTTACCGGGGAACCTAAGTTATCCCTCACATAGAACACGAGCAGTTACCGGGGAACCTAAGTTATCCCTCACATAGAACACGAGCAGTTACCGGGGAACCTAAGTTATCCCTCACATAGAACACGAGCAGTTACCGGGGAACCTTATATACAAGAGATCCTATACACTCTTGTACAGCCGCCGGCACGCGTAGCGTTTCGGTTTAATTCAAGTCCTAATTTAATCCTAAAACCCCTTAATCCTAATTTTCCCCGGAATACGACCCGCCAGTTTGTTTAACCACCAGGTACCCACTCACGGCTGGGTGAACAGGGGCAACAGTTCAGGATTGGCACCCGGTCAATCCTTCCCGGGCCAGGATACGAACCCAGGCCAAAGCGCTCGCGGGTGTTCTACCACTGCGCCACGGGGGACCTTAGTTATCCATGACATTGAAAAACAACAACAGTCTTAAGTTTACAGAACACAGTTTCTGGCAACACATACAGGGATGTATACACAGATGGCACAGGGATGTATACACAGATGACACAGGGATGTATACACAGATGACACAGGGATGTATACACAGATGACACAGGGATGTATACACAGATGGCACAGGGATGTATACACAGATGACACAGGGATGTATACACAGATGACACAGGGATGTATACACAGATGACACAGGGATGTATACACAGATGACACAGGGATGTATACACAGATGACACAGGGATGTATACACAGATGACACAGGGATGTATACACAGATGACACAGGGATGTATACACAGATGACACAGGGATGTATACACAGATGACACAGGGATGTATACACAGATGACACAGTGATGTATACACAGATGACACAGGGATGTATACACAGATGACACAGTGATGTATACACAGATGACACAGGCACACATATCAACGACATATGTTAGCGACATACACGATTACAGAGATATGAGAGTCATTAAAGGAATATGACTGCATGAAAAAATAAAATGGAGCTATTAGCTCCTGGACCCCGCCTCTAGGACCATTATAGTAGTACACACCCCAGGAAGCAGCCCGTAGCAGCTGTCTAACTCCCAGGTACCTGTTTACTGCTAGGTGAACAGGTGCTTAAAGGGAAAGAAACTCTGTCTATTTGATTCTGCCTCGGCGGGGAATCGAACCCGGGCCGTTGGGACTACGACCCCCGAGCGCTGTCCACTCAGCCGCGAGGCCCCCCCAGTGCGTGTGTGTTGGGGGGGGGGGGGGGGGCTGGCTGCGTGGCTAAACAGGACAACTTGAAGCATCATTAATTATTTGCAGCCACACTCGGTACCGATCTCTGTGGTGCGACACACACACACACACACACACACACAAACACACACACACACACACACACACACACACACACACACACACCACACACACACACACACACACACAAACACACACACACACATTAGGGAAGATTACCAAAAAAAAAAGATAGAAGACTGCAAGAAAGTATCCGGAAAAACTAACTGAAAAAATGAAGTGGCCAATAGAGTTTAACTCCAACAAATGCAGGTAATAAAGCTGGGTGATGGCAGCAGGATTTACGACTCAAAACACAAATGTTTATAGGAAACTCTCCAAGAAGCGAACTGAGAATAAGATGAGAGGCAGATGTCTCAGAGGACCTGTCACCCGGGGCACACCATAAATATACAGCACCATCTGTATATTCAACCCTAACAAACATGAGAACAGCCACCCATCTGAAACCCAAATGGAGTTATTTAGAAACCTGTCTACCACGTACGTTAGACAAATTTTTGAATGTGCAGCGCGAGCCTGGAGTCGTCATCTCGTTAAATACAAGACGAAGCTGGAGAGAGTTCAGATACCACTATACTAGTACAAGAGCTGAGAGTTAGGAGTTGTGAGGAAAGTCTAAAGGAATTATATTTCGTCACTGGAAGTCAGAAGAATTAGCGAGGACATGATCACCACATGCAAAATATAAAGAGAATTGACAAGGCATTATTTGGAATCGGTGATACACAAATAAGGAGATACAGGCGGAAACTACATATTTAAATGAGCCACAGTGACATTAAATGCAATTTGTCAGAGTAGTGAACGAACAAAATGAACTTAAAAGTGAGTTGCCAATGTTCGAGGACCGAAACGTCGTCGTCTCCTCGTTTCTGGCGTGTGGTTGGTCATCACACCTACAGCCCCGTTATTGTGACTCATCGCCTCCAACTTAAAAGTGAGACGGATGAGGCTGACTCCATACACAGTTTCAAATGTAGGAACCTGTTGATTGACAGTTGAGAGGTGGGACCAAATACCCGAAATTCTACGCATTGTAAGCATAATTAACTAAGCACAATTAGAAGAGCACCCACATTGTTATAAGTCTGGCTTCTGTATTTGTATTAAAGTCCGGTTTAACCTTCTCTTAGTTCCTCTAATATGTTTGTTATGCCATCCTCTTTTACGGACAATTGTCAGTGTTCATCACTACTCGGTGCAGGGTCCCAAGGTGCAGGGTCCCAAGGTGCAGGGTCCCAAGGTGCAGGCTCCCAAGGTGCAGGCTCCCAAGGTGCAGGCTCCCAAGGTGCAGGGTCCCAAGGTGCAGGCTCCCAAGGTGCAGGCTCCCAAGGTGCAGGCTCCCAAGGTGCAGGGTCCCAAGGTGCAGGCTCCCAAGGTGCAGGCTCCCAAGGTGCAGGGTCCCAAGGTGCAGGCTCCCAAGGTGCAGGGTCCCAAGGTGCAGGCTCCCAAGGTGCAGGCTCCCAAGGTGCAGGCTCCCAAGGTGCAGGCTCCCAAGGTGCAGGGTCCCAAGGTGCAGGCTCCCAAGGTGCAGGCTCCCAAGGTGCAGGCTCCCAAGGTGCAGGGTCCCAAGGTGCAGGCTCCCAAGGTGCAGGCTCCCAAGGTGCAGGGTCCCAAGGTGCAGGCTCCCAAGGTGCAGGGTCCCAAGGTGCAGGCTCCCAAGGTGCAGGCTCCCAAGGTGCAGGCTCCCAAGGTGCAGGCTCCCAAGGTGCAGGGTCCCAAGGTGCAGGCTCCCAAGGTGCAGGCTCCCAAGGTGCAGGCTCCCAAGGTGCAGGGTCCCAAGGTGCAGGCTCCCAAGGTGCAGGCTCCCAAGGTGCAGGGTCCCAAGGTGCAGGGTCCCAAGGTGCAGGCTCCCAAGGTGCAGGCTCCCAAGGTGCAGGCTCCCAAGGTGCAGGCTCCCAAGGTGCAGGCTCCCAAGGTGCAGGTCCCAAGGTGCAGGCTCCCAAGGTGCAGGTCCCAAGGTGCAGGGTCCCAAGGTGCAGGCTCCCAAGGTGCAGGCTCCCAAGGTGCAGGGTCCCAAGGTGCAGGCTCCCAAGGTGCAGGCTCCCAAGGTGCAGGCTCCCAAGGTGCAGGCTCCCAAGGTGCAGGCTCCCAAGGTGCAGGGTCCCAAGGTGCAGGCTCCCAAGGTGCAGGCTCCCAAGGTGCAGGGTCCCAAGGTGCAGGGTCCCAAGGTGCAGGGTCCCAAAGCTCCCAAGGCTCCCAAGGCTCCCAAGGTGCAGGGTCCCAAGGTGCAGGCTCCCAAGGTGCAGGGTCCCAAGGTGCAGGGTCCCAAGGTGCAGGCTCCCAAGGTGCAGGCTCCCAAGGTGCAGGCTCCCAAGGTGCAGGGTTCCAATGTGCAGGCTCCCAAGGTGCAGGCTCCCAAGGTGCAGGCTCCCAAGGTGCAGGGTCCCAAGGTGCAGGCTCCCAAGGTGCAGGGTTCCAATGTGCAGGCTCCCGAGGTGCAGGCTCCCAATGTGCAGGCTCCCAAGGTGCAGGCTCCCAAGGTGCAGGCTCCCAAGGTGCAGGCTCCCAAGGTGCAGGGTCCCAAGGCTCCCAAGGCTCCCAAGGCTCCCAAAAAGAGTCGATCAAAAAGACTGAATGTCTACGTTAAGCTGCTACATAACACGAGAACATGCATGCAAGCTCTAATAATAATAATAATAATAATAATAATAATAATAAAATAATAATAATAATAATAATAATACTCACAGACATCACAATAACGGGATATAGCAAATGAACAACGCCACAAGGGCTTTGATAAGGGTTCGAACCTGCGCGCTGGTTCGGGACCCTCCCGGCCCGTTATCAAGTCCTTACTGAGGAGCAGACTACACTTTCACTTCACATGTGTGGTTCAATTATTTAATTTATAAAAAACTAATTAGGTCTCTTGAGAAAATGTCTATTGTAGATATATATATTTTTGACAAAGTACCAATCACAGAGTACTGCGGGTGACCGCAAGGCTCAGGCAGGTAAGTGGAACACACTAGAAAGGAAAATAGTAAAGGTTTACTCCATTTATATTTGTTAAAAAGTAGACATGAAATAGAAATAATCGAGAGACATTATATTAGACGATTGATAATTGAAATCAGGAGTTGAAGCTCTGCCCTTATATGCTGGAGGCTGTCTGTCTCTGTCTGTCTGTCTGTCTGTCTCTGTCTCTCTCTCTCTCTCTCTCTCTCTCTCTCTCTCTCTCTCTCCTCTCTCTCTCTCTCTCTCTCTCTCTCTCTCTCTCTCTCTCTCTCTCTCTCTCTCTCTCTCTCTCTCTCGCTCTCTCTCTAAAATACTTACCGGAATTGGCAGGGTGTGAGAGGAGGATTGTTTGCTACGCTAAACACCACAAAGAGAGGATGTGAAAGGCATGAACTAGACGAAGAGGAGGTAACAGAAGCCACCTCCATCAGCACATTCAAATTAGATATGATAGACAAGTAGGGAGTCATTACGTCCATTGAGTCCAAGAGTCATTGCGTCCATTGAGTCCTAGAGTCATTGCGTCCATTGAGTCCAAGAGTTCAAGAGTCATTGCTTCACTGAGTCCAAGAGCTCAAGCTCAAGCGTGCAGGCAGAAAAAGATCAGTACTCAGAGTGGCCTCAGACGCTGCGGATTCAACAATCACAATAGAAGATAATAATAGTACATACAAAGTATTTTACAATCCTCATATGACCTGAGGGTTTGTGTTGATGGAAGGGAGGGGGGGAAAGAGACGATAAAAAGAGAGGGAGAAGTGAAAAAGGAAGAGGAGAGAGAGAGAGGGAAAAGAGAAGGGAAAGCAATAAAGACGGGTGTGAAGGATTCAGAGGAAGGGAAGGATTATAGACATAATATTTTGCTGTGAATGTTATTCATGACAAATAATAAAAATGGTGATCCACTGGCGAGGGGTTGCTGGTGGTCCCTCCCTCACTGGTGCTGTGGACCCTGTGGTGAGGGACGCAAGCAGGGGCAGGGAGAGACAGGAGGGAGGAAAGTCAGAGGGAGGAAGACAGGAGGGGAGGGAGAGACAGCAGGGGCAGGGAGAGACAGGGAGGTAGAGAAGACAAGGAGTGGGAGAGACTAGGTGGGACAGGCAATGGGTGGGGAGAGACCGAGGGAGGAAGAGACAGTTGAGTGAGAGACGGGGGGGGGAGGAAGAGAACATGTGTGGAAAGGACAGGGAATGGAAGAGACAAGTGGTGGGAGAAGAGAAAGAAAGAGAGAGAGAGACAGAGACAGACAGAGAGACAGAGACAGAGACAGAGACAGAGACAAAGAGGAAACAAGTGGTAAGAGAGACAAGGAGAAGAGAGAGAGAGAGACACTATACCGACGCAGACAGGCTCCCGGTCTGCCTTTTTATCCGGAGCGTAACAAGGTGCGCAGGCTTTAAGCCGGTGGGTAGTGAGCGTTGTTGATAGCGAGGCCCCTGGCGTGTGTGTGTGGGCGGCGGGCAGGGATCAGTGTCACTGCACCAGCGGTAAGGTCGGCCCACACCTCGCCTACCACCACCTCCTACTACTACTCCTCTCCAGTGGATGCTCTGCTCCAGTCTCTCTGTCATCTCACACTTCACCACCAGGTAAATGCCTGAAAGAACTGTTCATCGCCGTGTTCTCTCGTGTGTTCTGGTACGGGAAAGTTCATTTGTTCCCCTTGTAGGGGTACTCAGTGTGGGATATAGTGACTTTAATGTGTCTGAAGATGTCAATTGTATACAGGATCTGTCCTGTATACAGTATCCGGGCCTCGTGTGGTGGAGGTACTGTATGATACTGAAGAGGCAGCACGCTCTATGGTTCCAGATCATGGATCTCTCTCGATTCTTGATGCGCTGCAGCCTGGAACGTTGAGGTCAGACGCTGCTGGGTTTCCTCCTTGACAGCTTGACAGCTTTGCAGCTTGGTAGCTTGGCAGCTTGGCCTACTCGGTAACTGTTACCGGTGCCCCGTGCGGTGTTTGGTGGGAACTTTCGGTATTGGCTGTCCGGTGGCTGTGTTGGCGCCGTGTCGACGCTGCGCCGATGTTTCTGAGGTTTTGAGGTTCACAGACATGAGGTTCTTTAACCGTTATACGGATCTGGGGTTGTGAACCAGAGTTCTAAGGTTCTTGGGAGACAGTCAAGCGCTGAGTGCCTCGTCGACCAGAGTGCCTCGTCGACCTGAGTGCCTCGTTGACCTGAGTGCCTCGTCGACCTGAGTGCCTCGTCGACCTGAGTGCCTCGTCAACATGAGTGCCTCGTCGACTTTCTCTGGCGTCGCCTGCCATTTACTTCTGGTCTTATTTCGCTGTAAATTACCTAACTTCCGAGTAATATTACGTTCTTCCACTTCCGTTCAGCACAACATTACAGCAAGTCAATATAGTTCTCTTCTCAACGTTTCCGAGAAGCTTTTGGTGGCTTGGAGTAATTATACGGACTGACCTGGCCGCAGCTCTCATTACTGGAGTATGTTTAATAGCGAATTATTTTCAAGGAAGAGTGTGCGTCTTGCGTAGTACGGTGAGACGCTGTTACGTGTGGTAACGCCATCACCGAAGATGTTGTTACGTGTGGTAACGTCATCACCGTAGACGTTGTTACGTGTGGTAACGTCATCACCGTAGACGCTGTTACGTGTGGTAACGCCATCATCGTAGACGTTGTTACGTGTCGTAACGCCATCACCGTAGACGCTGTTACGTGTGGTAACGCCATCACCGTAGACGCTGTTACGTGTGGTAACGCCATCACCGTAGACGCTGTTACGTGTGGTAACGCCATCACGGTACACGTGAGGGGTCAGGGCGTTACAGGGGGTAACACAGCGCTGACAACAACTGTTGATCAAACGAACAAACTTGGACCGTTCCCAAAAATTCACATTTTGTGCTATTGTACTACTCCAAACGACCCGTCTGTCCTAGGCCTAAAAACAATCTTAGGCCTAATATATGCTATAAGTTCTAATTTTAATACGTATATAATTAATTTCGTCGGGGATAGGAAACCTGAGTATATATATATATATATATATATATATATAATATATATATATATATATATATATATATTATATATATATATATACAAATATTTATATATATATATATATATGTATAACATATATGTATATATATACTTTAAGCTTGTATCAAGGTACTCTCCAAGCCCCCCACCCCGCCCACAGGTCCAACTATAGGCCCTCCCCAGGATACAACCCCCCACAACAGCTCCCTAACTCCCGGGTACCTATAGTTACTGCTGGGTGAACAGAGGCATTGGGTGAAAAAAATGGGCTCAAACCATTTCTGTCCCTCCCGGGAATCGAACCCACGGTATACTGGACTGCGAGCCGAGAACGAAGCTTAGTACTACTGTGCTAAGCCTAGGGAAAGATACGGTGTTGTCGTCGACGAATATAATTGCACAAAACCTGGTATATTTTGGGTCCAACGATCCATTCTTGTCCACTGTGGCACTGGCTGCAGTCAGAGCCACCACCAGTGTGTGTGTGTGCCAGGTGGGCCCAACCCGTCCTCTCAAAATAACGACGCTTTTCGCTGGTATGCGCGCTACGGCCCATAAACTGACGTAATTTGAAATGAAATCGGCTCACGAAAGTGATGTACTGTCCCGTTTTCTGTTTGGGTCCTCCAGCTTATAGTCTGTTAGGTTAGGAGAGGACACATTCAATTATCGTTTTTCATGACGTTTTAAAACCTTAGGAGAATTTCCTGTCCTCCTAACCTACCATAAGTCCCTCAACTTACTGTTTTGGATAAAAAAAATCCGAAATTTATTTCCAATTTTTGTTTCATTTTCAAATTACATCTGTTTTCGACCATACGGACAAACGGCTAAATTCAGACGTAATTTGCAAGAGGAGAGGTTTATGCCTCACCTCTCGTCTCCTGTAGGTGGTGAGGTGAGGCGAAGGTCCCGCATGAAGAGCTCAAGTCAGTTTTTTTTTATTATTATTATTTTCTACCACAGACGTGGCCACACAGTTACAATGCTAACCAGCATATATACATTTTCTTCTGTCCTCCATGGACAGGGTTAGATATCTGTTAAACATATAGTTCAAGGGTTTATTGAACAATCAACCACAGAAGGTGATTCGGTGCTTTTAAAATGCTAAGCTAACCTACATACGTAAATACATAGATACACAGATTTACGTATGCCCTATATAAAGTGTTTGATGTGTCTTTTACATAGTGTCATTAATGTGCATTTACAAAGGTGAAATGTAACTCTGATCAGCTTCCATATATACTTTATACTCATACTGGGAGCCGGGCGGCCGAGCGGACAGCACGCTGGACTTGTGATCCTGTGGTCCTGGGTTCGATCCAGGCGCCACAGGATCATATACATGTACAAGTCAGTGTTGGTCTGCTTACAGCTTTACAGCGAGAACTGCCATCTTCAGCACTGGTCATCTGGTGATAGGGAGAACTGGCGGTCATCTTCAGAACTGGCGTGACATGCCTGGGTGGGGGAAGTGTCTCCTGGTGGGGGAAGTGTCTCCTGGGTGGGGGGAAGTGTCTCCTGGGTGGGGGAAGTGTCTCCTGGGTGGGGGGAAGTGTCTCCTGGGTGGGGGAAGTGTCTCCTGGGTGGGGGGAAGTGTCTCCTGGGTGGGGGGAAGTGTCTCCTGGGTGGGGGAAAGTGTCTCCTGGGTGGGGGAAGTGTCTCCTGGGTGGGGGAAGTGTCTCCTGGGTGGGGGAAGTGTCTCCTGGGTGGGGGGAAAGTGTCCCTTGGGTGGGGGAAGTGTCTCCTGGGTGGGGGGAAGTGTCTCCTGGGTGGGGGGAAAGTGTCCCTTGGGTGGGGAAGTGTCTCCTGGGTGGGGGAAGTGTCTCCTGGGTGGGGGAAAGTGTCCCTTGGGTGGGGGAAGTGTCTCCTGGGTGGGGGAAGTGTCTCCTGGGTGGGGGAAGTGTCTCCTGGGTGGGGGAAGTGTCTCCTGGGTGGGGGAAGTGTCTCCTGGGTGGGGGAAGTGTCTCCTGGGTGGGGGAAGTGTCTCCTGGGTGGGGAAGTGTCTCCTGGGTGGGGGAAAGTGTCTCCTGGGTGGGGAAGTGTCTCCTGGGTGGGGGGAAAGTGTCCCTTGGGTGGGGGAAGTGTCTCCTGGGTGAGGGAAGTGTCTCCTGGGTGGGGGGAAAGTGTCCCTTGGGTGGGGGAAGTGTCTCCTGGGTGGGGGAAGTGTCTCCTGGGTGGGGGAAGTGTCTCCTGGGTGGGGGAAGTGTCTCCTGGGTGGGGGAAGTGTCTCCTGGTGGGGGAAGTGTCTCCTGGGTGGGGGAAGTGTCTCCTGGGTGGGGGAAGTGTCTCCTGGGTGGGGGAAGTGTCTCCTGGGTGGGGGGAAAGTGTCTCCTGGGTGGGGAAGTGTCTCCTGGTGGGGGGAAAGTGTCCCTTGGGTGGGGGAAGTGTCTCCTGGGTGGGGGAAGTGTCTCCTGGGTGGGGGGAAAGTGTCCCTTGGGTGGGGGAAGTGTCTCCTGGGTGGGGGGAGTGTCTCCTGGGTGGGGAAGTGTCTCCTGGGTGGGGGGAGTGTCTCCTGGGTGGGGGAAGTGTCTCCTGGGTGGGGGGAGTGTCTCCTGGGTGGGGGAAGTGTCTCCTGGGTGGGGGGAAAGTGTCCCTTGGGTGGGGGAAGTGTCTCCTGGGTGGGGGAGTGTCTCCTGGGTGGGGAAGTGTCTCCTGGGTAGGGGGAAAGTGTCTCCTGGATGGGGGAAGTGTCTTCTGGATGGGGGAAGTGTCTCCTGGGTGGGGGAAGTGTCTCCTGGGTGGGGGAAGTGTCTCCTGGGTGGGGGGAGTGTCTCCTGGGTGGGGGAAGTGTCTCCTGGGTGGGGGGAAAGTGTCCCTTGGGTGGGGGAAGTGTCTCCTGGGTGGGGGGAGTGTCTCCTGGGTGGGGGAAAGTGTCCCTTGGGTGGGGAAGTGTCTCCTGGGTGGGGGGAGTGTCTCCTGGGTGGGGGAAGTGTCTCCTGGGTAGGGGGAAAGTGTCTCCTGGATGGGGAAAGTGTCTCCTGGATGGTGGAAGTGTCTTCTGGGTGGGGAAAGTGTCTCCTGGGTGGGGGGAAGTGTCTCACTACAAGAAACAACCCAGTGTCATAGACCTTGGGGGCCTATGTGTGATGGAAGAGTTGTTCTTATACATGTTCACAACTTCCTAATTGCCTGATGGTTGTATAAAATGTATTAATGTATTTAAATAAACTCTCACCTGTCATGTAAAAACATCGTCTCCGCTTTGAATTTATTATATTCAAAGCAGCAGGATTATATACAGCTCTTATATCGAGCTGGTTATATGAACCAATAATTAATCTTTTTTCAATATATTAATTCATTTAAGTCACTATAGCTCCTCTATTTTAAAGTTACCACGTCGTTAGAACAAGGTGTAGTTTTTCTAACAAAAAATAGAAAACGTGACAAGGAAAACGATCGCTTGAGATCTGGAGGTTTCAATAACTGGTTCTAATTAGCGACCGGATCAGTTAAGTGAGTTTAAGTGAAGCGTTTTAAGTGGGTCTCGAGGTGAGCGAGGCCCTACACACACACACACACACACACACACACCAACACACACACACACACACACATTCCTCAAGGGAATTGACAGGGTTGATAAAGACAGGCTGTTTAACACAAGGGGCACACGCACTAGGGGACACAGGTGGAAACTGAGTGCCCAAATGAGCCACAGAGATATTAGAAAGAACTTTTTTAGTGTCAGAGTGGTTGACAAATGGAATGCATTAGGAAGTGATGTGGTGGAGGCTGACTCCATACACAGTTTCAAGTGTAGATATGATAGAGCCCAATAGGCTCAGGAACCTGTACACCTGTTGTTTGACAGTTGAGAGGCGGGACCAAAGAGCCAGAGCTTAACCCCCGCAAGCACAACTAGGTGAGTACAACTAGGTGAGTACACACACACACATACACACACACACACACACACACACACACACACACACACACACACACACACACACACACACACACACACACACATACACACACACACACACACACACTTTAAGAAGCTCTCTATAACCTTGTTCTTCAAGTCTGGTAATTGTGATCCAACCACAACAGTATTGTTGAACCAATTACTATTGTTTCTAAATCTAAATTCTCATTGTTTTTTTTTTCTAAATCAAAATGCTCACAATTGTCCTTTCTGAATCAAAATTTTCACGATTGAACTTTCTAAATCTATCATTAGAAAAATTATTTTAGTTCTGATTTGATTTCTTATTTTTAGTCCCAATATTGATTTTGTCTTTCTTGTTTTCCTCGTACTTTTCCTCTCTCCCTTTCCCCTCCCATCCTTCCTCTTTC
>NC_091150.1:41078675-41191372 GCF_040958095.1 Procambarus clarkii | reverse complement strand
CCACCTCTCCCTCCCGCCTCCTCCCCCTCCCTCCACCTTCCCCTCCCGCTCCTATATTTCCTCCAGCTGCACCACCTCCTCCTCCTCCACGTCTTCCAAGTCTCCTACCACCAAACCTCCTCCCCTCACCTCTCTTACTCTATAGTACAAGATGTTGCTCCCTATCTTCCTTCCCTTCCCCTCAGTTGTTGCCTATAATTCCCCTCCTTCCCTCATTGCCTCTCAACATCCTCCCAAATCTCTTCCCTTTCCTTCATATCATATCTGATGCTCTCTTCTGATTTTCCTCTCCCTTCCTCCCTCCCAACCCCCTCTTCCATCGGTCCGTTCCCCTTCCTTTCTCCCCTTCCCTCCTGCTCGGACACACAATCCATCTTTCTTCAGGATTAAACTTAATTCAAGAAGACGTCTCAAATCCATGGAAAACATTGGCAATATTTTTGGTCTGTGGGTGTTGTGGGTGTGGTCTGTGGGTGTTGTCTGTGGGTGTTGTCTGTGGGTGTTGTCTGTGGGTGTTGTCTGTGGGTGTTGTCTGTGGGTGTTGTCTGTGGGTGTGGTCTGTGGGTGTGGTCTGTGGGTGTGGTCTGTGGGTGTTGTGGGTGTGGTCTGGTCTGTGGGTGTTGTGGGTGTGGTCTGTGGGTGTGGTCTGTGGGTGTTGTGGGTGTGGTCTGGTCTGTGGGTGTTGTGGGTATGGTCTGGTCTGTGGGTGTTGTGGGTGTGGTCTGGTCTGTGGGTGTTGTGGGTGTGGTCTGGTCTGTGGGTGTTGTGGGTGTGGTCTGGTCTGTGGGTGTTGTGGGTGTGGTCTGGTCTGTGGGTGTTGTGGGTCTGGTCTGTGGCTGGTGTGGTCTGGTCTACTGCTCTTGCTCCCAGCCAGACCTCTGCACCAGCTCCACTCTACACCCCTGTGATGTAATCCTGCTAAAGTATTATGTTTAAACTTTTTGGTAATTTCTTGATTTCAACAAACTAACTCTTCCCTTTAAGCACTGTAAATTTCCATTCCAACTGCCTATAAGCACCGTAAATCTCCATTCCACATCCCTTTAAGCACTGTAAATCTCCATTCCACATCCCTATAAGCACTGTAAGTCACCATTCCACATCCCTATAAGCACCGTAAATCCTTCCTCTATAAATCCAGCATCCAGCCCAGCTGAAAAGGTAAGATAGTCTCCTCATATTGATTGAAGATATCTCGAGATCATGCAAAATTTGCATTGGCTGTTGTGCTCAGAGGCGGCCATTCAGGCGGGGGTATTAGACGACGCTCAAGACGAATCCTCTAGCGGCATCAGGGAAGGGTGAGAGGGAAGGGCATGGGGAGAGCATGAGATGTGAGAGGGGCATGAGAGAGGGAGAGGGAATGAGAGGGGAGAGGTGAGAGAGAGGCTGGCCGGAACCTAAGAAGTCCGCCAATATAAATTATAATGGATAGCGTCACAAGATATCTATATGTCGAACTATTAAAGCAGGTCAGGGTGTCCCTTCAAGTCCGGGTGTCCCTTCAAGTCCGGGGTGACCCTTCAGGTCCGGGGTGACCCTTCAAGTCCGGGGTGACCCTTCAGGTCCGGGGTGACCCTTCAGGTCCGGGGTGACCCTTCAGGTCCGGGGTGACCCTTCAGGTCCGGGGTGACCCTTCAGGTCCGGGGTGACCCTTCAGGTCTCCACCTCGCCTGGTATTAGAGACTGTCACAGTTTACCATCAAAAGGGATCAGCTCCAGTGCACATGTTGCCACGTTCAAATGAATTACGAATTAGAACGAGCAGATTACTTCAGTCAGACGAACACCTGAAATTGGACGAACACCTGAAATTGGATGAGATTGTGTCCGTTGTTTATTCAGGTGTTGACGCGATGCTCTGTATGACGGAGTGGTATGGCGCCGCTGTGGTGTGTGGGATTACTCTAGTGGTGTGTGGGATTACTCTAGTGGTGTGTGGGATTACTCTAGTGTGGTGTGTGGGATTACTCTAGTGTGGTGTGTGGGATTACTCTAGTGTGGTGTGTGGGATTACTCTAGTGGTGTGTGGGGATTACTCTAGTGTGGTGTGTGGGATTACTCTAGTGTGGTGTGTGGGATTACTCTAGTGTGTGGGGATTACTCTAGCGTGCTGTCCCCAGCTGTGGTGTAGGGATTACTCTAGTGTGGTGTGGGGATTACTCTAGTGTGGTGTGTGAGATTACTCTAGTGGTGTGTGGGGATTACTCTAGTGGTGTGTGTGGATTACTCTAGTGGTGTGTGGGATTACTCTAGTGGTGTGTGGGGATTACTCTAGTGGTGTGTGGGGATTACTCTAGTGGTGTGTGGGGATTACTCTAGTGGTGTGTGGGGATTACTCTAGTGGTGTGTGGGGCTTACTCTAGCGTGCTGTCCCCAGCTGTGGTGTAGGGATTACTCTAGTGTGGTGTGGGGATTACTCTAGTGGTGTGTGTGGATTACTCTAGTGGTGTGTGGGGATTACTCTAGTGGTGTGTGGGGATTACTCTAGTGGTGTGTGGGGATTACTCTAGTGGTGTGTGGGATTACTCTAGTGGCGTGTGGGGATTACTCTAGTGGTGTGTGGGGATTACTCTAGCGTGCTGTCCCCAGCTGTGGTGTAGGGATTACTCTAGTCTGCTGTGTCCCCAGCTGCAGGTAGTGCTCTGTCCGTGCCGTCTCATCACTATTCATATACTGTCAAAATCAAAACTTTTTTAAATCGTACATTCCGGATGAGATTTCTGAAATACCTTTATGCTTTTATGCGGGTTTATCCTGGCGTGTTGGTTGGGTTCCGAACCCGGCCGTGGCGCCTCGCACCGTGAGGCGTCTGAACCACCTCTGGTTATCACTTGAAGATAGCACATGTGGCAGCCCGTCTTCCAAACAAAGACCCAAAAGTGATTCCATCCACCCGCCAAACCCCCCAGCTGTTTATGAATGAAAAACGGTTTACACAAGACTCACAACTGCTGACGTTTGAACACTTCCGGAACAAGTGCTTCACTGACGAATTTTGTTCGAACCACAACGCTGTAAATGCTTCACCCACGTACTACAAATACAAATAATCGCCAACAGAACCTGAACAACTAAGCGATTTTTAGTTTATTGTGCACTAGGGGTGTTAGGAGTGCGGGTGTCTGCGGACGTGTCCGGGGTGTGCGGAGTGCGGGTGTCTGCGGACGTGTCCGGGGTGTGTGGAGTGCGGGTGTCTGCGGACGTGTCCGGGGTGTGTGGAGTGCGGGTGTCTGCGGACGTGTCCGGGGTGTGTGGAGTGCGGGTGTCTGCGGACCTGTCCGGGGTGTGTGGAGTGCGGGTGTCTGCGGACCTGTCCGGGGTGTGTGGAGTGCGGGTGTCTGCGGACCTGTCCGGGGTGTGTGGAGTGTGGGTGTCTGCGGACGTGTCCGGGGTGTGTGGAGTGCGGGTGTCTGCGGACGTGTCCGGGGTGTGTGGAGTGCAGGTGTCTGCGGACGTGTCCGGAGTGCGGGTGTCTGCCAGCGTTAATGATCTCAGAGACAGCGCACACACTCCGCCAGCGTCCAACTCCTCTGACTTTCTCTGTTACTCAATTTTTCCTTCCAACATACTTTTTTGTACTTTCTCTTCCTCTTGTGTCACTTCTTTCTCACTTTCTCCTCAAAAGCACTGAATTTTTTTTATCTCATTTCTTCATTATATCTCATTCCCCAGCCTCGGTACTCCATAATTCTCATCACCCACTCTCGCCTTTATCATCTCCACACACACACACGCACATACGCGCGCGCGCACACACACACACACACACACACACACACACACACACACACACACACACACGCACACACACACACACACACACACACACACACACACACACACACACACACACACACACATGTAATGAAGATAGGTATAGGGAGCAGGAGACCAGACACAAGGTATCATTTGGGAGATGAAATCCGGTTCATTGATTGGCAGTTGAGAGGCGGCACCAAAGAGCCAGAGCTCAGCCCCCGCAAGCACAAATAGGTGAGTACAAATAGGTGAGTACACGCACACACACATACAACCAGGGCCGTTAGTACTACGACCCCCGACCGCTGTCCACTCAGCCTCGAGGCCCCTGTGTGTGTAAATACACTTAGTTAATTACATCCATGGGAGGGCCTCGCGGTTGAGTGAACAGCGCTCGGGAGTCGTAATCCTAAGGGCCCGGGTTCGATTCCCGGCCAAGGCAGAAACAATTGGGAAGAGTTCCTTTCACCCTGATGCACATGTTCTCCTAACAGTAAATGGTTACCTGGGAGTTAGCTGTTACGGGCTGCTTCCTGGGGATGTGTGTGTGTGTGTTACAAATATATGTAGTAGATATACTAGAGGAAAATATATTAGCTAACAAGGCGGGATCGAAGAGCTAATTTAATAGCTCGATTCTGCAGGCGCAAATAATAAATGCACTCCCCCCTTCCCCCCCCCCCCCCCTGCACACACACCATGTCCCACGGTGTGTGGTTACTCTGCGACCCGTCACATGCACGCGCGTGTACAAGCTTCACTACCGTACATCATGCACGCGCGTGTACAAGCTTGTCTACACCTACCTCAACCCGTCACCAAAGAGACCGCCATCCCAAAGATGCATTCTTTTAATTTTTTTCATTCGTCGAAATAAAATTTGTTTTCCTTCCTTTGTATTCACAATACGTGAGTGAAACATTTAGAGGTGCTATTAGAATATACGAAACTAGCGACGCACCACCGGCACTTTTCGATAAAATTCCGAAAGAAATCCGTTGATTCACGTATAAAACGTTTTTTAATCATAAAAAAAGAGGCGGCAGCAGGATTAACGAGTTTGAAAATGTTTTAAGGATGTATACTGAAGAGCTTTTGGCCAACGCTTTGAAGGCCTAGTGCCTACACGGCTCGCTTTTGGCGCCATTGTTTAGACACAGGAGTTAAGATTCACTGTAAAAATGCACTCTACAAATGTGCGCTTGGATCTCTCTCTGTCTCTCTCTCTCTCTGTATCTCTCTCTCTCTGTATCTCTCTCTCTCTGTATCTCTCTCTCTCTCTCTACTCCTGCTCCCTTTAATGTTTACAAAAACACGACGAGGTACAAAACTGCTCCACGAAGCAGACTTCTGTGCCGTGTCGTAGCCTCACACCATTGAAAAACATCCAGATTTATATCCGGTTTCACCGGACTCTCCCCCTTGGTCCTTTTCTGGCCGCTCGCTGCCAAAGTTTCTTTCCAGATTTTCGCTCACAACTGGCTTTTTCCTTCTCTCTATCCTGCCCACACAGGTTGTTAATCTGTGTGTTGGTTCATTCTCCCGCGTGCCTGACATCGACACGCGGTCTGGTGGTGACCGCGGGCTTTTTGCGTCTCAAAGTTCTCGGGTGTATTACAGTCCATTGTTTTTATTTCCTTGTGGTTCGTGTTGTCTTTGTGAAGTATGGAGCTGTCGTGGGTCTGGTGCTGCCTGGAGCACGATAACTTACTCAACCATAAAGTTGTAACGGACCTGGAAACGACTGGAAGACAAAACGTTGCTATAGTATAAAGCTGTTTGTGTCGTGTCTGGAAATGTTTACAACTGAGGAAATATGACAGACAGACAAGCTTTATGATACTTGAGATTTACGAGAGATCTCGAAGTGGCTCGTAAGAGTGCCGCAGGAACCCACCAGATCATAATGCGACTCGTAAAGGGATTTGTGAATATAAACGAAGGTAAGACAGGAGCCTACCCTGAAGTGTTTCCGGGGCTTAGCGTCCCCGCGGCCCGGTCGTCGACCAGGCTGCAGGGAAAGCTTACGCTACTCCCAGTCAGGGTGTCAAAACCCCCAAATGTCCTCCTAATATATATTATATTATTAAATATTATATATAATAATAAATATAATATATAATAATAAATATAATATATATATATTATCGAATAAATGTTAACCACACAACAACAAATTTCACATTTATTGAATAAATAATAATTTTTTAATACATTTGTTTACTATTAGTCCCCTTTTCCTTTCGTTATCAAAAGTTTATCTCTTACTTTATCTTTCCTGCCTACTTTACCTGCCTCCATCCTTCCCTCTCTCTTACCCTCCCTCCCTCCATGCACTCTCAAGAGTGAAAACACCTTCCCCCCCTCCCCCCCGGACCTTCACCACACAATTCCCTTTGTTTCCAGCGAGGCGCTCTTTAATCCTCTCACCTCACAAATAACAGGGCACAGAGGTAGGCCAAACACCCACCCTCCGGCCACGGCACCTCATACTCCACCTTCAGGCCCACTCCAGTAGACAGCCCACCATCCAGGCCCACTCCAGCAGACAGCCCACCATCCAGGCCCACTCCAGTAGACAGCCCACCACACTGGACAACCCACCACTCGCGTAAATACGTGTGAAGTCCAGCAGCAAGAGACCGCTGGATCCAAATGAGGCTACATGTTATGAGAGGTCCATGTTAGCGACAACAGTCAGGAAGGGAGCGGATCTGATGACCATCATTTCTCCCTGTAATGTTTATATCCCACAACATGACCCCTTAACACTGTGATGTTTACACCCCACAACATGACCCCTTAACACTGTGATGTTTACACCCCACAACATGACCCCTTAACACTGTGATGTTTACACCCCACAACATGACCCCTTAACACTGTGATGTTTACACCCCACAGCATGACACCTTAACACTGTGATGTTTACACCCCACAGCATGACACCTTAACACTGTGATGTTTACACTTCACAGCATGACGCAATAACACTGTGATGTTTACACCCCACAGCATGACCCCTTAACACTGTGATGTTTACACCCCACAACATGACCCCTTAACACTGTGATGTTTACACCCCACAGCATGACACCTTAACACTGTAATGTTTACACTTCACAGCATGACGCAATAACACTGTGATGTTTACACCCCACAGCATTCATGCGCGTTAGTGGCACTGGGAGCGTGTAGGCTGCCTCTGCTGTGTACCTTGCACACTGAACGCTCAAAATGTTACAAAATCTATTGTATTTTCTAGCAAATAAATAAATGCAATATTCTGCTACATGATTACTCCTGGATTGTTGACACTTTCCCCGCTGTGTGTACAGTAGGGACGAGTGTCAACACGGCCCAGGGACGGATAGAGGGCCTCCACACGGCCCAGGGACGGATAGAGGGCCTCCACACGGCCCAGGGACGGATAGAGGGGCCTCCACACGGCCCAGGGACGGATAGAGGGGCCTCCACACGGCCCAGAGACGGATAGAGGGGCCTCCACACGGCCCAGAGACGGATAGAGGGGCCTCCACACGGCCCAGGGACGGATAGAGGGCCTCCACACGGCCCAGGGACGGATAGAGGGCCTCCACACGGCCCAGAGACGGATAGAGGGGCCTCCACACGGCCCAGAGACGGATAGAGGGGCCTCCACACGGCCCAGGGACGGATAGAGGGCCTCCACACGGCCCAGGGACGGATAGAGGGGCCTCCACACGGCCCAGGGACGGATAGAGGGGCCTCCACACGGCCCAGGGACGGATAGAGGGGCCTCCACACGGCCCAGGGACGGATAGAGGGGCCTCCACACGGCCCAGGGACGGATAGAGGGGCCTCCACACCACTGTCCTCAATTGCATCAATTCGCCTCGTGCTCTTGCTAACCAGGACTGTCATTACACCAGCCACTTTCCCGCCCCAGACTGTCTCAACTCTCAACTCTCAAGTCATCTATCGCAATCACACATCCCAGGTACGTAATTTAACGCCGAGTTTCCTTCCCTCGTCACCAGCACTGCTCTTGCCTACATTGAGTGTAGTATTCTGTCGCAGACTTTTCATCACACATGATGGGGGGGAGGGCAGTGGCTGAGCAGACAGCACGCTAGACGTATGATCTTGTGGTCCCCGGGTTCGATTCCGGGCGCCGGCGAGAAACAATGGACAGTTTGTTTTTTTCACCCTAATGCCCCTGTTACCTAGTAGTAATTAGGTACCTGGAATTTATCTGTCACGGGCTGCTTCTTGGGGTGTGTGTGGTGTGGGGAAAAAAATAGTAGTTAGTAACAGTTGATTGACAGTTGAGAGGCGGGCCGAAAGAGCAGAGCTCAACCCCCGCAAGCACAACTAGGTGAATACAACTAGGTGAATACATATCAACTTTACATATATTTCTAGCATCGTCTTATAGCATAAAATATTACTCATTAAATCATAAAATAACTTCATATTCTTACCTAATATTATTTTCCGGTTCTTGGCATGGTCCTCAACTCCTAGATCTTTACTATAAGAGGGAATGTCTGTCTGTCTGTCCGAGGATGGAGGCCAGACGCTTGGGGTTAGCCTCGCCAAACTTTGCAAGAATTGTCTGGGGTGCGGGACGGTCATAGGATGCTTGTGATCGGCTCAAGTTAAATAGCTTAAGAAATAGTAGTAATAATAAAGCTCCCCCCCCCCTACGCTATTGTCATAGAGTCACGGTTGGGAGTCAGCGTGAAACGAGGAATGTGGAGGTTTTAATGTCATGATAATGTAATTTTTCACACCCACACATCTGTTTGAGTGCTTTTTAATGATATATGTTCTGGGAGAAGACGAAGAGGGAGGAGGGGATGGGGGAAAACACACACACACACACACACACACACACACACACACACACACACACACACACACACATAGGGTGTGTGGGAATTGATAGGGTAGATAAAGGGAATTGATAGGGTAAATAAAGACAGGCTATTTAACACAAGGGGCACACGCACTAGGGGACACAGGTGGAAACTGAGCGCCCAAATGAGCCACAGAGATATTAGAAAGAACTTTTTTAGTGTCAGAGTGGTTGACAAATGGAATGCATTAGGCAGTGATGTGGTGGAGGCTGACTCCATACACAGTTTCAAGTATAGATATGATAGAGCCCAATAGGCTCAGGAATCTGTACACCTGTTGATAGACGGTCGAGAGGCGGGACCAAAGAGCCAAAGCTCCACCTCCGCAAACACAACTAGGTGAGTACAACTAGGTGAGTACACACACACACACACACACACACACACACACACACACACACACACACAATTATATATAATAAACAGCCATAAGGGCATTATACAGTCATTTAACCACTAACTTACGCCCACGTGACGTTATTCAAACGAGTCCCACACCACAGTTGATAAATGATTGATCAACTCTGGTCATTAGACACGATATCTCCCTAATCTAATAATTGATTATTTAATTACCGACGATAAAAATAACTGGTGCCCACGTGTGTAAAGGCCGGGGTTGCCTAATGACTGAACAACTAGGTGCAGGACTTTGTTAAGTGATGCCATCATTACAGTTGCAATTATTGACCACTGGCGGCAGCGCGCACACTGCTCGCTCTCCAAGGTTTCTCTATAATAATGTGTGTGTGTGTGTGGGGGACACACACACACACACACACACACACACACACACACACACACACACACACACACACACACACACACACACACACACACACACACACACACACACACACCAGACGGGGGGGGGGGGGGGTTCTTAGATTCTTAACTATTGGTTCACAGCAATGTCAACAAACTTTAGAGATACACAGCAGGAAAGTCATTTTTGCAACTGACAGTTGGATTATAAATTTGATCAAGGTACCTGTATTAACTTTCTGCACTGAGGACGTCGTCACTGATACGTAAGTCAATGGGGAACTTTTCCGTTAAGAATTCACGTTATCGTGGGACAAGAAGCCTGAACTTGTCCTTACCGAAGGCCAACTACTGACTGACCTTCTTAGGTCAGATGCAACCCTCAACAAATCCCTACCTCCCGGGTACCTATTTTAATTCAAGGTGAACAGATGCATCAGATAAAAGGAAACGTGTTCGGATCCTTCGACTGAAAGCCGAGGACGTAGACCACTGTGCTACAGCAACTGTAATATGATCTAAGCGTCACTAAAATATAACCAGACAATTACGGGAATTAAACTTGTATGCTTAATTAAATTATATATAAGTTATTATGCTTGACGGAAGACTAAAACTGTGTGAATACGCTTGACAACACGTGAGCTTAAGCCTTTGTCTCACCTGACTGGCAGCTTGAGTCAAGCCTTGTCCTTGCTACGGCGTTCTCATAAGGATATAAAGGTTGTTATTCAAGTGTTAATCTCTGGTTCGCACCTTCTGGGATCACTGTATACTAGCATGGAGACCTCGCCTTCACGAGGACATCGCTGCTGTGGAGAAACCGCCTACCCGCCGAACCCGTAAATGTCAGAACACGAGAAACTGCTGAAGGCATATTAGTCCATATGACGGAGCCCTGAACTCACCCACACATATGTTTAACCTACGCTTGAAACAATCCAGCGATTACATGCTTATTAAGGTTCATAAATCAACAACCATGTTTCCAAACCAGTATTTACCCAGGTCTTTCCTGACTCTTAGTGTACTCACCTAGTTGTACTCACGTGGTTGTATTTGCGGGACTGAGCTTCGGCTCTTTGGTCTCGCCTCTTAACTGTCAATCTACTGGTGTACAGATTCCTGAACAGTTGTGAGTGTGTAATTACCTAAGTGTAGTTACAGGATGAGAGCTACGCTCGTGGTGTCCCGTCTTCCCAGCACTCTTTGTCATATAACACTTTGAAACTACTGACGCTTTTGGCCTCCATTCCTCATCTAACTTGTTCCAACATTCTACCACTCTGTTTGGGAAAGTGAATTTTCTTATATTTCTTCGGCAACTTTGTTTAGTTAGTTTAAAACACACCTAGTTGTACTTCGGCTCTTTAGTTCCGCCTGTCAACACCTGAGGGTAGGTGTGTGTGTGTGTGTGTGTGT
The DNA here is from genome assembly GCF_040958095.1 of Procambarus clarkii. Classification (NCBI taxonomy): domain Eukaryota; kingdom Metazoa; phylum Arthropoda; class Malacostraca; order Decapoda; family Cambaridae; genus Procambarus; species Procambarus clarkii. Next base: position 41,180,522 of record NC_091150.1, on the reverse strand, counting down.
GTGTGTGTGTGTGTATGTGTGTGTGTGTGTGTGTGTGTGTGTGTGTGTGTGTGTGTGTCCAATTCGTCCTCCTGTTTTAGTAGTACTTATAGTAACGATGAGGCTCCCATAGTACATATACCGACGTACAAAACCATTAGAAAGCATAAATCGGTACTATTGAAATTGAAGAAACCGGAGATTTTCAACTTATGTTGCAAAGACAATTAACTAAACTAACTTAACCTTCCTAGGCCTAATACAGGCGATCTGAGGCCTAATATAGTACGTATGTGTGCTATAATAAGCCTAGGAACATTTAAGTCTGTTTTTTTAGCCTCATTTTTCGACTCTATAAAATGAATAGTACCAAAGTCAACTATCTAATAGCTTAATATGTCAATATTTGTACTATCGTGCACACAGTTACAAAAAGTACTATCTAAACAGGAAGATAGGCTGTGTGTGTGTATGTTTACTATCTGTGCCTGTTGGATTAAGTTCTTAGCTCTTGGACCCCGCCTTTCTAACCATCGGTTGTCCATCGTATACTTACTCCAGACCTATTTTCCTCTATCATACCCGAGTGTCAAGAGAGTGAGTACGGTATAATCTTCAGTAATCAAAACATTCACAAAAACATTAACAATATCAATCCCCCCCCCCCCCCAAGGCTCTAGTATTATTAAACAAACACAACAATCCACTTTTCAGTTATTTACATTACAGAAAAACATACATTTTTTCCTGATATATCTGCGGAAAGCGAGTATAACAATTGCATTAATTTCAAACTTTATTTTAACTAATAGCTCGTTCCACCGCACGCTGGCCCGTCCCACCGCACGCTGGCCCGTCCCACCACACGCTGCCCGGCCCACCGCACGCTGGCCCGTCCCACCACACGCTGCCCGTCCCACCGCACGCTGGCCCGTCCCACCACACGCTGCCCGGCCCACCGCACGCTGGCCCGGCCCACCGCACGCTGGCCGGCCCACCGCACGCTGGCCCGGCCCACCGCACGCTGGCCCGTCCCACCACACGCTGGCCCGTCCCACCACACGCTGCCCGACCCACCGCACGCTGGCCCGTCCCACCGCACGCTGGCCCGTCCCACCACACGCTGCCCGGCCCACCACACACTGCCCGACCCACCGCACGCTGGCCCGTCCCACCACACGCTGCCCGGCCCACCGCACGCTGGCCCGTCCCACCACACGCTGCCCGACCCACCGCACGCTGGCCCGTCCCACCGCACGCTGCCCGGCCCACCACACGCTGGCCCGTCCCACCACACGCTGCCCGACCCACCGCACGCTGGCCCGTCCCACCGCACGCTGCCCGACCCACCACACACTGCCCGTCCCACCACACACTGCCCGACCCACCACACGCTGCCCGACCCACCGCACGCTGGCCCGTCCCACCGCACGCTGCCCGGCCCACCACACGCTGCCCGACCCACCACACACTGCCCGTCCCACCACACACTGCCCGACCCACCACACGCTGCCCGGCCCACCACACACTGCCCGTCCCACCGCACGCTGGCCCGTCCCACCACACGCTGCCCGTCCCACCACACGCTGCCCGACCCACCACACGCTGCCCGGCCCACCGCACGCTGGCCCGTCCCACCACACGCTGCCCGGCCCACCACACGCTGCCCGTCCCACCACACGCTGCCCGGCCCACCACACACTGCCCGACCCACCACACGCTGCCCGTCCCACCACACGCACTCCAATGATATTAAATGATAATTTTCCTGTATACAATAAGGATTATAACACGGCTCATCCTGCTGTCAAGGAAGGATATATAAATTCTGGCAGTCTCTGGCACTCTGGCAATTCTGGCATTCTGGCAGTCTCCGTGGTGTAGTGGTAAGACACTCGCCTGGCGTTCCGCGAGCGCTATGTCATGGGTTCGTATCCTGGCCGGGGAGGATTTACTGGGCGCAATTCCTTAACTGTAGCCTCTGTTTAACGCAACAGTAAAATGTGTACTTGGATGAAAAAACGATTCTTCGCGGCAGGGGATCGTATTCCAGGGACCATAGGATTAAGGACTTGCCCGAAACGCTACGCGTACTAGTGGCTGTACAAGAATGTAACAACTCTTGTATATATCTCAAAAAAAAAAAAAAAAAAAAAAAAAAAAAAATATATATATAATATCCTAATTGTCAAGGAAGGATATATCACTCCTAACTCATCATGTCACTATAGTCCAGTGTGAGTGATAGTCATGTCACTATAGTCCAGTGTGAGTGATAGTCATGTCACTATAGTCCAGTGTGAGTGAGAGTCATGTCACTATAGTCCAGTGTGAGTGATAGTCATGTCACTATAGTCCAGTGTGAGTGAGAGTCATGTCACTATAGTCCAGTGTGAGTGATAGTCATGTCACTATAGTCCAGTGTGAGTGATAGTCATGTCACTATAGTCCAGTGTGAGTGATAGTCATGTCACTATAGTCCAGTGTGAGTGATAGTCATGTCACTATAGTCCAGTGTGAGTGATAGTCATGTCACTATAGTCCAGTGTGAGTGATAGTCATGTCACTATAGTCCAGTGTGAGTGATAGTCATGTCACTATAGTCCAGTGTGAGTGATAGTCATGTCACTATAGTCCAGTGTGAGTGATAGTCATGTCACTATAGTCCAGTGTGAGTGATAGTCATGTCACTATAGTCCAGTGTGAGTGATAGTCATGTCACTATAGTCCAGTGTGAGTGATAGTCATGTCACTATAGTCCAGTGTGAGTGATAGTCATGTCACTATAGTCCAGTGTGAGTGATAGTCATGTCACTATAGTCCAGTGTGAGTGAGAGTCATGTCACTATAGACCAGTGTGAGTGAGAGTCATGTCACTATAGACCAGTGTGAGTGATAGTCATGTCACTATAGTCCAGTGTGAGTGAGAGTCATGTCACTATAGACCAGTGTGAGTGATAGTCATGTCACTATAGTCCAGTGTGAGTGATAGTCATGTCACTATAGTCCAGTGTGAGTGATAGTCATGTCACTATAGTCCAGTGTGAGTGAGAGTCATGTCACTATAGACCAGTGTGAGTGATAGTCATGTCACTATAGTCCAGTGTGAGTGAGAGTCATGTCACTATAGACCAGTGTGAGTGAGAGTCATGTCACTATAGACCAGTGTGAGTGATAGTCATGTCACTATAGTCCAGTGTGAGTGAGAGTCATGTCACTATAGACCAGTGTGAGTGAGAGTCATGTCACTATAGTCCAGTGTGAGTGAGAGTCATGTCACTATAGACCAGTGTGAGTGATAGTCATGTCACTATAGACCAGTGTGAGTGAGAGTCATGTCACTATAGACCAGTGTGAGTGAGAGTCATGTCACTCTAGTCCAGTGTGAGTGAGAGTCATGTCACTATAGACCAGTGTGAGTGAGAGTCATGTCACTATAGTCCAGTGTGAGTGAGAGTCATGTCACTATAGACCAGTGTGAGTGAGAGTCATGTCACTATAGTCCAGTGTGAGTGATAGTCATGTCACTATAGTCCAGTGTGAGTGATAGTCATGTCACTATAGACCAGTGTGAGTGATAGTCATGTCACTATAGTCCAGTGTGAGTGATAGTCATGTCACTATAGACCAGTGTGAGTGAGAGTCATGTCACTATAGTCCAGTGTGAGTGATAGTCATGTCACTATAGTCCAGTGTGAGTGATAGTCATGTCACTATAGACCAGTGTGAGTGATAGTCATGTCACTATAGTCCAGTGTGAGTGATAGTCATGTCACTATAGACCAGTGTGAGTGATAGTCATGTCACTATAGTCCAGTGTGAGTGAGAGTCATGTCACTATAGACCAGTGTGAGTGAGAGTCATGTCACTATAGACCAGTGTGAGTGATAGTCATGTCACTATAGTCCAGTGTGAGTGAGAGTCATGTCACTATAGACCAGTGTGAGTGAGAGTCATGTCACTATAGACCAGTGTGAGTGATAGTCATGTCACTATAGTCCAGTGTGAGTGAGAGTCATGTCACTATAGACCAGTGTGAGTGAGAGTCATGTCACTATAGTCCAGTGTGAGTGAGAGTCATGTCACTATAGACCAGTGTGAGTGATAGTCATGTCACTATAGACCAGTGTGAGTGAGAGTCATGTCACTATAGACCAGTGTGAGTGAGAGTCATGTCACTCTAGTCCAGTGTGAGTGAGAGTCATGTCACTATAGACCAGTGTGAGTGAGAGTCATGTCACTATAGTCCAGTGTGAGTGAGAGTCATGTCACTATAGACCAGTGTGAGTGAGAGTCATGTCACTATAGTCCAGTGTGAGTGATAGTCATGTCACTATAGTCCAGTGTGAGTGATAGTCATGTCACTATAGACCAGTGTGAGTGATAGTCATGTCACTATAGTCCAGTGTGAGTGATAGTCATGTCACTATAGACCAGTGTGAGTGAGAGTCATGTCACTATAGTCCAGTGTGAGTGATAGTCATGTCACTATAGTCCAGTGTGAGTGATAGTCATGTCACTATAGACCAGTGTGAGTGATAGTCATGTCACTATAGTCCAGTGTGAGTGATAGTCATGTCACTATAGACCAGTGTGAGTGATAGTCATGTCACTATAGTCCAGTGTGAGTGAGAGTCATGTCACTATAGACCAGTGTGAGTGAGAGTCATGTCACTATAGACCAGTGTGAGTGATAGTCATGTCACTATAGTCCAGTGTGAGTGATAGTCATGTCACTATAGTCCAGTGTGAGTGAGAGTCATGTCACTATAGTCCAGTGTGAGTGAGAGTCATGTCACTATAGACAAGTGTGAGTGAGAGTCATGTCACTATAGACCAGTGTGAGTGATAGTCATGTCACTATAGACCAGTGTGAGTGATAGTCATGTCACTATAGACCAGTGTGTGTGAGAGTCACGTCACTATAGACAAGTGTGAGTGAGTCATGTCACTATAGACCAGTGTGAGTGATAGTCATGTCACTATAGTCCAGTGTGAGTGAGAGTCATGTCACTATAGACAAGTGTGAGTGAGAGTCATGTCACTATAGACCAGTGTGAGTGATAGTCATGTCACTATAGACCAGTGTGAGTGATAGTCATGTCACTATAGACCAGTGTGAGTGAGAGTCACGTCACTATAGACAAGTGTGAGTGAGAGTCATGTCACTATAGTCCAGTGTGAGTGAGAGTCATGTCACTATAGTCCAGTGTGAGTGAGAGTCATGTCACTATAGACAAGTGTGAGTGAGAGTCATGTCACTATAGACCAGTGTGAGTGATAGTCATGTCACTATAGACCAGTGTGAGTGATAGTCATGTCACTATAGACCAGTGTGAGTGAGAGTCACGTCACTATAGACAAGTGTGAGTGAGAGTCATGTCACTATAGACCAGTGTGAGTGAGAGTCATGTCACTATAGACCAGTGTGAGTGAGAGTCATGTCACTATAGACCAGTGTGAGTGAGAGTCACGTCACTGTCGCCCACAACGAGCCTCACCCTTACACCTGTCCCCCAACACCTGTCCTTCTCACAAGGGTTAAGACTTTCGGTATTAATTTATTATCGCGAATAATTAAAAATTCAACTCCCAAGTGTAACTCCATTGAGGTGATAGTGAGTGATAGTGATAGTGAAACAGCTGGTACACTATCCTCCCCCCCCCCACCTGTCTCTTCTATGCGACAGCTGGTACACTACCTTCCCTTCCAAATAGATAGCTGATACTCTATCTTCCCTTCCCATCTATTCCACTAGATGTCTAGTACTATGTCCCACCTGTTCCACAAAACAGTTGGTGTACTGTTAGGGAGCCTGTCGGCCGAGCGGACAGCACGCTGGACTTGTGATCTTGTGGTCCCGGGTTCGATCCCAGGCGCCGGCGAGAAACAATGGGCAGAGTTTCTTTCACTCTATGCCCCTGCTACCTAGCAGTAAAATAGGTACCTGAGTGCTAGTCAGCTGTCCCGGGCTGCTTCCTGGGGGTGGAGGCCTAGTCGAGGACCGGGCCGCGGGGACACTAAAAAGCCCCGAAATCATCTCAAGATAACCTCAAGAACATACTGTCCTTCCCTTCCCACAAGAGAGCTGGAACACCGTCCCGCTTCCTTCCCACAAGAGAGCTGGAACACCGTCCCGCTTCCTTCCCACAAGAGAGCTGGAACACCGTCCCGCTTCCTTCCCACAAGAGAGCTGGAACACCGTCCCGCTTCCCTCCCACAAGAACTAACAAGGTTACAGTGATTATCCCCCTCACACCAGTTACGTCGAAGCCATAACTAGGTGGCCTAGCTAAAAACTAAAAACTTTTTTTACCTAGGACTAGGTAAAAAATAATATCAATGTTGCAAGTGAGAAGCCATATGTTGACCAGACCACACACTAGAAGGTGAAGGGACGACGACGTTTCGGTCCGTCCTGGACCATTCTCAAGTCGATGAGACTTCTAGTGTGTGGTCTGGTCAACATACTTCAGCCACGTTATCCGAGAAGCCATATATATCGCTAAGCGCTGCGCCAGCTCCTCCTCCTCCTCGTACTTACTCTAGAGGGAGGATAAATTACACGCGAGATTAATGATCGTTCCGTTTAAAGTGGTAAAAGGTAAGGTTCTTTTTCCGAAGGGAGAATTGGTTGTTAGTGGGACTGATTAATGCAATAGGCGGGGCTTTCCTACCTGACAGCTCTCACCACCCTCCCCCTTTCCTGCCTCGAGAGGGGGGGGGGGGTATACTCTGAGAAGTATACCTCATTTCTCGGTCTGTAATACGCTGATTAGTTACTTAAGTGGATAAAGTATACTTATTGGTTGGTCAGTAAAGTATTTGGGTGACCGTAAAGTTCCTGCAGAAGTTGCTAGGTGCCACACCAGTCCATCCCTTGACCAATGTCTCTGTCTGTCTCTCTCTGTCTGTCTCTCTGTCTCTCTCTCTCTCTCTCTCTCTCTCTCTCTCTCTCTCTCTCTCTCTCTCTCTCTCTCTGTCTCTCTCTGTCTCTGTCTGTCTCTCTCTCTCTGTCTCACTCTCTCTGTCTCTCTCTATCTCTTTCTCTCTCTCTCTCTGTCTCTCTCTCTCTCTCTCACTTTTTAGAAACAAAGAAGCAGCCAACCCCACCAATGATAGAGTTAAAATTAAAATTACAGTTCCAGTAAATCTATGTACTATCTTAGAAGTACACACTTTCACATTCACATATTTACATACATAATACTGCCATATATTTTCCTCTCACACTGAGTAACATATAAATTGTCTCAACAGGATATAGGCTCAGTCAAATTATTTTATGAATTCAATTAGACTGCGAGATGAAAGCAGCATTTTTATATATAGAAAAAATCTTTTGAACAAATATTAATATTGTATTGTATTTCATTGATTATATTTTTGAAGAGGCGTTAATTAACACGAAAGAGTTAAAATAATTTAGTTTCATTTTTCACCTCATAGTTAAATATTTTCACATTATTCATCACCAATTTCTTTGTGTGTGTGTGTGTGTGTGTGTGTGTGTGTGTGTGTGTTTACTAGTTGTGTTTTTACGGGGGTTGAGCTTTGCTCTTTCGGCCCGCCTCTCAACTGTCAATCAACTGTTTACTAACTACTTTTTTTTTTCCACACCACACACACACACACCCCAGGAAGCAGCCCATGACAGCTGACTAACTCCCAGGTACCTATTTACTGCTAGGTAACAGGGGCATTCAGGGTGAATGAAACTTTGCCCATTTGTTTCTGCCTCGTGCGGGAATCGAACCCGCGCCACAGAATTACGAATCCTGCGCGCTATCCACCAGGCTACGAGGCCCCCTCGTAGTGTGTGTGTGTGTGTGTGTGTGTGTGTGTGTGTACTCACCTATTTGTACCCACCTAATTTGTGCCTGCAGGATCGTACTGATTTGTAGTCACCAAATTTGTGCACACGATGCTGTGGCTCATGCGTTGCTGAGCCACAGCAACTTTCTCTGTTGCCCAGTCCTCCCCACCATTCTCTCCTCACCCGTCTCCTCGGCCTCCCAACCATTCCCCACTCCACCATCCCCTCTTCCTTCCCACCATGCCCCACTCCCCTGTCCCTTTGTCCTCCCCACCATTCTCCATTCCCCCGTCCCCTCGTCCCCACCATCCCAAACTAGGCTGTCCCCCTCGTCCTCCCCACCATCTCTCATTTCCGTCCCCTCGTCCTCCTCACCATTCCCCACTCCCTCGTTCGATGTCTTCCCAAATGGTCTGATGTTCCCATCAGAAAATTGGGAACATCAAGTGATCTGATGTTCCCATCACTGAAGTATAAGAAAAACAGTTAAAAACTGAAATGAAAATATGAAAAATTAAAAAAAATAAACTGTACTCACGAAGTGAATGGTATGGTAAACAACACAGCTGAATTCCAATGCAATTCACACAAAATAATTAAATCAAAATGAAAATATATCAAAATCTATGAAAATTCAATTTATCAGTGCAATCAGAAACATTGAAATGGAATTGTAACATATTTAGTATAGCATGTGTGTTGCTCTTACGTGCAACAGATGGCGCTGTTTGTCAAGAAAAGCATAGTTTTACCTGTCACAGGTGTGGCATCTATACTTATACTTACAAAATGAACGGTATAGTAGACAACACAACTCAATTCCAACACAATGTCACACAAAATAATTCAATAAAAAACAAAATAAATCGAAATCTATGAAAAAAATTATCAATGCAATCGAAAACATTGAAATGGAATTTGTGACATATTTGGTATTGCGTGAATGTTGCTATTATGTGCAACAGATGGCGCTGTTTTTCAAAAACGCGTGTTTTAACCTGTCAAAGGGGTGGCATATATATATATATATAGTAGGTATATAAAAAGACGCGCCTATTCGAACGCAGCGTTCTGTCAATATTTCCAAGCAATTGGTTAAGAACTTTTGGAGATTACAGCGTGTGTTGCTCTTACATCCAACAGATGGCGCTGTGTTTTTCCAAAAACCATGTTTTTCCCTGTCACAGGTGAGGCATGTATATAGTAGATATATAAAAAGACGCGTCTATTCGTATGCAACGTTGTGTCAAAATTTCAAAGAAATCGGTAAGGAGGTTTCGAAGATTTCCCTTACATGAAAAACACAGTTTTTCAGAAAAACTTGTTTTTTTACCGTCACAGACGTGACATCTATATAGTATGTATATAAAAACCTGGCCGGATGCGAATGGAACATTGTGTGAAAATTTCAAAGCAATCGGTGAAGAACTTTCGGAGATTAGCAATTTTTAACAAACGAACATTTCCATTTTCATTTATATAGAAGATAATGTATGTATGGATATGTATCTATGTGTATGTATTTATATTTCATTGGCCTTGGGCAGTAGGAGCCTCAAACACCCGTCTTCTGACATGGGAGGCAGACGCTCTTTCAACTGTGCTCTGGGTTAGTCTTAAAATGGAAAGATACCAAATGGAAAGATACCAAATGGAAAGATACCAAATGGAAAGATACCAAATGGAAAGATACCAAGGCAGCTAACCGCTACCCAAATCAAACTTCCATATCCCCGTGGCTACTACTCAAGCACTGGAGAATACATACACACACACACACACATATATATACACACGATAACAATTTGAGAATATATATACTCATTTAGATCATCAGTAACACAACTACCACCACGTCCCTGCCACCACCACCACCACAACTAACACCACCATCACCGTCACTGATACCACCACAACCACCACTACCATCACCACAACCACCACTAAGAACACCACTACCACCACCACAACCACCACTAACAACAACATCACCACAACGACTACTAACAACACCACAACCACCACACAACATTCAGCCGGTCTCGACCCACCTGTGCTAGGGTAATCATCACGGCACTATACTGCACGAGCACAATTATCCACCTCGCCGTATGACTCCGCCTCCAGCCGGGATCTATGCAGACCAGAAGCAGCAGACGCCGCCAAATTTGTATAAATTCTCTCTCTGGCGTGACGGCCGCGTGTAATGAACGCATCTAGATACTAATCGAAGCAGACGGCGGACCGCAAGTTATGTCAGAGATGTGTGACGTCTTAACATAGGCTGCACGACCTAACATGAACATTTTCAGTTTTTATTTTGGAGGGGTGGAGGGGTAAATTATGGTGAAATTTAGTGTGTTTTTGGTTGTATGTCAAGCAGCAGTGATGAAGCTCAGTTGGAGGGTGTGGCTGTGGGAGACAGGGGTGTCTGCCACAGCCCTGCCTCTCCCAGTTTTGCCTCCCACAGTGCTGCCTCCCATAGTTCTGCCTCCCACAGCCCTGCCTCCCATAGCCTCTCTCTCTCTCATAGAGAGAGAGAGGGTTGTGGGTTCTCACAGGATGGGGACACAAGGAGGTGTGGTCGGAGTGATGGCAGCAATAGACAATCCCGAGACCAAACAAAACAAAACATATGCAATTATAAATCCCCGTCCGTGACGTTACTTGTAAAGAGGAAGACTTATTGTGTGACGGTGAATGACACTAATTGGCTGTAAGCGGAGGAGCCAGAACAATGAGGAGGAAGTGAACGAACAAGACACATGGAACAATATGCTGGGGATTATTTTTGACACCAGAGCCTGGTATTGTTTGAGAGGAGGCGCTATTTAGTGTGAGAAGCAACATCTCTGCCCCTTCTCTATGACTCTAATGAGTGGTAAAGTCATCTCTGCCCTTCTCTATGGCTCTAATGTGTGGCAAAGTCATCTCTACCCTTCTCTATGACTCTAATGTGTGGCAAAGTCATCTCTGCCCTTCTCTATGACTCTAATGTGTGGCAAAGTCATCTCTGCCCTTCTCTATGACTCTAATGTTTGGCAAAGTCATCTCTACCCTTCTCTATGACTCTAATGTGTGGCAAAGTCATCTCTGCCCTTCTCTATGGCTCTAATGTGTGGCAAAGTCATCTCTACCCTTCTCTATGACTCTAATGTGTGGCAAAGTGTGTGTATCTGGTTCCCAGTTATCCTTATACTGCTTCCCAGAGGTCAGGTTCGACGGAGGAAAATGGTTTGTTGGAATTATTCATACCGTTATGGGGGGGGCATTAGTAACACAGTAATTAGTAATTAATTACTAATTACCCATTGCATGGGTAATTAGTAATTACCCATGCAATGAATGCACGTTGTAGTTTTGAAAGATTATGAGCTGATGGGTGCATAATGAATGATCAAAATGCAAAATCTGCCATGTGTTGTAACACCTGTTACCCCTGAGGAAACATGCACATAAAACACCTGTTACCCCTGAGGAAACATGCACATAAAACACCTGTTACCCCTGATGAAACATGGACATAAAACACCTGTTACCCCTGATGAAACATGCACATAAAACACCTGTTACCCCTGAGGAAACATGCACATAAAACACCTGTTACCCCTGATGAAACATGGACATAAAACACCTGTTACCCCTGATGAAACATGCACATAAAACACCTGTTACCCCTGAGGAAACATGCACATAAAACACCTGTTACCCCTGAGGAAACATGGACATAAAACACCTGTTACCCCTGAGGAAACATGCACATAAAACACCTGTTACCCCTGAAGAAACACGCACATAAAACACCTGTTACCCCTGAGGAAACATGCACATAAAGCACCTGTTACCCCTGAAGAAACACGCACATAAAACACCTGTTACCCCTGAAGAAACACGCACATAAAACATCTGTTACCCCTAAAGAAACACGCACATAAAACATCTGTTAACCCTAAAGAAACACGCACATAAAACACCTGTTACCCCTAAAGAAGCACGCACATAAAACACCTGTCACCCCTAAAGAAACACGCACATAAAACACCTGTTACCCCTAAAGAATCACGCACATAAAACACCTGTCACCCCTAAAGAAGCACGCACATAAAACACCTGTTACCCCTGAGGAAACACGCACATAAAACATCTGTTACCCCTAAAGAAGCACGCACATAAAACACCTGTCACCCCTAAAGAAACACGCACATAAAACACCTGTTACCCCTAAAGAATCACGCACATAAAACACCTGTCACCCCTAAAGAAGCACGCACATAAAACACCTGTTACTCCTAAGGAAACACAGCGGAGACTTCTTACCCAACTTCTATTTAAACCCCCAAGCAACGAAGACGACGGTAATGAAGATCACTTTCTAGGAAGATCACTTTCTAGGAAGGAGATACGATAGTATAATATATATTTATTAGAGGAGGAGGGGGTGGGAGTCGGGGAGGGGGTGTGGGGCGGGGAAGGGGGGGGAGGGAGAGGAGGGGGTGTGGGTCGTGGAGGGAGGGGAAGGGATGTGGAGGAGAGAGGGCGTTATGCTTAAAATATGTGTCTAATTATGTATAATTTATCGTGTAATATTTCACTTCAAAATTCTTGCAACTTGAGAGGTACCAACAGAGGTGTCCTGGAACACACACGTGGGAACATATCATTACAGCCCCGTAAGGTTATATCGTGTAATTATACTCTGGTAACCTTAAAGTTGTACTAAATTCTGTGTCATATTCAACCGCTACTCGGCTACCCTTGCGAGTAGGCGCACGGGCCTCATGTTGGTCGCTGGCCTGTCGTTGGCCGGTCGCATTTTCGCCTGTCACATGACCTGTCGCTGGCCTGTTGCTGTCGCTGGCCTGTTGCTGTCGCTGGCCTGTTTCTGTCGCTGGCCTGTCGTTGGCCTGTTTCTGTCGCTGGCCTATCGCTGGCCTGTTTCTGTCGCTGGCCTGTCGCTGGCCTGTTTCTGTCGCTGGCCTGTCGCTGGCCTGTTTCTGTCGCTGGCCTGTCGTTGGCCTGTTTCTGTCGCTGGCGTGTTGCTGTCGCTGGCCTGTCGCTGGCCTGTTTCTGTCGCTGACCTGTCGCATGTCAATGAACACCAGGCTCAGCTACCTGGCCAGAAGGCACCTGTACCGCATGAAGCACATGCATGTCCCAGACCCCGAAGAACCCCACGCAGCAGTAAACACCACCAGTGACCACGAGATCCATGAACCACCACACACAACCAGAAGACTTCCTCTCCAACAAAAAGTGATCAGGCCTTTACGAGACCTCAAATACTAAGTGGCCTTGTAACAAGCAAAACTTGTTTTAGAAGTTATAGATCCCAGATCATATGGTTTTACAAGCTTGGGGTGATAGAGTAGTTTTACCTGGCATTGAAGACATAATGGCTGCGTTTTACTTGTATTAATTCAACAGTGATGAATAATTCCATAAATACAGTAATTGCAATAAGATCCAATTCTGGTTTAAGGACTTGGTTAGGTTAGGTTAGGTTAAGTTAACATGAATGTAGAGTAAAGATTAATGCTTGTTTGCTATCAAAGAGACAGTGACGTCATTTAGAGAGGGAATGTGGGGAACCGACTTATGAGAATTAATTTTTTTTAATTTATATGAATTTATATAGAATTTATGTTTACATTAATTTATATATTTCGATAGCAATTTGTATGATGTTTAGCAGACTGCACTTTTGCAATATTCTCACAAATCGACTCCTTACACATTAGTGGGGGTTCATAATAAATTTATATATATGCAGCCAATCAAACTACAGTATTAAACTACATATATTAGTAATGATAATTCAGAGGCCTTATCTTATTGTACAGTAGGCCTAGTCCACCAGGTATAATCAAGGATGAAGACACCAAATAATCCTCGTAGTTGAGAGACTAGCATCCACCACCCATGTACTGGTGTACCAAGATTAATTCTTGCTTCCTCTTCTACACCTGTTGCTCTCTGCTATATCAGAGAAAATACTGTATATTATATAAGATAAGGACCAAGGAATAATTACCTGGGTGATGTCGCTTGTCATGCGTGCTAACCGGTTCGCCCTATATCTACCTAACATTAACTGGCCACAAATGTTGTAATAAACGGGTTTCGGTAAGACACTTACACATATACCAACCCATGGTGGACATGCCGCCCAACTTTCAAACCTCCTCTCTCTCTACACCCGCATCCTCTTCCAGAACTTCACCTCTCCATCCCTCTACCTCCCCCATCCTTTCCAAACCCTTTGGACATCGAAGCGAACCCGCACCGGACCCATCAATGATCACCATGCAAATCCTGCCCAGAGCCTAACTGTGAGTGGTGGCACCCCACACCCGATCTTCCATCCCACACTCATCAACACCTAACACACACCACAACGCAGTTTCAGCCCCGCTCCTGTGCCAGGTAAGTCCACTACGGGCTCACCATAGCCCGTGCTACTTGAAACTTTTTGTTACCAGCAGCTGAATCTTAAACAACAACAACACCACCACAACGGGTCTCGACCACACTGGCTTGTCACCGTCGCACCCCACAGGCGGGAGTGGAGATTGAGGGGGCCGGTCGCTCCCACAGGCGGGAGTGGAGATTGAGGGGGCCCGCGGCTCCCACAGGCGGGAGTGGAGATTGAGGGGGCCGGTCGCTCCCACAGGCGGGAGTGGAGATTGAGGGGGCCCGCGGCTCCCACAGGCGGGAGTGGAGATTGAGGGGGCCGGCGGCTCCCACAGGCGGGAGTGGAGATTGAGGGGGCCGGCGGCTCCCACAGGCGGGAGTGGAGATTGAGGGGGCCGGTCGCTCCCACAGGCGGGAGTGGAGATTGAGGGGGCCCGCGGCTCCCACAGGCGGGAGTGGAGATTGAGGGGGCCGGTCGCTCCCACAGGCGGGAGTGGAGATTGAGGGGGCCCGCGGCTCCCACAGGCGGGAGTGGAGATTGAGGGGGCCGGCGGCTCCCACAGGCGGGAGTGGAGATTGAGGGGGCCGGCGGCTCCCACAGGCGGGAGTGGAGATTGAGGGGGCCGGCGGCTCCCACAGGCGGGAGTGGAGATTGAGGGGGCCGGCGGCTCCCACAGGCGGGAGTGGAGATTGAGGGGGCCGGCGGCTCCCACAGGCGGGAGTGGAGATTGAGGGGGCCGGCGGCTCCCACAGGCGGGAGTGGAGATTGAGGGGGCCGGCGGCTCCCACAGGCGGGAGTGGAGATTGAGGGGGCCGGCGGCTCCCACAGGCGGGAGTGGAGATTGAGGGGGCCCGCGGCTCCCACAGGCGGGAGTGGAGATTGAGGGGGCCGGCGGCTCCCACAGGCGGGAGTGGAGATTGAGGGGGCCGGTCGCTCCCACAGGCGGGAGTGGAGATTGAGGGGGCCCGCGGCTCCCACAGGCGGGAGTGGAGATTGAGGGGGCCGGCGGCTCCCACAGGCGGGAGTGGAGATTGAGGGGGCCGGCGGCTCCCACAGGCGGGAGTGGAGATTGAGGGGGCCGGCGGCTCCCACAGGCGGGAGTGGAGATTGAGGGGGCCGGCGGCTCCCACAGGCGGGAGTGGAGATTGAGGGGGCCGGCGGCTCCCACAGGCGGGAGTGGAGATTGAGGGGGCCGGCGGCTCCCACAGGCGGGAGTGGAGATTGAGGGGGCCGGCGGCTCCCACAGGCGGGAGTGGAGATTGAGGGGGCCGGCGGCTCCCACAGGCGGGAGTGGAGATTGAGGGGGCCGGCGGCTCCCACAGGCGGGAGTGGAGATTGAGGGGGCCGGCGGCTCCCACAGGCGGGAGTGGAGATTGAGGGGGCCGGCGGCTCCCACAGGCGGGAGTGGAGATTGAGGGGGCCGGCGGCTCCCACAGGCGGGAGTGGAGATTGAGGGGGCCGGCGGCTCCCACAGGCGGGAGTGGAGATTGAGGGGGCCGGCGGCTCCCACAGGCGGGAGTGGAGATTGAGGGGGCCGGCGGCTCCCACAGGCGGGAGTGGAGATTGAGGGGGCCGGCGGCTCCCACAGGCGGGAGTGGAGATTGAGGGGGCCGGTCGCTCCCACAGGCGGGAGTGGAGATTGAGGGGGCCCGCGGCTCCCACAGGCGGGAGTGGAGATTGAGGGGGCCCGCGGCTCCCACAGGCGGGAGTGGAGATTGAGGGGGCCGGCGGCTCCCACAGGCGGGAGTGGAGATTGAGGGGGCCGGTCGCTCCCACAGGCGGGAGTGGAGATTGAGGGGGCCCGCGGCTCCCACAGGCGGGAGTGGAGATTGAGGGGGCCGGCGGCTCCCACAGGCGGGAGTGGAGATTGAGGGGGCCGGTCGCTCCCACAGGCGGGAGTGGAGATTGAGGGGGCCCGCGGCTCCCACAGGCGGGAGTGGAGATTGAGGGGGCCCGCGGCTCCCACAGGCGGGAGTGGAGATTGAGGGGGCCCGCGGCTCCCACAGGCGGGAGTGGAGATTGAGGGGGCCCGCGGCTCCCACAGGCGGGAGTGGAGATTGAGGGGGCCGGCGGCTCCCACAGGCGGGAGTGGAGATTGAGGGGGCCGGCGGCTCCCACAGGCGGGAGTGGAGATTGAGGGGGCCGGCGGCTCCCACAGGCGGGAGTGGAGATTGAGGGGGCCGGCGGCTCCCACATGAATGACATATATCCGCTTCTACTCTCCCGCTTCATAGCCTCCAGTCTGCTTCGCCGAAGGTGCCATATCCAGATTAAACTTGAATCTTCTTGTTTCCACAAGTTTCGCCTAGAAACAAAAACTTTAGCTCGCACTTCTTCAGGTGGCTCTCTGTAAGGGCCACCTGAAGGGTCCTCTGAGAGAGAGAGATAATTAGGAAGAGGTCAGAACAGGTGGTGAGTGTAACAACTGATAACATTAGAGGAAGAGGGTGCAGATAATGGTGATGGGGGAGGCAGATGCTTCCACGAGACGGTGTAATTGTAACTGTGTGAGCGGACCCGAGCTGGGGAGCAGTGGGCGGCGGGCGGAGGATGACGTGGGCGGTGGGCGGAGGATAAGGTGGGTGGTGGGTGGAGGATGGGTGAAAGAAGCCTGGGTCTCTTACCACCACTACCACACCCGTACCACCACTACCACACCCGTACCACCACTACCACACCCGTCCAACCTATCCGTAATCATCTGTCATAAAGGTAGACAACACAAAAATCAAAACAATTTTCCCAAAAATATAAAAATATATATACTGTGTATTTTCATTTTCTCATTTCTTTTCCCTTCGTTGTTTCTAACTCACCCCCCCCCCCTTCAGCTTTCCCTTTATCTTCTTTTCCTCTTCCTATCCCTCCCATTCCCTATTTCCCTTCCCCCTCTCCTCGTCGTCTCCTTCCCCTTCCTTTAGTATTACTATATTTCTCTTCCTTTTCTACTTCTCCCTTCCCCTTCCAATTTCTCTCTCTCTCTCTCTCTCTCTCTCTCTCTCTCTCTCTCTCTCTCTCTCTCTCTCTCTCTCTCTCTCTGACTCTCTCTCTCTCTCTCTCTCTCTCTCTCTCTCTCTCTCTCTCTCTCTCTCTCTCTCTCTCTCTCTCTCTCTGACTCTCTCTGTCTCTCTCTCTGTCTCTCTCTCTCTCTGTCTCTCTCTCTCTCTCTCTCTCTCTCTCTCTCTCTCTCTCTCTCTCTCTCTCTCTCTCTCTCTCTCTCTCTCTCTCTCTCTCTCTCTCTGACTCTCTCTGTCTCTCTCTCTCTCTCTCTCTCTCTCTCTCTCTCTCTCTCTCTCTCTCTCTCTCTCTCTCTCTCTTCCTTCTTCTGTTCAAGTTAATGACCTGAAGGAGGAGGTGCAGTCTTACGTGTGGATGCTTGAGGACGATTCCAAACGTGTCAAGATAATGAGTGCGGGAGAGACCGCAGAATCCACAATGTGACACACTGCAAGGATGGTCAATAACAGGTAAAAAGGAATGTCTAGGACTGGTCATAATATCAAGCCTATGCCCAGAGGCACACATCAACACATTAACATCAGCGGCATATGAAAACATGGCAATCATTCAGATAGTTCTTCAGGACTTTGGACAAGAGGCACAGTACACTGTAATACTTATGGGAGACCACACACACAAAAAATGAGAAAACTAGATAAAAGTTCAGATTTATTGCAAGATTGCTTGCAGAAGTAAGAGGATTGCAATATGAGGTTAGACTGAGGGATCAGGATCTTACTACATTAAGTAAGAGACGGGAGAGAGAGAGAGAGAGAGAGGGCGAAGTACAACGTCAATTTGTAAGGGTTACTAACAAAGACAAAAAGTCAATATATAAGGATGTCCCCAAAAATGTAAACACACTTTAACAGCTGACAACTCAATGTTTCTTTCTTTTCAGATTTAATGTTCAGCAAGATGAGGTAGCCCCTCCCCCCCCGCCAGCCGCCCCCCAAACACTACCATCGTGATGTCAGATCCTCCCTTGATGAGATCTTGCAAGGCAGGTGGATTGGATGAAGAGGTTTTGTAGAATACCCTCCTCGTCATTTGTAAGAGGACGAGTTGGCCAGTCAGTGGTGGTGACATATTGGCAGGAAGGATACAGATGAGGTGGACAACAATGTCTTTGGCTCATGGACAGAGGAACAAGAGAAAATTGTAGACGGCCCATTGATCAACACACGAAAGTTCCAGGAAGCAGTAATACCAATGAGATAACTATATATTAATGATCTTACTCAAATCGTTTTTTAATTGGTCGGTTAAAAATGGATCCAAATTGTACAAACCACTACCAATGTTTATATTACATGGCTTTGTAATTTGTATTAAAGCAGCTTCAATAATGTTTCTTTTGTAAATGATTTTACAATTAGTTACTGAAGAAAACTTTTCCCAATCAATTTAGTGAGAATTATCTGACAAATGAATAAATAAGGCATAGATAATTGACCATTTTTTTTACAGAACATCTATGTTGTGAAATTCGAGTTTGTAAATCTTTGGATGTTTGATGTTTGACATGTATATAGTATATATATATATATATATGTATATATATATATATATATATATATATATATATATATATATATATGTATATATATATATATATATATATATATATATATATATATATATATATATATATATATATATATATATATATATATATATATATATTAGTATATTTTGGTAGCAGTCTTTCTTGTAAACACATGTTGTTGAATATGACCGAAATATAAGATTAATAATTCTAACGCGAATTTTCTCAATATTAGCTATTTTTCCAACATCCCGACAGCACTTGGTGGTAAGCTTGGGCATAGACATTTCATCGAATCGCCTCACTTTCGATGCCCCACTTTCGATGTTGCTCGCGGGGCCACGTGAGCAACACAAATACGAACAAGCTTGAATGGTCCCCAAGTCAATATGCAACTGAAAACTCCACACCCCAGAAGGATCATTCACACCCCAGAAGGATCACTTGGGGACCATTCAAGCTTGTTCGCACCTCGGTCCTTCTCTCTCAGAAAATTGTATAACGAATCACAGAAACACAACCAATATATTAGGCTGGACCTTCTTGATAGTCGCACGGGGAGACTCGGGTCGATGCCGATATATCTAAAAGTCTTAGATTGTAAGCTACGTATATAAATTAGGTTTAATAATACGGGAAAACATTTCCTTAGAATAAGATTTGCAATGAACTAGAGTTATAAATAAATACATTTTATTTTAATAGACTAGATGTATCGTGCTGAAATAGAGATAAGCTAAGTTTACCGAGTTCAAAGAAACAAGATGTGTACTGTATTCAGATCTGAGCAGCATCAGCCACGTAGAACATAAATGGAATCTCTGGCATAAAAGGAATACCATAAAAAATGAACCCTGAACATCAGCCGGTGCACAGAAGTGGAGTTCTCTCTCTCTCTCTTTCTATTTCTCTCCCTCTCTCTCTCTCTCTCTCTCTCTGTCTCTGTCTCTCTGTCTCTCTCTCTCTCTCTCTCTCTCTCTCTCTCTCTCTCTCTCTCTCTCTCTCTCTCTCTCTCTCTCTCTCTCTCTCTCTCTCTCTCTCTCTCTCTTTCTCTCTCTCTCTCTCTCTCACTGTCTCTCTCTCTCCCTCCCTCCCTCCCTGCCTCCTCTCTTTCCTACCTCTCTGCCCCCTCTCTCTCTCTCATATCCCAGTCTCTCACAGCATATCACTAACTCCATCCCTACATAACAGAATATGGAACAAACATAGAAGGGAGATAACAAAATACAGGTGGAGGTGAGGAAGGAGAGATGAGGCAACTGAGATGATCATTTGCCTATGGGGGGCAATTCAGAGAGGACTTGAAAGAAATGAGGGAAGACAATAAGCATCCTACAAGATGAGCTGAGGGCAGCAAAGGAGGAAATAAAAAGCCTCAAAGAGAACCCTATTCTGTACCAGACCAAACTAGGACGTAGCTGCAGTGACAGAGATCCTGAAGGAGGTACAGAAGGACAGAGTCGAATAAAATATAGAGGTTTTCAGGCTAGGTTGGTACAACATGGATGGAGCTCGATTGATAAAGGTAGTATTTACAAACGATGCCACAAAAGAAGAAATACTAGCTAAGAGCAAACTGTAATATGTAATGGGATACAAAATAAATTCCTTCAGAGGGACATGACAAGGGACGAGAGAATCATGGCAGCGGATGTAAGGAAGAGGTGCAGGAAAAGAGAAGGTAACCCAGGGAATTATTACCCCCATACCCTACAATGCCAGAGGAGAGTGGGGACCACTCCACAAGCAATTCAGCAGCCCCAGAGAGAAGTGCAGCACCATCATTTTCACTCAATAGAAGCCTTCCTTACCCCAAGTCCTCCCTGTCCCTTACTAAATGTCCCCCTTATTCCCCTCTCCTCCCCCTATCCCAAAGCCCTTCCTGCCCCTCTTACCCATGACCCCACACCCCATCCCAGCACCCTCCGACCCCATGTTAACTATCTCACAGCACACTAATCAAATCCATGTTGTCCAGCTCATGCAACAACTTCCTACACCAATGGTGTAGGGCGGTGAGTAAGGTTATGGGAGGAAGGTGAGTAAGGTTATGGGAGGAAGGTGAGTAAGGTTATGGGAGGAAGGTGAGTAAGGTTATGGGAGGAAGGTGAGTAAGGTTATGGGAGGAAGGTGAGTAAGGTTATGGGAGGAAGGTGAGTAAGGTTATGGGAGGAAGGTGAGTAAGGTTATGGGAGGAAGGTGAGTAAGGTTATGGGAGGAAGGTGAGTAAGGTTATGGGAGGAAGGTGAGTAAGGTTATGGGAGGAAGGTGAGTAAGGTTATGGGAGGAAGGTGAGTAAGGTTATGGGAGGAAGGTGAGTAAGGTTATGGGAGGAAGGTGAGTAAGGTTATGGGAGGAAGGTGAGTAAGGTTATGGGAGGAAGGTGAGTAAGGTTATGGGAGGAAAGTGAGTAAAGTCATATGGGTGGGCGGTGAGTAAAGTCATGGGCGGAGGATCCTAAAGCTCACACACAGGGATGCCTTGGGATAGGAGGTGATGGGACGGGGGCATAGGTGGGAAGGTCATGTGAGAGGGAGGAGTAGGGTAAGCGGAAGGGAAGAGATGGGATGGGACGGGAAGGGAAGGGAAGGGAAGGGAAGGGAAGGGAAGGGAAGGGAAGGGAAGGGAAGGGAAGGGAAGGAAAGGGAAGGAGGGGTGAGGATTACAGGGTGTTGAGATGAGGATAACAGGGTGTTGAGGTGAGGATAACAGGGTGTTGAGATGAGGATAACAGGGTGTTGAGGTGAGGATAACAGGGTGTTGAGGTGAGGATAACAGGGTGTTGAGATGAGGATAACAGGGTGTTGAGATGAGGATAACAGGGTGTTGAGGTGAGGATAACAGGGTGTTGAGATGAGGATAACAGGGTGTTGAGATGAGGATAACAGGGTGTTGAGGTGAGGATAACAGGGTGTTGAGATGAGGATAACAGGGTGTTGAGATGAGGATAACAGGGTGTTGAGATGAGGATAACAGGGTGTTGAGATGAGGATAACAGGGTGTTGAGATGAGGATAACAGGGTGTTGAGATGAGGATAACAGGGTGTTGAGATGAGGATAACAGGGTGTTGAGATGAGGATAACAGGGTGTTGAGATGAGGATAACAGGGTGTTGAGATGAGGATAACAGGGTGTTGAGATGAGGATAACAGGGTGTTGAGATGAGGATAACAGGTTGTTGAGGTGAGAATTACAAGGTGTTGAGATGAGACGGCACACCACGCTAGGTAAAATATGACTTGGCACTACCGGGGAGTTGGCACCCGGGTGGAGTGCCACGTCACTGATGCGACTCCACCTCACTCATAATCACCTGTATTTATACCCCCCCCCCCGCCCCCCCTCCTCGCCTGTGTCAGTCCTCGGTTACAGCCCCGCTCCTGTGCCAGGTAAGTCCACTACGGGCTCACCATAGTCCGTGCTACTTGGAACTTTTTGTTCCTCAGTAGCTGAATCTTAAACAACAATGTGTCAGTCTTGGCTTGTATAGGACCAGGTGTATGCCATGTATAGGGCTAGGCTGTAGAGGATGAGGGTGCTGTATATATTACAAGATTAATGGAGGAACAGAGGGATAAAGATATATACAAAAGACAAATATAAAGACAACCTATGATAACTCGACAACCTATGATAACTCGACAACCTATGATAACCATCTTTGTAACCCATATGTAACTCCTTTTTTGTAACAAAGTTCAAATAAAGTAAATATATATGTGTACATACAAAAGAATGGGGGTGGTAGGAGAAGATAATATTAGTGTTCAGTGAGAAACCACAAGGTCTCCTCTGAATACTTTTTATTTTCTTCTCCGAGGCCATGGGTCCCCCACATTGGCACCAGAGGTGGTACCCTAAAAATAAAAAAAAAATATAAAGATATATAGTTATCGAGATAAAAATTAAGAGATAGAGATGGGGGGATATCGACATTTTGATAAAAAAATATCTAACAAAATTTTGAAAGTAAAACATAAGTTCTGGAAACATTTACGAAATCGTGATACAAAATACTTGGGCCAGATGGAACAACCTGTCTTCCTACAACCTGTCCTCCTACAACTTGTCCTCCTACAACCTGTCCTCCTACAACCTGTCCTCCTACAACCTGTCCTCCTACAACCTGTCCTCCTACAACCTGTCCTCTTACAATCTGTCCTCTTACAATCTGTCCTCCTACAACCTGTCCTCCTACAACCTGTCCTCCTACAACCTGTCCTCCTACAACCTGTCCTCTTACAATCTGTCCTCTTACAATCTGTCATCCTACAACCTGTCCTCCTACAACCTGTCCTCCTACAACCTGTCCTGCTACAACCTGTCCTCTTACAACCTGTCCTCCTACAACCTGTCCTCCTACAACCTGTCCTCCTACAACCTGTCCTCCTACAACCTGTCCTCTTACAACCTGTCCTGCTACAACCTGTCCTCCTACAACCTGTCCTCTTACAACCTGTCCTCCTACAACCTGTCCTGCTACAACCTGTCCTCTTACAACCTGTCCTCCTACAACCTGTCCTCCTACAACCTGTCCTGCTACAACCTGTCCTCTTACAACCTGTCCTGCTACAACCTGTCCTCCTACAACCTGTCCTCTTACAACCTGTCCTCCTACAACCTGTCCTGCTACAACCTGTCCTCTTACAACCTGTCCTGCTACAACCTGTCCTCCTACAACCTGTCCTCTTACAACCTGTCCTCCTACAACCTGTCCTGCTACAACCTGTCCTCTTACAACCTGTCCTCCTACAACCTGTCCTGCTACAACCTGTCCTCCTACAACCTGTCCTCCTACAACCTGTCCTCCTACAACCTGTCCTACAAAGAACGTCGCTTTTCGCTCGTATGCGTTACATAAGACCAAAAATTGCCGTACTAAAAAATGAAAGCGGCTGGCGAAAGTGACGTACTGTCCCGTTTTCTGTTTTGGGTCCCCTGGTAGGTTAGGAGAGGACACTTTATATTGACCGTTTTCTTGGCGTTGGGAACCTTAGGAGGACGGGCTGGTTCATCAAGCAGATGAGCAAGTACTTACTAACCTCTACATCTTTTCTCAATGTTCTGCGGCTTTGTTTACATTCATGAAACAGTTTACGAGCTCTCCGAAGCACCAGGCGGCCCTTTATAACAATAAAAACATTTGACTGGAAAGTTTTGATGCTCGCAGACAGCTTAGAAAATGTAAATGAAGCCGCTAAAGGAGTGAGAAAAAATGCTGAGGTTCGTCAATAGATGCATTTATGCTTGCTGAGTCATGGCCCATGATCGCGGATGACCTGTCTTAGCGTCAGCTTTATGGGACTGTCGTGTTCACTAGCAATACCAATTTTCGCACCAGTAGGACGCTGGAGACTCCAGCAGCAGCTGACCTGCAGCAGGGCAGACAACTCACCTGCAGCAGGGGCAGACAACTCACCTGCAGCAGGGCAGACAACTCACCTGCAACAGGGCAGACAACTCACCTGCAGCAGGGCAGACAACTCACCTGCAGCAGGGCAGACAACTCACCTGCAGCAGGGCAGACAACTCACCTGCAGCAGGGGCAGACACCTCACCTGCAGCAGGGCAGACAACTCACCTGCAGCAGAGCAGACACCTCACCTGCAGCAGGGGCAGACAACTCACCTGCAGCAGGGCAGACAACTCACCTGCAGCAGAGCAGACAACTCACCTGCAGCAGGGCAGACAACTCACCTGCAGCAGGGCAGACAACTCACCTGCAGCAGGGCAGACAACTCACCTGCAGCAGGGCAGACAACTCACCTACAGCAGGGCAGACAACTCACCTGCAGCAGGGCAGACAGCTCACCTGCAGCAGGGCAGACAACTCACCTACAACAGGCCAGACAACTCACCTGCAGCAGGGCAGACAGCTCACCTGCAGCAGGGCAGACAGCTCACCTGCAGCAGGGGCAGACAGCTCACCTGCAGCAGGGCAGACAACTCACCTGCAGCAGGGCAGACAACTCACCTGCAGCAGGGCAGACAACTCACCTGCAGCAGGGCAGACAACTCACCTGCAGCAGGGGCAGACAGCTCACCTGCAGCAGGGCAGACAACTCACCTGCAGCAGGGCAGACAACTCACCTGCAGCAGGGCAGACACCTCACCTGCAGCAGGGCAGACAACTCACCTGCAGCAGGGCAGACAACTCACCTGCAGCAGGGCAGACAACTCACCTGCAGCAGGGGCAGACAGCTCACCTGCAGCAGGGCAGACAACTCACCTGCAGCAGGGCAGACAACTCACCTGCAGCAGGGCAGACAACTCACCTGCAGCAGGGCAGACAACTCACCTGCAGCAGGGCAGACAACTCACCTGCAGCAGGGGCAGACAGCTCACCTGCAGCAGGGCAGACAACTCACCTGCAGCAGGGCAGACAACTCACCTGCAGCAGGGCAGACAGCTCACCTGCAGCAGGGCAGACAACTCACCTGCAGCAGGGCAGACAACTCACCTGCAGCAGGGCAGACAACTCACCTGCAGCAGGGCAGACAACTCACCTGCAGCAGGGCAGACAACTCACCTGCAGCAGGGCAGACAACTCACCTGCAGCAGGGCAGACAGCTCACCTACAGCAGGGCAGACAACTCACCTGCAGCAGGGCAGACAACTCACCTGCAGCAGGGCAGACAACTCACCTGCAGCAGGGCAGACAACTCACCTGCAGCAGGGCAGACAACTCACCTGCAGCAGGGCAGACAACTCACCTGCAGCAGAGCAGACACCTCACCTGCAGCAGGGGCAGACAACTCACCTGCAGCAGGGCAGACAACTCACCTGCAGCAAAGCAGACAACTCACCTGCAGCAGGGCAGACAACTCACCTGCAGCAGGGCAGACAACTCACCTGCAGCAGGGCAGACAGCTCACCTACAGCAGGGCAGACAACTCACCTGCAGCAGGGCAGACAACTCACCTGCAGCAGGGGCAGACAACTCACCTGCAGCGGGGCAGACAACTCACCTGCAGCAGGGCAGACAACTCACCTGTAACATGGGCACGAAGTAGCAGAGGAAGCTTCCGAAGATCCAGTTTTGTATGAGAAGAATGGCGAGGGAGAGCGGCAGGAGGAGAACACTCATGATAAAGTTACACACCCCGACGTTCATCATGTAGGCGTTGGTGGGGTCCCGGTAGAGGCGTCGCCTGAGGATGTGAGTGATCATGGCGGCGTTGCTGACCGAGCCGATCACCACCAGGAGGGAGTAGAGGAGGATGAAGAGCGGGTACACGTGGGTGAGGGCCCGCCGGAGGACGGGCTTCGAGAAGTCGACCGTCTCATTGGGAAAAGATTGCAAGTTGTGGATGACCTGCCCTAGCAGGTTATCCGGCAGGTCCCGGACGTCCAGCTTCTCCACGGACATCTTGATGCGTGTTCGTGTCTTGGAAGGAGGTGTCTGGTGCCGGTGTGGTGATGAGAGATGGACAGCTGGGAATGTCGTATTTTGACTTATTCTTTCTTGTTAATGTATTTTATATTATCTTTTTGCTTTATTGCTTATACTTTATATGTTTCTTTAGTCCTCTCTCTCTCTTGTCTTTATTCTCACACTTAATCTAATTTTACCTTATTCTTAAAATTATTGTTTATTTTATTGAAGCATTCGATTTTCCACTTATTACTATAAATCATTCCTTATTGTTCATAAACGTATTTGCAGTGTTTTAATTTCGTATTTTAAATTTGTATGAAATTTTTCAAAGGTTTACAGATTGTGTCATTCACTTCTCCACGCCATGTAAAGCCTTGTGTAGGGCTCACGTGTACTGTCTTAACACTCTACTGTTGTCTCCTTATCAGAGGACTTGTGACCATCTGCGGAGCCACGCAGGCGGCCACGCGCACTCCTGGCCAGGCCTGGGGCTTCTGGCCAAGCCTGGGGCTTCTGGCCAAGCCTGCGGCTTCACGAATAAATTAACGGCGGCATCTTCAACTTTGTTAATAACCGGCCCGAGCTACTGAAGCTCCTCCAGAACTTGATAGTCACCTGGAAGTGATCTTGTGGTAAGAACCACGTCACGAGAGCAGCAACACAAGTGTTGCAACTAACAGTGTTTGGTATAGGTGGCTGCCTGTGTATTGCTGTGGTTTTCCTGTAGATGTTTACTGACTTCACTAGAAGGATTGAGTTTTATCGTTAGGACCAAAATGTAGTATTAAATTATAATTTTATTTTCAGCTTTCAAGTTTACCTTCTGGCACAAAAGTGACGTGTTTTTCAATCAACCCGACGACTCAACACGTCATCATTCTTCCATACATTTTTGTTTAAAGATTATCAATTGTTTATTTGCCATCACAGACACACACACGCGCACACTGATCGACACAATTACGTCTAAATGTCACCTGAATCGGGTTCAAATCCGAATTTTTAAATCGGGTTCGGAGACAATTCACTTGATGGAACTTTACTCTTCAGTGTAAACTCCAAGCTATTTATTTTCTGGCGCTCATGTGTGTATATCCATTCATCAACTTGCAGTTATCATTATAGAACATGTTTCTATATTCAGTCGTGTCCATTTTCATGACAGTAAGTCTGCTGTTTCCATTTTGGTTACTGTTTCATTTTCTTCGTCATCTAGAGCACAGTTTCTGACGACTTATTTTTCACAGAAACATTCGGACCTTTCGACAGAGAATCAAGGTTTACCTAAACCAAATTTCCCCGAGATATATTTCTTTATCCTTTTTTCGCTAAATCTCGAAATATAGATTAATTATCCAAATTATTTTCCTCGAAACAATCATAATTGATAGTATTCACTTCATTCACAATATAGTTATGTAGGCAGCCCGTCTGTATATATCTGTTTGTTTTTCTACCTGCAGACGGTCATTGGCTACTAGACTGTCGTGTATTAGGAGGTGAGGTATGTGTCGTGTCGTCGTCCCCCCCCCCCCCCGGGCTCCTGGTCCAGCTGGTGGGTGACGACGAAGTACAAGCACGAGGCGAAGGTTTCTACCGAGCTTAATCTCAAGAAGAACCTCCAATCTGGAAATAAAGAGAAAAAGGCGTTTACTGTTGGCATCTTATTGTACAAGTCAGTATTTTATTTATTTCTGTGTTCTCTCTCGCCCCTGAGAGCACACAGAACCTTCACTAACCCAGCGCCATTATAACCTGTATAATGGAAGGTCTACGGGGCAAAGAAATATTTTCGCTGAAGAAGAACTGAAGATTAGTTATCAAGTCCCACAAAAAAAACATAATGACCTTAAACACCAATTTTTATTTGAGGTATTTATGCAATTAACTAAAAATGTTGTTAAAAACAATATTTAATAGTAGGACACTAGTCCACAGATGTGGCTGTCATAGTGATACATGCATTATATATATATATATATATATATATATATATATATATATATATATATATATATATATATATATATATATATATATATACTGTTGGCATCTTATTGTACATATATATATATATATATATATATATATATATATATATATATATATATATATATATATATATATATATATACATACATATATGTCTGTATATAGAGTAAAAGTAAATCATTTGTGAAATGATATTGTGAAAAGGCTCTGAGAGTGATGGTTTTAGAAATTTAAAACCAAGAAGATACTGCATAAATGTTCAGTATTGGATGAATAGAATACCAGGATTCGTATCTAGTACTGAACTATATTCAAAACACCAAGGGATATATATATATATATATATATATATATATATATATATATATATATATATATATATATATATTCACCCTATTCATCCAATACTGAACATTTATGTAGTATCTTCTTGGTTTTAAATATCTAAAACCATCACTCCTCTCAGAGCCTTTTCACAATATCATTTCACAAATGATTTGCTGATAGCTGGTGCCTCAGTTCACTTTCCCTTGGTTGATTACCTTTTACTCTGACATAAAGATGCTTATTTTCAGTTTATTATGATTTTGATTCACAGGCCTCCAGAATTATCGAGCCCTGTATACAACTCCAGTTAGTGTTCTTGACAAAAGTCGACTAAACTCTTCCATACATTTTTCAAGACCGTGAAAAATACTTCGTTAAGGCCGGGCAACTTGTTTCGTTTTAATTGCTCGTCTTGTTTACTATCTTCTTACAAAGTCTTACTATCTTCTTAATTAGCGCTCCTGTTCAACTTCAGGCAAATTGTCAAGTTCTTCTCTAGTAAAGATTAAAAAATAATGACTTTAAGATTTCTCCCGTTTATCCTTCATTGTCTGCTGAATTACTTGAAAGTCTTTGATGTCCCGGTCCTCTCTCTCGCCTTGACTTCTCTCTTGACTTCCACATTTCGTAATTCCTTAAAATCCGGGTGCAGAAAAATCATTTGGCTAAAAATAAGTAGATATAAGAAGCGCCTGGTAATAATGGTATTGTGTAGATCGTTTAATTATAATAAAAATAAAGGAGCGCGGAATCCATATATGGTTAAGCACAAATCGAAGCTGGAGAGTGTCCAGAGGTACACCACTAGACTAGTACCAGAGCTGAGAGACAAGACTTAAGAGTAAAGAATACAGAAATTAATCCTCACGTCACCTGAGAGAAGAATCGGAAGAGACATGACCACCACACCAAAATTATCACGGAAATAGACCAGCCCGTTCTATCAATTTGCCACCGTAAAAAATGCAACTGTTTTGTCTAACCAGAAACGTGGGAATATGAAAATGTTAATATGTCGGTACTTTAATTTTTATTATGAACTGGGGAACCTGTACAACAGTTGAAAGTAGAGAGACGGGACCAATGGCTGAAGCTCAACCCCTTATTATTAATTAACAGAATCAATAGGTGGTTACACATATACTTTACCAATCCTCGCCGCTACTTAACAAACGAATTTATATAAAACAATTCACCTAAAATGCCATCTATGAAGCGATAAAATTCCTCATTTAGCTCCAATATCCGACATTTACCGCGAGAGTGTTTTTAATGGTAGGTGGGGAGTGGTGCGTGGGGGAAGGTGTAGGTGGGGAGTGGTGCATGGGGGAAGGTGTAGGTGGGGAGTGGTGCGTGGGGGAAGGTGTAGGTGGGGAGTGGTGCGTGGGGGAAGGTGTAGGTGTGAAGAGTTATGGGGGGACAGGTGTAGATGGGAGCAGTATAAGGAGGAAGAGGTGCAGACAGGGGCAAGGTACAGGTGGGGTGAGGTCCAGGTGAGGAGTGCCACGGGAGGAAGGGATGGAGGGGGAGATGGGAGGGAAGGAGGTAGTATTCAATAAAAGATCCTGAGGCAGGATATAAAGGGCCTTTCACCCGCCCCCACCTCCCTCCCTCCCACCTCTGGCGTCCAGGTCGTCAGGAGGGAGCACGACCCTCAACTCGTCCCGTCACCTCAGTTAACAACGCACCAGGTGCGTTGTTAACTGAGGTGACGGTAACGGTAACAGCAGGTGCGGTAACAACGCACCCCGTGCCCGCCGCCGCCGCCGCCACCAACCCGCTTGTACTCTGTATTGGCCTTGTTTAAGGAAGGAGAGAGAGAGAGGGAATCATACAGAGGGAAGAAAACCTCTATTACTGGTACAGCCCAAAAGCTTCCACCAGGTACTCTAGCCAACGGATACGACAGAGAACCCACATAAGTCACACACGGAAGATAGTCGAATCACTCAGAATTGTTGCTGTTGTTGTTTTAGATTGAGCTACTGGGAACAAAAAGTTCAGAAGTAGCACGGGCTATGGTGATCCCGTTGTGGACTTACCTGGCACAGTAGCTGGGCTGTAACTTGTGCACCCAGAGTTACACCCACCCGCTGCACACCCCGGGTAGGTTCACGTGTTCATTTATATATGGAAAAAAAAAAGTTTAAACACAAAATGCTTAAAAGGAGGATGTTTAAAAATGCTTAAAATGCTTAAAAATGATTAAAAGGATGGATGTTAATATTAATTTTCAGTTGTTTTATATAATTTTATAATAATATAAATTATTGTATAATAATTTTCAGTTAAGTGTTATATTGACATATAACTTTTGTTTGTCATCTTCCACTGCACATATCTGTGTACAGTAAAGCAGACTTTAGCATCACAATTTTCATTGAAACATCTTTCGAGAATTGAGAGTAGAAACAAACTTTTTTATCCATTGTGTGTAGAGAACTAGTCATAATAACCTGGCTGAACATAACCCAACCTTCACATATGATAAGAAACTGACAATATTCTGGCCCGTTCCTGAACCGTATATATAACACCGGGACGCTAATTGGTAAGGGTCCAGGATGAGCCGGAAACGTCGTCTTTTTTCATGCGTGTGTTGTGTGATGTGTCCGTTGTTTCCGGTGGCGGCCTATGGCCACACACCGGGTCTCCTGGGGCCAGATTCACGAAAGCACTAACGAACCTTTACATCTTTTCTCAATCTTTGGCGGCTTTGTTTACAATTATTAAACAGTTAATGAGCTCCGAAGCACCAGGAGGCTGTTTATAACAATAACAACAGTTGAATGGGAAGTTTTCATGTTTGTAAACTTTTTAATAAATGTAACCAAAGCCGTCAAAGATTGAGGAAAAATGTACACGTTCGTAAGTACTTGCGTAAGTGCTTTCATGAATCTGGCCCCTGGCCCACACAGGTGGGTACAGGAGCAGACTCCTGTGTGTTAGCGCGCTGAGAGCTTTCCCTTCCCGTACCTCTTGTTAAGTCTACCCTACCACCCACCCTCCCACTGGGCACAATACCCAAGAGTGACGTTAATTCAGCGTTGAATAAATGTTACTCTTGGATACTGAGTCCACTATAAGTAGTTTCCCAAGGAACGTGACCCGTCACCCGGTTAACAACCAGGTCGCCAATTACCGTTGGGTGACCCGAAGCGAACAGTTGAGAATTGGCACAGAGTCAATCCTCTCTGGCCGGGATCTAAATGGTTAAGCCGATTTAGATGAGCTGAATTGGCGCATATCCTGCCGGCGGGAAAGCCAGATTACCGAGGGAACAACTTTCTTTCTAGATTTCTCAGAGACAACAGTTTCCTGGAATGGCTCGCATATCTGAGATGCTCAAAAACTTTCTTGGGGGCAATCTTCGGCCCAGAGGTCACCGAAAGGTCAATCCGGTTGTCGAAGAGTTTTAGGATTGTATCAAGCGTGGTTAAGCTGGTTTAGTTTGATATCTATATAAAAATATATGTTGAAAAGTTGGTGAACTCCTTTGATACGCTTAATACTATAATTGTCTGGAAGGTCAGGCTGAAGCACCAGGAAGGTCAGGCTGAAGCACCAGGAAGGTCAGGCTGAAGCACCAGGAAGGTCAGGCTGGAGCATGTACTACCCTGTCTGGGTAGTACATATTGTGACGGTCGACAGACTATTGACGGTCGTCAATAGTCACGAATTCGTACATTCTGAGCTTTTAGACAGTAGTATACTGACTAGTTAGGAATTTATTTCAGAATAAATGAAGCTAAAAAACAAACTAAAATATTCCTAGGCCTAGTATAACACACATGTACTATATTAGGCCTCATATATCGTGTATTGGGGCCTAGGAAGGTTAGGCTAGTTTAGTTTGTCAAACCAACACAAATAAACAAAATTTTTCCTGTTTCTCCAACTCAATAGTTTAGATTTTTACTTTCTAATTTCCTTGTACGTCAGTATATATACTATGGTCTTCATCATTACTATTTGTACTACCAAAACAGGAGGATGGGCTGTCTGTATGCAGACGTGGGGTCACAATAACGTGGCTGAACACATGATGTTGAAACCACACCTCAGGAAATGAATGTGTGGGTTGGATACCATAGGCTATCCAACGTATTTAACTTTTCCTTGCGGTAAAATTAGGAATTCATGGAGTGAGAATTT
This sequence comes from Procambarus clarkii, assembly GCF_040958095.1. Taxonomy (NCBI): domain Eukaryota; kingdom Metazoa; phylum Arthropoda; class Malacostraca; order Decapoda; family Cambaridae; genus Procambarus; species Procambarus clarkii. Next base: position 41,147,913 of record NC_091150.1, on the reverse strand, counting down.
GATCAGTAAACAGGCAAGTGGTGGTAGTCGTCACCTCTGTGTGAAAATAAATTCAATTAGATGAATTATGGATTGACATATTACGTATGCATGGCTTTGCTGAAACTTTGAAACGGGAAATGGTAAACTTTGCGAGTGATTTACGGCCTCGCCGGTTGCAATATCGTCCCGGCAGTCACTGCCACGTCAGAAAGACCACTTGGGGACACGAAGAGCGTTCGTATCAGTGACTCGTATTCTCTGTAGCCTCGTTACTTGTTTCGAAATTGTACCTGATGGCGCTGCTTCGCAGACTATTCGTTGTGAGGACAATAAATCCAGGAAAGACCGACAAACAACGTAACCTGGGACCAGATTCACAAAACCACTTACGAACCTGTACATTTTTTCTCAATCTTTGGCGGCTTTGTTTCCAATTATTAAACAGTTAATGAGCTCCGAAGCACCAGGAGGCTGTTTATAACAATAACAACAGTTGAATGGGAAGTTTTCATGCTTGTAAACTGTTTAATAAATGTAACCAAAGCCGTCAAAGATTGAGGAAAGATGTACACGTTCGTAAGTGCTTTCGTGAATCTGGCCCCTGGACTCTACGACGCCTCAACTGACCAGGTTAAAAGGAGCTGAACATGAAGCAAGACATTTAGAATCCATGTGATGCAGCGTAGCACACTTGATCCGCACTTCGCCACCGATTTCGTCTGGATTCGAGCCCTTGTCAGGGAGGTTTGTCTGGAAATCAGTCTAAACTATTCGCCCCTATTCACAGAGCAGTAATTGGATACTTGGTTGTTAACTAATTGATGGGTCATGAACCAGGGAAAACAAGTAGGGTAAAGCTTACCAAGAACTGGCAAGGGAAAGCTCTCAACCAGCTGACAGGAGGCAGACCTCGTCTACTAGTGTACTTATCTATATCCTAAAAAAAGATAGCTGTCTACTCTCACAACAGAACCTGTCCAAGCTTTCTGACGAACATGTGCTCTAAATGCGAATGGAAACTGGATATCTTAATGAGCCCTACCCTCGCAGATTAATAGAGGGTATTAACATCGAATTAAACATTGCTGCAAAACTTTTATTATTATTATTATTATTTATTTTATTAATTATTTAATTATTTTATTTTATTACTAATATTTATTATTATTGCACCAAATTATTTTATGCTCTATAGTTTCATTGCTCTCCAGCAATCTCTTTCACAACTTCTAAATTGTATTTTTTTGTTTTATTTAACATGATAACCAATTTGCACACTTTCACACATGCTGAACCAATTAGGCAAACTTTGCTACTTACACGCCCGACTACAACACATTTTATTGCGTTATAAAATATTCCTCACAGGAAAAGTTTGGATATAACAACACACAACGTGTTTGGCTGAGCAGAGAGACTGCTTCAGGTTACCAGCAGTCTGATCCACCTCCTGAAACAGCTCGATTCAGCGAAATAATAAAACAAGAATGTAATTCACGCAGAGTTATAAGTAACGATGACTGCGTAGGCCTGAGTGCCAGGCGGGGGGGGGGGGAGGGCACGAGAACCAGCCTCCAGGGATCGTAGGCCTGAGTGCCAGGCCTACGAGACCCGGCCTACAGGGATGGAATATGTCAACCGCCGCGGGGCGCGCCACCCCCCTGCTGAATGAAGGGGGATCCCGAGGTACAGATAACCGGACAATTGTGTACTTCTAGGCTGCCAGAAAGTCTTCGACACAGCGCCTCACAAGTGAAGTAAGGCATGATAGAGACGTATTAAATACTTAGGGAGGGATTGATAGAGTGGGAAATTAAGAAATGTTCACAGTGAATACCCATAGAAAAAGAGAGCCTGGATGAATAGGCTTGAGATGAGTCATAGAGATGTTTAGAAAGCTTTCTTTTAGCGAAATAGTGGGAAATACATATGCCGAAAAATATCAGAAAGTACTCTTTTGGAAACAGAGCGGTAGATGGTTGGAACAAGCTAAACAAAATGTGAAGGTAATGGAGGCCAAAATCGTCAGTAGTTTGAAATAGTCATATGATAAAGAGTGCTGGGAAGACGGGACACCACGACCGTAGCTCTCAATCTGTAACTACACTTAGGTAATTACACTTAGCTAATAATGCAACTCGTGTTGGAGCTCCAAATTTTCGCTAACCATCCTTTACTGTCGAGAACAATTAGCATAAAAAGTAAAAATACCCATCACTGTCAGTCCAACACACTTACTGTCATCACTTATTCTTGACAAACAACCAACAAGTCTCACATGAAGATACACTCACAGTAGGTCAACAAACACTTCTGGAAGATGCTGAAGATACGTAATAGACCAAGCACATAGCTCCTCAAGATCAACTCCCAGAAATACAAGCAGATGGTGCTAAGAACGAGAGGAAAGAGGCCGAGCAAATGAGCGGGAAACAACTTCCGTCCAGCACAAGACAAGGACTTGTGGCCGCATATTGCAACACCTCCAAGGCGTAACGTCCACACTTTGTTAAGCCCATAAGAGGGATCTCCATCAGAGATGCGCCACCAACTGAAGCTGACGAGTTGTAGAAATAGACCAATGAGAACTGATACCTGCTTGATACCTGCTAAGGTATCCTGAATACCTAAGGTATCCTTGATACCTGCTAAGGTGTCCTCAATACCTAAGGTATCCTAAGGTATCTTTGATACCTTGATACCTGCTAAGGTATCCTGAATACCTAAGGTATCCTAAGGTATCCTTGATACCTGCTAAGGTATCCTGAATACCTAAGGTATCCTAAGGTATCCTTGATACCTGCTAAGGTATCCTGAATACCTAAGGTATCCTAAGGTATCCTTGATACCTGCTAAGGTATCCTGAATACCTAAGGTATCCTAAGGTATCCTTGATACCTGCTAAGGATACCTGAAATGTTCACACAGAACTGAACCTGACGTAGAGGAGACAGACGCACAAGCTTGCAGCTCACAAGATATTTACACCAACTAACAGCAAGAGTCTACTGTTCAGCTGGACACGACGACCAAGCCTTTCATATAATAATAATAATAATAATAATAATAATAATAATAATAATAATAAAATTCGTTGTGTCGGGGGACAGGAAGCCTGAGTGTATACATACACATTAGGCTTATATCGAGATCCACCTCCCCTCTCCCTTCTCCCCAGGGTCGAATTACTGACCCCGCCCAGGCGGCAACCCCACAACAGGCTGACTAACTCCTGAATACCTACTAACTGCCAGGTGAACAGACGCATTAGGTGAAAGGAAAGGTACCCAACCATTTCTGTCCCGCCCGGGATTCGAACCCGGAATTCTCGATTGTGCGTCGAGAACGACTCCATACACAGTTTCAAATGTAGATATGATAGAGCCCAATAGGCTCAGGAACCTGTACACCAGTTGATTGACAGTTGAGAGGCGGGACCAAAGAGCCAGAGCTCAAACCCCCGCAAGCACAACTAGGTGAGTACACAATGTTTGCACCAAAATATATTTTCCCGTTTAACCTTCACAGTTCTCACACACGATCTCTCTCTCACTAATCTTAATCTTTTGCACTATTGATGTGTTTCCGATATTGCTTTTGCTATTATCACACACACACACACACACACACACACACACACACACAGGGGCCTGATAGCTGAGTGGACAGCGCTCTGTACTCATAATCCTAGGGTCCGGGTTGAATCGTGATAGCTCCAAATGAGCAGAGTTTCTTTCACCCTGATTTCACCCTGTTTACCCCTGCAGTAAATAGATACATGAGAGTTAGACAGCTGCTAGGGGTTGCTTCCTGGGTGCGTGTGTGGAAAAACTATATAAAAATTGTTAGTAGTTAGTAACAGTTGATTGATTGACAGTTGAGAGTCGGGCCAAAAGAGCAGAACTCAACCCCCGCAAGCACAACTAGGTGAATAATACACGCACTGTTAACCACACCACAGGAGGACGAGCCCTCATCCTGAGTACTTCCTGCCCCTACACCACCAGGACTTCTTCCTGGCCCAAGCAGGCCTGGGCTAGATCTAAGCCCTCCATCCCCCATCCCACTTCTCCCCGAACCCCTGATAACTACCCCCACAGGAGGATGAACCTACCCAAGTAGCCCTGCCCATGGAACAGCTTCCTACACCAGTGGGGAGGGAGGGTGGAAATGGATATAGGAAAAGTGAGCTTCAAGGTAATGTACTCAAACATCAATGAGATTACCAATAAAGCAAGTGAACTAACAGAAAGGTCGCAGGAATAAAACTCAGATGTAATTGGACTCACATAAACAAAATTGTTAACTGAAGGTGAAATCCTTCAATGAAAGGTGGGAGGTGAAATCCTGCAAGAGTCAAATAGAGAGATCTGGGGGTTGATATCGCACTGTACCTGTCCCCAGAGGCCCACATAAAAATGATATCATCAGCGGCATATGCTAGGTTGGCCAACATAAGAACTGCCTTTAGAAACTTGTTTTAAAGAATCGTTCAGGACCCTGTATACCACTTATGTCAGACCAATCCTGGAATATGAATCTCCAGTCTGGAGTCCATACATAGTTAAACACAAGACAAAGTTAGAGAAGATTCAAAGGTATGCCACCAGACTAGTCCCGGAACTGGGAGGTATGGGCTACGAGGAAAGGCTAAGGGAGCTGAACCTCACGTCCTTGGAAAACAGAAGAGTAAGGAGAGACATAATAACTACCTACAAAATTCTCTGAGAAATTGACAGGGTTCAGAAAAACAAACTCTTTAGCACGGGTGGAACACGAACAAGGGGACACAGGTGGAAACATAGTACCCAAATGAGTCACAGAGACATTAGAAAGATTTTTCAGTGTCAGAGTAGTTATGCATTAAGTATTAATGCATTAATGCATTAAATAGTGATGTGGTGGAGGCTGACTCCATACACAGTTTCAAATGTAGATATGATAGAGTCCAGTAGGCTCAGGAACCTGTACACCAGTTGATTGACAGTTGAGAGGCGGGACCAAAGAGCCAGAGCTCAACTCCCGCAAGCACGACTAGGTGATTGCAACTAGATTAAACCCTCCCCCCCCCCTTTGCCCTGTGCTTCCCGCCAGAGCAGGAAGAGGTTGCAGAATGCGCATGACAATACTTGTTCTTTAAAAGTCCTGTACACCCACAATACTGGAAATCCAAACAAGGTGACCGAACTCGAGGAGTGAACACAGTAGAGGAGCCAAGATTTAATTGCCTTCACGTAAACGAAACTGTCAGAAGTCATAAGAAATGTAGTGTTCTATCAAGACAATCATAGAGTGAGAAAAGAGGAGGGAGAGTGGCCCTTTAGATCAGTAATTACCGGATAGTGAAAGAACTGCCAATCAGCCGTGAAGGATTGACTGATCACATAACAAGACCCATAACACTGAGAGGACGTGTAATAACATCAGGGACATATATCCCTCCACAAAGCGACATACGACACGGTTATCTTCCTTGAGGTTATCTTGAGATGATTTCGGGGCTTAGCGTCCCCGCGGCCCGGTCCTCGACCAGGCCTCCTTTTTGTTACACATCCCTAGAAAGCAGCCCGTAGCAGCTATCTAACTCCCAGATACATATTTTACAGCTAGGTGAACAGGCGCACCAGGGCGAAAGAAACTCTGCCCATTTCTTTCCGCCTCCATCGAAGATCGAACCCGGAACCTTAGGATTACAAATCCCAAGCGCTGCCCACTCAGCTGTCAGGGCCCCAAGATTTGGGGCCCGGTTTTACTATCATTGAAAGAGCTGCCTGAATTGCAGACAGAAATGACTTTAAACTCTTACCCATGGAGGACCCTCAACCATGGTATATTACACTGGGAGAACAGAGACCAACGGGTTTACGGACTCGTGGGAAGATAAATTCATGGAAGCAGCAAAGAAAAATCTTTTAAGCCGACATCTCAATTGGCGGACAAGATCGAGGGGTAATGATGAACCAGTCAGACATTAGATGATATTCACTCTGATTGAGCCAGAAATAAGAGAAATCAGCTTCAAAGATTTACCTTCCCCCCCCCTCCACACACACACACACACACTACCAGCTCCACCACACACACACTCACACACACACTACCAGCTCCACCACACACACACTCACACACTACCAGCTCCACCACACACACACAAACACACTACCAGCTCCACCACACAAACACACACACACTACCAGCTCCACCACACAAACACACTACCAGCTCCACCACACAAACACACTACCAGCTCCACCACACAAACACACACACACTACCAGCTCCACCACACAAACACACTACCAGCTCCACCACACAAACACACTACCAGCTCCACCACACACACACAAACACACTACCAGCTCCACCACACAAACACACAAACACACTACCAGCTCCACCACACACACACAAACACACTACCAGCTCCACCACACAAACACACACAAACACACTACCAGCTCCACCACACACACACAAACACACTACCAGCTCCACCACACAAACACACTACCAGCTCCACCACACACACACAAACACACTACCAGCTCCACCACACACACACAAACACACTACCAGCTCCACCACACAAACACACAAACACACTACCAGCTCCACCACACACACACAAACACACTACCAGCTCCACCACACAAACACACACAAACACACTACCAGCTCCACCACACAAACACACACACACTACCAGCTCCACCACACAAACACACTACCAGCTCCACCACACACACACAAACACACTACCAGCTCCACCACACACTCACACACACACTACCAGCTCCACCACACACACACTCACACACTACCAGCTCCACCACACACACACAAACACACTACCAGCTCCACCACACACACACAAACACACTACCAGCTCCACCACACACACACTCACACACTACCAGCTCCACCACACACACACAAACACACTACCAGCTCCACCACACAAACACACACACACTACCAGCTCCACCACACAAACACACTGCCAGCTCCACCACACAAACACACTACCAGCTCCACCACACAAACACACTACCAGCTCCACCACACACACACAAACACACTACCAGCTCCACCACACAAACACACAAACACACTACCAGCTCCACCACACACACACACACACTACCAGCTCCACCACACACACAAACACACTACCAGCTCCACCACACAAACACACACAAACACACTACCAGCTCCACCACACACACACAAACACACTACCAGCTCCACCACACACACACACACACTACCACACACACAAACACACTACCACACACACAAACACACTACCACACACACACACACTACCACACACACAAACACACTACCACACACACAAACACACTACCAGCTCCACCACACACACACACACACTACCACACACACACACACTACCACACACACAAACACACTACCACACACACAAACACACTACCAGCTCCACCACACACACACACACACTACCACACACACAAACACACTACCAGCTCCACCACACACACACACACACTACCACACACACAAACACACTACCAGCTCCACCACACACAAACACACTACCAGCTCCACCACACACACACACACACTGTCATCCTTCACCAGGTACCCAGCGCCCGCTACACAACACACACTCCCCCAGCAGAACAACACATAAGACAAGCGACGTGTCGCTTCATGTTTGGACAGCAGTGTGCGCGCCTCGTCTTCTGTTGACTTTGAATGGCGCACATTAAGGCTGATTGCATAACTGTCTGTCATTGTGCCAGAGTCACCCACGATGTTCAACTGAGCTGTGTTGGAGAGCACCTTGTAGTGTGCGCCGTATACGGTTCCTGATGATATATGGTATATCCTGATGATATATGGTATATTCTGAAGATATATGGTATATCCTGATGATATATGGTATATCCTGATGATATATGGTATATCCTGATGATATATGGTATATCCTGATGATATATGGTATATCCTGATGATACATGAAGATCACTGGGGGTTCTCATTATGCTTAGAAGCAAACGACGCTTACGTATTGACTTTATACCGTTGTTGGTTAATACTATGATATTAACGTTATCAATTATACACATAACACCAAACAGACAACGTAACTGTAGTGGTTAGCGCCAGAACTTTTCTTAATGAAATTAGGTATTCCTGTATTTAAGGATTTAATTAGGCAAAAAAATGGCTCCTATTTAATATAAAAAAAGTCAAAATCATGAACAAAGTTACTGGGGCGCGGGAGTACTGTGACGCGGGAGTACTACGATGCGGGAGTACTACGGCGCGGGAGTACTACGATGCGGGAGTACTACGGCGCGAGAGTACTGCGATGCGGGAGTACTGTGACGCGGGAGTACTGTGACGCGGGAGTACTGTGACGCGGGAGTACTACGATGCGGGAGTACTGTGACGCGGGAGTACTGTGACGCGGGAGTACTACGATGCGGGAGTACTACGGCGCGAGAGTACTGCGATGCGGGAGTACTGCTATACGGGAGTACTGAGATTTCCTTTACGTTCCAATGGGGCTTTTTTTGCTTATTCGAGGATGCTGTGTGTATACATATATACGTATACATAGAAGAGAATGTCTGTCTACTTGTCCAAGGTTGGAGGACAGACGCCAGGAGATAACATCGCCCAGCTTTGCAGGGGAACTAGCTCGGGGTACAGGATGGACATAGGATGGTTGTTTTCGCCAGAATGTAATATGGAACAGCGGGCTATTGGTCACATTGTGGCCCTTATGACGATTTTTGTCACTGGCCACTGGCTACACCTAACTAAAAGCTTTGAAAACAAAATCTTATAATAATAGGCAACATTATTCGCTTATTTCTGGAAAATTAACATAATCTTCCTGAAATATAACTTGAACATAGACCACCCCCACACAAGGCCGAACCACCACCTTCTCACAGATTCTAAGCCAAAGAGGAACTATTATATTCTGTGTATAAGTCAATACTTATATAGGCATACTACTAGTGTATTATAAGTAATATTGTAGGAGACAAAGAGAGAGAGAGAGGGAGGGAGGAGACATACAAACAAACTGGGTAACGCTGGGTGCCCCTTCTAGTGTATCTAGAGAAAATGTATTTATATAATTAATTATATAAATACAAGAGTTGTTACATTCTTGTACAGCCACTAGTACGTGTAGCGTTTCGGGCAAGTCCTTAATCCTGTGTTCCCTGGAATACGACCCCGCGAAGAATCGTTTTTACATCCAAGTACCCATTTTACTGTTTGAGTTAAACAGAGGCTACACTTAAGGATTTGCGCCCAGTAAATCCTCCCCGGCCAGGATACGAACCCAGGACAAAGCGCTTGCGGAACGCCTGGTGAGTGTCTTACCATTACGCCACGGAGAATGGCAACTGTGTCATGTATGTCTGTCTCGAGAGTGGAAGGCCAGACACTTTAGGCTAGCCTCACCCAACTTTAACATATGAAGCATGTGGGGTATGGGAGTGTCACAGGTCGGTCGAGATCGGCACCATTGGCACACTTAAACAAATATTGACGTCTATCCTATTCCCGTGCGATTTTCAATGCTGTAAAGTATGTAATGTTGGTTGTGTAGTCCGTAGACATATTGAACAGTTTTGTTACTTGTGTATGTTCAGTAGCCTGCACTGGCAAATTTTGGGTGCAATATGAGGATATCCTCAAGAACACGGGAGTGAATAAAGTAATTGCAAAGCTCCAGGTACCTCATGCCAACGGGTCTGAATGGTCTGATAACTGGGCATTCGGTGATGTAGTGTGGGAGATCGTGCCCCAGTTACCTGCTCACCAAGTTTGCACTCCAGGTGCAGGTTACTTAGTTTACCCTCCTCCATCCCAGTATTGTTTGTTTACATGTAGCTATGACTGCCACTGGGGGGGGGGACCTTACAACGAAGTCTACACCGTCTGCTGTGAGTGATGAGCAGTATCAGTGGTTAAATACCCGAAACGCCCGTTTTTAAAGCGTTTTTAAATGCCCGAAACGCTTTGCGTAATAGTGGCTTTAGGCATTGTATGTACTAGCTCTATCTATAAAGCCAACAAACTTTGTAAATCTCTTTATGTATGTACCTTACCTAAATAAAGATTATTATTATTATTATTATTATTATTATTATTATTATTAAAGTGTTTGTTCTTCATGATTGTGGTGTTAAAAAGAACAACTATCGAACTCTGAACAGAATCTCAGTTCAGTAATTCTGATAATGAATTTGTAACCTAATTAGTGTATAAAGTATATGTGAAAGCTGATCAGAATTACATTTCATCTGTAGATGCACATTAATGACGCTATGTAAAAGACACATCGAACACTTTATGTAGGGCATACGTAAATCTATGTGTCTATGTATTTACGTATGTTGGTTAGCTTAGCATTTTACAAGCACCGAATCACCTTCTGTGGTTGATTGTTCAATAAACTCCTGCAGTATATGTTTAACAAATCTCTCACCCTGTCCATGGAGGACAGAAGAAAATGTATATATGCTGGTTAGCATTGTAAATGTGTGGCCACGTCTGTGGTAGAAAAATAATTATAATAAAAAAAACTAATTAGATCTAAGTAAAGTATCCTAACCATGCAGAACTCGTCCGGAAAAATCCTAAAAATTACTGTCTTTCTGCACACATCAGTCATCATTTTCAAAACGTTCGCTTTCAAATAGGATTTACCTGCTTCTTGAGAACATTGTATGCCTTTTACCGCTCTCTGCTTCTCGGAATATATGCCCTGAGTGTTTTTCTTTATTTCTGGGCTATGTTTCAGGAATAAAGTATACTTACTCGTTGGTCAGTAAGCTATTGTAGTGACTCTAGTAACCATGCTAAAGTTCACCGGCCTTAAGACCAAAATCCAATAATGACTAACGTTGTCTATTAACACTTTCATTTCATATTCGACAAGTCAGTCTTGCTTTTACTCCAGCCCGACCCAACCACTTGGGCTGGACGGTAGAGCTCACGGTCTCGCTTCATGTAGATTGGCGTTCAATCCCCAACCGTCAAAGTGGTTGGGAATCATCCCCTTCCCCTCCCCCCCTCCTCCCCATCCCATCCCAAATCCTTATCCCTTCCAAGTGCTATATAGTCGTAATGGCTTAGCGCTTTCTCCTGATAGTTCCCTTTCCCCTTTTACTCTCTGTCTCCGCCACCAGAATTCTAGTGTTGCCAGGCGCTGAAACACTGTTTTGATCCGAGTGCCAATATGCATTTACTATTGACGCCTGAACCACGTCATTTAAATTTAGGACTGGATACATCGCTGGCGTTGGTGTGTGTGTGAGCGAGGCTCGTTACTGGTGTCGGATTTTTCCTGTCGAACCAAAGCTCAAATCACACCACTGAGGGTAATATTGCTAGTCAAAACAATTACTGGAATTTACCTTTGTCGATGAAAATTCATCCGTGTTTGGAAATACGTAAAGCATGAAAACGAGTTTTAATTGAATTGTACAGATTTATAAGCAAGAAACACAGCGTGTATATATGCCGCTTCCAACGTACATGTGGACAGACTTTCATTTGCTAGGCTTCATTTGAGTGTTTCAATATAAAGTTTTACGTTCTGAAATGACTAACAAAACAGACACAAACATCAAATGGTGGATTAAACGGATATACTTAAGACGGATAGTACGATCGTAATTACGAAAGTAAAGTAATTTTCATTGGTGATATATTATTACTGTTGTTATTTTTAATAGTACTACCTCTACTACGACTATACCGTCATATTTTACTTATATCAATAATATATGGAAATATCAAAATGTATAAATATAGTTATACTTATTATTATTATTATTATTATCCTAGCCCGTCCTAATACTTTGCACTTGTCCCTGGAAAAGTGGTAAGAAATACAGCAATAAAAGTGGCGTCTGGCTCGACTTCCACATATAAGTGAGAGCGTACACTTTGAAAAATATATGTTGAAGATTTCAGTGAAATACTCTGAAAGGCATTGGTGATTTTGTTTATACTGACACGTGGGCAGCTTTTTGAGATTCTGCCTTTCGCTCTTTATCAATGTGAACTATGGGACTTGCAATATATTTGCGCGTGAAATACACGTGTTTACTTCTTGGCCTTATGTGCACGCATTCACACTATGAGTCTACAGCTACACAGCGTTTCACAGTCGAATTCACAGATCATTCACAATCGACTGGCCCAATCACTTGAGCTGGACGGTAGAGCGACTGATCTCGCCTCATGTAGGTCTGCGTTCAATCCCTGACCGTCCAAGTGGTTGGGCACCACTTCCTTTCCCCAGTCCCATCCCTGATTCCTTATCCTAACCCCCTTCCCAGTGCTATAGTCATAATGGTTTGTCGCTTTCCCCTGACAATTCCCTTCCCGTCACAATCGACTAGTCTGCCATTATCTTCATTAAAAGAGAATCGTTGACCCTGTGGTTGTTAGTGGGCCAGCCAGAGGCTTAGGGCCCGCGCAGGAATATCCCTGCAAAAAAAAAAAAGTTGACCCTGTTAACAGCCTTAGCTAATGATCCAGGAATTCGCCCTTCATAGGCTACTCTGTTTTTTTAATAATTATTCTGAGGAAATAGAAAGTTTAAGACTATGCAGTGTGTATGAAAGTATGGGGAGCTGAGTAAAGTATCGCATCGGCTAAGGTATCCTAAGATGGAAATTGAATATTAATAACTTATTCGTTGAGCAGTAGCTAAGTAGTAACAGAAGCAGCGACAGATAGGGGGAAGAGAGATTGGGGCAGAAGTTAGAGGAATGGCAAGAGAGGTAAATTGATGAGAGAACGAATGGTAGAGAAGGTAGGTACGACTAATTGCTTCTGTGAGGTTTTGTCCCCTTAGCACTATTTCTCTCAGTGACTCAATATAAATGACCATAATCTGATCAACGCAGTAGGGTGAATATTTCGCGGGAAATGAGGACGCTGGAGATATGAGGCTCCTGGGTGGAGGGAGAGAATGCAGTCTGCCCCACACCTCCTAGGGAATGTTTGGGGAGAAGAGGGGATTGCTGGGGTGTGTGAGAGGAATGCAATTTGGTGGCGGCGAAAAATATGACCGAAGACAATGGTATGCTCAAGTTGGTTGTGGACTGCGTAAGTAGTCCTAATGGTTAGTAGTTAGTCCTAATTACTTGTGTATCATAGTCATAAAAATATTAATATAATAAAGCTGTATTGTCTTTATGTACATTAATAATTAAAGAAATACAGTAATATAGATGTATCTATAGGAAAGGGATAGACTGATAAGGAAAACATCTCCATCAAACGTATTTCATACACATCCACCACTTCATCAACAGAGATTGCGCGGCAATTTTTAGAATGGAATTTATATGGTGAAGCACACACGAGGCATTCATCCTAAGAGCTTTACTCTAAGTCGTTCGGGATGAAAAACTGGAATGGCTTTACGATCCACCAGCTCGGTGGGGGAAGCAATCCATCAGCTCCAAGTCCACCACAGCAACAACAATGGCCACCCCAGCCAGCCCTCACTGCTGCATCTGCAAAGCTGAACTCATTCTGATTCAGAATTCTGAATTGGCTTAGGAACAGGACTGCAAATATTTAAATACTCTGTAGCAGAGTGACAACCAGCCGTGCCTTCTAAACTCTACGGTCTCCATGGTTAGACAAGACGTGGCAATAGTTAAGGTATTTTAAAAACAACGTGGATTTTTCAACATACCCAATTAAATCGAGATAAAACTGGCCCAACCCTAGCCAATCACGATCTCCCGAACTTTCCTTGCCGTACAAAGCCTTAATTAACGTACTATATAAAAATTATTAATCACATTAAACGACCGGATAAGATTTTCCCGCCTCAGACCTCAGGATATCTCACGGCCCGTACAATTATATAATCACGAAGCCTAACGCGCCACCCGTAAGCAAACTGCCACTTATATATATGCTAGTTAGCATTGTAAATGTGTGGCCACGTCTGTGGTAGAAAATAATAATAAAATAACAAAAATACTGGAGGTCCACCAGGCGATACAACACACTAAGACTCACTATATGTGTGTACCGAGTCCTAAGTAATCCTGATCGGGAATAAGAACTAAAGTCTAGGCAACCAACTTACACCGAGAAATAATATAGGATAATGTTAAATTATAGTATTATTATTATAGATATTAGTTAAATATTTATTTTATAAATATTATCATTGCTAAATTACTATTATAAAATCATGATTATCACAAAATTATTATTAAATATTAATAATTAATAATGAATTATTATTAAATATTAACAATAAATAATGAATTATTGTAATTAAATACAAATCATTATTATTAAAATAATAATTATTACTATTATCCTAATAGTAATCATTTATATATATATATATATATATATATATATATATATATATATATATATATATATATATATATATAATATATATATATAATATATATATATATATATATATATATATATATATATATATATATATATATATATATATATATATATATATATATATAATAATAATAATAATAATAAATAATTGTAGCATAAATCTTCTATATTTTTCTTCACTTGAAAAATTAACTATGGCCTGTAAATTAACGAATTTATTATATCCTTTCATGAGAGGTACGTTGCTAAGGGATGCGCTTCATGAGAGGTACGTTGCTAAGGGATGCGCTTCATGAGAGGTACGTTGCTAAGGGATGCGCTTCATGAGAGGTACGTTGCTAAGGGATGCGCTTCATGAGAGGTACGTTGCTAAGGGATGCGCTTCATGAGAGGTACGTTGCTAAGGGATGCGCTTCGGTAACCGTTGTCAATATAATTAAAGGCAGAGGATAAGTGCGTACAGTTAATTGACTGATGAAGGTTAAGCCACTCAGGAGGTGGCACGGGCATGAATAGCCCGCACGTGGTAGATTTTGTTTAGTATACTGTGTACTGTGAGGATATGTTTATGTACTGTGTTTATGAGGATATCTGTGGTAATGATCTGCTTGTCTATAGAGACTATATGTTCCTTGGTAGGGCAATGCTGTTTGTGCATTGTCAGGCGGCTTGAAAGCGACGTTGTTGTCTTGCCTATACACTTAGATCTTGGAGCTGACAGTCCCCCAAGTCAGCACGTCAAGGTATAGACGACATCCGTCTCTTTCATGGCGTCAGGTGAGGTTTTCACCAGAATGACTAATTTAACGCATGAGATGTATTAGTTGAGAGGACAAGTTGGAGAGTGTGTGGCCCCAGCCTCGACCACCTGATCAACACTGTGTATATATTGATCACTAACGCCGCCTTCCCCCTTACGGGCTCACCATAGCCCGTGCTACATGGACACTTCGTCCTGAGTAGCTAAATCTTTAACAACAACAACAACGCCTTCCCTGTTACTCTTCTGTAGAGAGTAACAGAACCTTCACTCTCACCTGTTTAATAACCACAAATAACAGAAACTAAACCTTTTAATGTTTTCACAGGCAGCACTGTCTCTTGTTAAAAATACGATATGAAAGTCGGTTACAAAATTTAAATGCCTATCCAGGCGATATTTATCCACTTTGGCGAACAAAAAACGGTTTCCCCCGGGCTAAAATTCAATTATAGCCTCACGCAAGATTGCTTACACACACTGCACTTTACACGCACGCACATTCACCTCTACACACACACACACACACACACACACACACACACACACACACACACACACACACACACACACACACACACACACACACACAGGTTATAGATTTAAACTAACTAAACAAAGATGCCGAAGAAATATAAGAAAATTAACTTTTTGCAAACAGTGGTAGACGGTTGGAACAAGTTAGGGGAGAAGGTGGTGGAGGCCAAAACCGTCAGTAGTTTCAAAGCGTTATATGACAAAGAGTGCTGGGAAGACGGGACACCACGAGCGTAGCTCTCATCCTGTAACTATACTTAGGTAATTACACTTAGGTAATTACACCCACTCACACGCACGCGTGCGTGTGTGTGTCTCTGGCCAAAGAGCCAGAGCTTAACCCCCGCAAGCACAATTAGGTAAGTACAATCAGATAAGTACACACAAACCATCACCCCTATGTCTCCAATGCATAAAGACTATCCCAACCAAACACATCTTTTTCTGTTCCAAATATGCACACCCCTTCTACCCCACACATCGCTCCACACCCCACGACAACACATCCCCCACACACAACGCTCCACACCCCACGACAACACCTCACCCCTTCCCTCCTCACACAAGAAGCGAGGCCTGTGGACGCCAGACAAGGAGTCACCACTACCTTGGAGAACTCTGTCAACACACTCTCCTAAACTCAATATTTGACTTCATCTCTTCATTAAACCTGAAACGAGGCCGACAGTTTCAATACTGGAACCTTCGGTGCACAGTTTCTCGCACACCACCGCAATTCTGATTGCTTTTATTTTCTAATGCAGTTGTATTTTCCCGGCTTTGTCCTTAGTATTTAATCTCAAATACATTCTGGTCGTTAAAGTTCGAGCGTTAAGATGACAGCACCAGAGAGCTCGCCCGTCCGGCCCTGTTCCTCCTGGACAGAAGGACAGGACAGAGGTATGGACCAATTACCAACATCGTCCTCGGTAACTGTGGGAGGAAATTTGGCGCAGAATATCATGTTTTTTTCCAAATGGGAAGAACCATATATATTTTGTATAGGATTGTAGAAGATTTGATTCTTAATATAAAAAGCTAATGTAATTTGAGGGAATATTATATATAACTTCTTAAAAATAAGAAAAGTAATGTTTACTGGCCAGTGTTTGAACACATTAAATAAGACTTCCTGTTAACATAAGATGAAGCTCATTAACTGGATTCTCTTTCCATTCCACTCATTTATTGTGACAAAAAATTAAATAACATTAAATATTGAGACAAAATATTTACGATATTTTAATTTTGCGCCACCATCAGTCTCTCTATACAAAGAAAACCTTTTGCGCCATCATCAGTCTCTCTATACAAAGAAAACCTTTTGCGCCATCATCAGTCTCTCTATACAAAGAAAACCTTTTGCGCCATCATCAGTCTCTCTATACAAAGAAAACCTTTTGCGCCATCATCAGTCTCTCTATACAAAGAAAACCTCCTGGTGACTACTTTTTAGGCTCGCTAATTTTGCTTCCTGGTTCAATCCACACGTAATTGACTGTTAAAGCTATCAGGACAAATATAGAGATCTATGCTGACTATTCAGAGCGTCTTATGACGTAGTGAAACACAGGCAGGCACCATACGGGAGCCGGTCGGCCGAGCGGACAGCACACTGGACTTATGATCCTGTGGTCCCGGGTTCGATCCCGGGCTCTGGCGAGAAACAATGGGCAGTTTCTTTCACCCTATGCTCCTGTTACCTAGCAGAAAAATGCGTACCTGGGTGTTAGTCAGCTAGTCACGGGCTGCTTCCTGGGGGTGGAGACCTGGTCGAGGATCCGGGCCGCGGGGACACTAAAACCCCGAAATCATCTCAAGATAACCTCAAGATAACCCGGTCGCCTCTCAAGAGAGACCCAGCTTCGAGTCACCCAGCAGTAATTAGAGACGTTAATGTAAAACAAGTTCTATGCTGGTTTTCTGGGGAGAGGTGGAGAGGGGGGGGGGGTAATGGCGCTGGGGCCATGGCAGGTAGGCCCTCACGAAGCAGGCCAGCCACGGAACTGAAGCATTGCACAGGTTGAAACCCTGCAAATATTGAACATAAAATGTGAATATTCAAGCCTGGAATCAGTCCAGTGGTTTGAAAGGCGGCCGAGCTAAACCCGGTCTAAAGGGACGATATTGTCGACATTTGAAAACCAGTTGAATACACGATAGGGGATTCTTGGTACAAAAGAGGACTCATCTAGCAATGGGTTGGTAATGATTGATCGTTATAGGTAAGCGTGTGTGTTTGTGTATTTACTGTTTGTGCCTGCAACACACAAATAATAAATACTATTTGTGTCCGAGCCTTAGCTCTTGGGCTCCCGCCTTTCTAGCCACTGGTTGTTTAATGTACTTATTCCTAACTTAATTTTCTGTCATATTTTGATTCTCTTACAGCCCTATACAGCTGTCTAACTCCCCCATTGCCAATTTACTGTTAGGGTGAACAAGTGCATCAGGTGAAAGAAATTTTCTCGCTTTGTTTCTCCATCGACCAGATTTGAGCCCTAGGAAGGAGTAGAGTAGGAAGGGGGGAGGGGGAAGAGAGGGAAGGAGTGAGGAGAAGGGGAGGGGAAGAGGGATGGGGTAAGAGGGGGGTTACCTTGCGATGATTTCGGGGCTCAACGTCCCCGAGGCCCAGTCCTCGACCAGGCATTCCAGGGGGGGGGGGGGGGAATGGGGGAAGAGAGACACCGACCGACCCGGGCTTCGCCGGGTACCCAATATAGTTTCTTAATAAATAATAATAATATATGTTCCACTGGTGTATAACAGTTGTTTCAGATGTTAAATACGAGTTTACTGGACACGGTCAAGAGTGAAGTGGATGATGGCAACAGTTTACGAGAGCTATACAGTCCCAGTAAAGAATATTGTAAACAGAACTATTCTGCCCACATCCACGAGTGTAGAGACAATAGTAAACTACCCAACGGTGTAGTTGGGTAGTTTACAGTACTGTAGTACAGTACACTGCCATCACAGCCTGGCAGTGTACTGTACTTGGGGCACCAGTGCCACACCGCTATCACCGCTATCACACCAAGCCTAAGGGTTGTTAGTCAACCCTTCGCTTACGGCTGACTGAACTCAAAAGACGTCAACCTATCCTCCTACAAAGTAACGTCGCAATTCGATCGTTTGCTTACAAAGGTCCAAAATTGTGGTACGAGAACAATGGAAGCGGCTCGCGAAAGTGACGTGCTGTTCCGTTTTCTGTTTTGGGTCCTCTGGTAAGTTATTAAGAGACGACACTGTAAATTAACCGTTTTCCTTTTGATGGGAAACTTTAGGAGGACGGACTGGACTAACACAAATCGCTAGGCACCACCGTCGCGAATCGCGTCAAGTGAACCAAAATGCATTCCACCAACCCTTCGTTTTGTCGAGGTGCAATCTTTCTCTTCCTCCTAAGTATCCCGCCTCCCGGAAGCTTAAACAGCATAAGTTCAATGATTTGTATTCCTTTCTGTCATATATATTAGGCCAGCACACGCCATGCTTCCAACCGCTTCTTTTTGTTCAACATGAAGCTGTATTCGTACGAGTGAAGATTCATACACTGAGGATGATAAAGAAATTCGTGAAATCCTAAAAAAAAACAGAATGAGAACATGTTTAGCACTCAGATAAAGATCATGACAGTGGAAGAATCCGGGCACCTTCTTTATGCGAGATATCCCCTGTAAATATAACTGCCATCAACACGAGCGTGGCATATTTTGAAAAATTGAAAACATACCCATGCACTCAGCTCCGGGTCCAGATTCATGGAATTCAATATTTATAAAGAAATACAAGGTGCCAGTAGCCCAGGCACTCAGTATAGTGTGGAGGAAGAGCTTGGACACGGGGGAGATACCAGATGCGCTTAAAGCAGCCGACATAGCCCCTCTACACAAGGGAGGGAGCAAAGCATTGGCAAAGAATTACAGACCAGTTGCACTAACGTCCCACATAATAAAAGTATTCAGGAGTCATTAACCCTCCACCAGTTTCATGGAGACCAATGACCTTCACAACCCAGGCCAACATGGATTTAGAGAGCGAAGATCGTGCCTCTCACAGCTACTTGATCACTACGACAAAGTCACTGAGGCATTAGAAGAAAAACAGAATGCTGATGTGATATATATGGACTTCGCAATGGCATTCGATAAATGTGACCATGGAGTGATAGCACACAAAATGAGGTCAATGGAAATAGCCGGTAAAGAACGACGCTGGAAACTCAGTTTTCTATCGAACAGAACACGAAGAGTAACAGTCAACCGTATAAAATCGAGTCCAAGCGCTGTTAAAGCTCTGTACCTCAGGATACAGTCCTTGCACCGTTGCTTTTCCTTATTCTCATATGAGATATAGATAAAAATACAAATCACAGCTTCGTATCATCCGTTGCAGATGACTTAAAAATTAGCATGAAAATTACCTCTGCTGAAGACATTGAAAAACTTCAAGCAGATATTAATACAGTTTTCGACTGGGCAACAGAACATAACATGATGTTTAACAGTGATAAATTCCAGGTACAGTACTCAGGTACGGTAAAAAGGAGAACACTGAACATAATACAGGGTACAAAACACAATCAAATCTGCCCATAGTAGGAAAGGAGCATGCAAGGGATTTGGGAATAATGATGTGTAACGACCTAACGTTTAGGGAGAATAACCAAGCAAATATTGCATCAGCCAGAAAAATGATAGGATGGATTACGAGAACTTTCAAATCCAGGTATCCCATCACGGTGGTTGTACTCTTCAAGTCACTTGTACTGTCCCGTCTTTAGTACTGCTCAGTATTCACTTCCCCCCTTCAGAACAGGAGAGATTGCTGAAATAGAGGGAATACAGAGAACATATACGGCATATATAGACGTGATAATATTTTCTTTTTAATTATCAGGGGAAAGCGCCAAGCCATTGCGACTTTATAGCACTTGGAGGGTGTCAGGATGAGGATTGGGGATGGGACGGGGGGAAGGAATGGTGCCCAACCACTTGGACGGTCGGGGATTGAACGCCAACCTGCATGAGTAATATATATATATATATATATATATATATATATATATATATATATATATATATATATATATATATATATATATTATATATATATTATATATATATAATATAATATATATAATATATATAATATATATAATATATATATATACTCGAGCAGTATTCATAACCATGATGGTATTGAGCTTTGCTTGCATTTATGTTCAGTCATTCAGAAGCGCCATTATTAGCAGTATCAAGGCTGGCGACGGGTGCACTTGCAGCAGCATCTGTAAAATGTCGACTGTTCCCTGTTTTTCCTGAGTTTGATTGCTCTCCCAACTCAACAGTAATGAACCTCTTGGCATATTCTCTGGCACATTTCACCGAGAAATATGTGAAGCTCCCAGCCCGCTCCCGCCGGTGACGACGCTGTTGGCTGTTTAAGAGTCTCCAACAACCTGCTTCCTTCTCAACGTCACGTCTCTGGCACCAAACCTAAAGAATCAACGTGCTTTATATCCTTGTTGTAAGCGATACTTGAACCCCGTCATGGGCGACGTCTTATAGACCTATAAAAATGCATCCAGAGCGAGACAGAAAGAGACACAAAGAGCGTAGTGGAAAGTGGAGAGCTCCCAAGTCTGTGATCAGACATTCGACACGGTCATACGTCCATACAAACATACGCAACACCACAACTAAATCGACAAGACGTGGATATCGCAATCATGGGGAGGCAGTATAAGGTCAATCTGACCAACTGCCTCCCCATGGCGGTGCTAAACTGCGAGTCCCACACGTACAAAGACAACCACCAAAGTTACCTACGAAAGAGGAATTAACGTTGTACGAGGGAAAAGTCCATCTACGAAACTACAGGAGAGAGTTAAGTCTAATTGGCAGGATAAGTCTGGCTTAGACTGCTCCTATGTGGATACGCTGACCGGACGGCATCGCCTTGTACTTCGACCACTTGTGTTTGGGTCTTAGAAGGTAGGCAGCCTTTATGGTGAAGGAAGATGTACTGTAGCGCCCAGGTCACTACAAGAAGAACCGCTCAGTGGTCAGCAGATATCGTCACTGCTATTGGTCACTGGTAAAATGATGGAAAACAATAATATTAATAAATAATATGGCATTTGTTAGGAATTACTTGCTAGTATTTTTACCGCACAGTTTGTTGAGTGAAGTTACAGCTAGTAAAGCTACAGCAAGTACAGTGAGGTTACTGGTAGAGTATATCTTATAATCTGAGCCACAGACGCAGTACGCCAGTTCGGGGGATTTAATGAAGAGTGGATATAAATAATGACTAATTTACAGTCATGAACCTCCTTACCTCTGTGTACATGTATGAAACGAGTTCGTTCATGATAATGATCGTGGTAAACTACCCTACCTACTCCCTAGGTTACAAGACGCCCAACTTCCAATAACTACCGTGAGGGTTTATATATATTATTCTGGGAGTAACGTGTCACCTTAATAATAACACAGTGTCACTACAACAATCTCCGACTACCACAATCCCACCCACCCACACCCTGGCTATCACAATCCCCCCCCACACCCTGACTACCACAATCCCCCCACACACCCTGACTACCACAATCCCCCCCCACACCCTCACTACCACAATCTCCCCCCACACCCTGACTACCACAATCCCCCTGATTACCATAACATTTACCACCCCGAGAGACCCCATCTTTAACACTCCTCCCCTCCCTCCCCCACCCCCCGTACCCATCGCCACTACCTTATAAATGAGCCCCATGGGCTCAATTACACACTGCCGCCGCCGCCCTCAATACAGGCTCGGCTGGTTAACGAACTTAAGGCGTCATTTATGTGTGTATGAAGGCGACGAGGCAGCTCACAATTGACGATAACGAAGAGAGAATCATCGGGTAATGGGTTAGTCAGTCACCTGCCGGAGCCTTCCTGTCGTGCCCTGATTACGGATTGCGCAAGGCGAACGGCACCGGGAAATTAATTGCTAATTGCGTTCGCGACACTATGGGTTTCCATTCTCCAGTTTTCCAATGATTACTTCAAAACCATTTCCGGTACCATGTATAATTATATACTATCTCATGGGTGAATTTCATACCAATATTTGTTTACAGATAATTAATGATTTGAATAGGCTTGTTTAACGCTGTTTAAGAATGCTAGTAACAATTTATTCAAGGTGTGTACTGTTAATTATTCGTAAGGTATGGTCGAGCTCACCCAGCTGGTCCAGAGAACAACTAATACACTATTATTTATTATTATTATTATCCCCTACATCGTCAGAAGTATAATTGAAGAGAAAATCCGTAGGAGCCGTGATGAAGACATGTGATCCTGTGGTCCTGGGTTCGATCCCAGGCGCCGGCGAGGAACAATGGGCAGAGTTTCTTTCACCCTATTCCCCTGTTACCTAGCAGTAAAATAGGTACCTAGGTGTTAGTCAGCTGTCACGGGCTGCTTCCTGGGGGTGGAGGCCTGGTCGAGGACCGGGCCGCGGGGACACTAAAAAGCCCCGAAATCATCTCAAAATAACCTCAAGATAACCATATACTGAACTTTTCCATTGAGGTGTTAACCAGTCCCTTTCCTGCACTCTCTTTTTTTCTACGTGTGTCTTGGGGAGCTTATAAGGTTTATCAAAATAAGAATGATCCTTTCCGTATTCCGTGCTTGCCAAAGTTTATATAGGACTATATACAGGACATAATAGTGCAGATGTATCACAGACATGAATTGCAAAAGCATGTTTGCAGAGTATATCTTTCATTTCATTATAGTTTATAATGATAATATAATATACGCAAGGGAATATCTACGTCAGCACCAGTAGCCGTATGAGAGGATGCACAACACTAGAATTATCTGCGGTACAATATATTGCAAACCCGGTATTAGCAGCATTAACAAGAGCAGAAACATTAACAAACGCAGCAACATTTACAAGAGCAGCAGCAGATATTAGGAACAAAGCAGACCCAGACACAGCATCAGCGACATATCACGACAAATACAACACAGTCGCACATACAGGACCTCGACACGTTATCTTTGGGAAGGAAATATAGCGCCATGTTTACACTTTTGTTTACACAGGAGGGTACAGGAACAGATGACTGCTGACTCCTGTTAGCAGGCTGGAGAACTCTTCCTACCCATCGCTCATGGTAAGCCTCACTCAATAGTTTCCCCTGCAACACGACCCGCCAATTGGTTAACAACCAGGTACCCAAATACTGCAGGGTGAATGGAGGCTAACAGTCAAAGATTGACTCCCAGACAATTCGCCCTGGCCAAAACTCGAACCCAGACTAATCGCTCGCTAGGAGCGGGGCGAGTGTTACCACTGCGCCACCGCAGCCTGGTAGTAAGGTCGGCGAGCACATCGCTGTCGCACATAAGACTGTTCTCACTAAAATATTACATCACTGCCCTGTGCAATATAATGAAGAACAATATTGAAATAACAAAGCAATCTTTGATTTCTCAAGAGAAATTCACATAAAACTCTACGGATATGTCGACGAGTGTTTCACTTGCTCAGTGTCTCATCTCTCAACAGGTGTACACGTGACGGAGGGACCGAGCGAGCACCTCTAATTATTCGCCATATCAGACCGTCCTCAGGTCTATGCGTTCATTAAAGAACTAAGTTCGCATAGTGCATTTTACTACTATTCAGAAAATAGTTCTTAAAGAAGTAGTTCTTCGCCCTTTAAGAAATTAATATGTATATTAATTTGCTCTGCTGTCAGGACTTAACAAAAATGAATTGTCGTTGTAGAGTCTGTCTACCTGTCCTCTCACCTAATATGTGGACGGTTTTACAGCATGGTCCAATCCATTAAAATGCGACGTATTAACACATTACAGAGCACCGTAATATTAACGTTTACTATGCCTCGATAGGTTAGTTGGGTTGTTCGGCTTCGTATGTTTTTGGTTAGGCAAACAGTTGTATTTTACGGTGTGGTAAAAATAAGTTGCTTTAAGCTACTAGTGTGAGGCTGGGGTCCGGACACCTCTGTACTCACCTAATTGTCCTCGTAGGGAGTTGAGCTTCGGCTCTTTCCTCCCCTCTCTCAACTGTCAATCAATTGGTGTAAAGTTCCTGACCCTATTGGGATCTATCATATCTACATTTGAATCTGTGTATGGAGTCTGCCTCAACCACATCACTGCTTAGTGCATTCCATTTGTTAACTTCCTTGACAGTGAAAAATTCTTCCTTCTGCGTGGTTCACATGAGTACTCAATTTCTACCGGTGTCTCTTTACGTGAGAACAACACATGTTAAATAGCCTGTCAGTTACCCTGAGGATTTTGTAAGGGGTAATCGTGTCTCCCGAAGCTCTTCTGTCTTCCAAGAACGTGAGGTTCAATTCACATTAGCCTTTCCCCATAATTCATACCTCGTTTGGTGGCAAACTTGCTACCATTTGAGGATTCCTCGGCTGTGTTATTCCCTAAAGTCCCCAGGTAATTTTCATTAACAATTTACAACACTGAGAAGATTATCTTCTTCCCTCTGATAAGAAGCCTGGGGTTACTCTTCACAATAAGAACGTAACACCTTGAGAGGATAAGAATATCGAAAGTGCGTTAAGGCCTATTGGTCTAAACAATGCAGCTCCTTTTCATATTCACTCAAACTCATTCATATAATGTCTATCCTGCGCTTGAAACAATCCTGCAATCACACATATGTTATCCGGTAATTTGTTACAGAAATCAACAATCCTGTTTCCAAACCAGTATTTACCCTCAGGTCTTTCATGAATCTAAACTCCTCGAATTTGCAGCCACTGTTTCCAGTTATCTTGAGAGGTTATCTTGAGATGATTTCGGGGCTTTAGTGTCCCCGCGGCCCGGTCCTCAACCAGGCCTCCACCCCCAAGGAAGCAGCCCGTGACAGCTGACTAACACCCAGGTACCATGTTCAATTTTGTGTTGATATATTTAAAGACTTGTGTATAAACATATAGCCCGCAATATTCCCACTGTGCCTCCACTGCACCTACTGCCTTTTTCCAACACAAAAACTGACCTGTTTTACCGCGCCCTCCGCCATCTTATGTAATGAACCACCTCCCCCGTGCGGTCCACCGACACATTTGGTGATTAATCTGTCAAGAGCCGTCTGTGAAGCTTCTTATTGATCACCCCCATTTGTCTTCCCTTCTGGACGGTATGAACAATATGGACAATTTATGTCTTGATATTTGCCTGCTCTAACAGTAACCGCACCTGTACCTGCACCTGTACCTTTATCAGTACCTGTACCTGTACCTTTATCAGTACCTGCATCTGTACCTGTACCTTTATCAGTACCTGCACCTGTACCTCCAACTGTACCTGCACCTTTACCCTTATCAGTACCTATACCTCGAACTGTACCTTTATCAGTACCTGTACCTGCACCTGAACTTGAACCTTTACCTGTGTCTGTATCTTTGCCTGTACCTATAGCTGCGCCTGTACCCGTACCTGAACACAGAGGCAAGAGAAGGAAGGAGGAGGAGGAGGAATGATTGTGAAAACAACTATTAGAAGGGGTCTTCCCGGGTCAGGGGATCTTGTGGCATTTCAAGACTCCCGCCCAGCATTCGCGATACCACCTGGGCGGCCCACGACTCCTCCAGACTCCCGCCCAGCATTCGCGATACCACCTGGGCGGCCCACGACTCCTCCAGACTCCCGCCCAGCATTCGCGATACCACCTGGGCGGCCCACGACTCCTCCAGACTCCCGCCCAGCATTCGCGATACCACCTGGGCGGCCCACGACTCCTCCAGACTCCCGCCCAGCATTCGCGATACCACCTGGGCGGCCCACGACTCCTCCAGACTCCCGCCCAGCATTCGCGATACCACCTGGGCGGCCCACGACTCCTCCAGACTCCCGCCCAGCATTCGCGATACCACCTGGGCGGCCCACGACTCCTCCAGACTCCCGCCCAGCATTCGCGATACCACCTGGGCGGCCCACGACTCCTCCAGACTCCCGCCCAGCATTCGCGATACCACCTGGGCGGCCCACGACTCCTCCAGACTCCCGCCCAGCATTCGCGATACCACCTGGGCGGCCCACGACTCCTCCAGACTCCCGCCCAGCATTCGCGATACCACCTGGGCGGCCCACGACTCCTCCAGACTCCCGCCCAGCATTCGCGATACCACCTGGGCGGCCCACGACTCCTCCAGATTCCCGCCCAGCATTCGCGATACCACCTGGGCGGCCCACGACTCCTCCAGACTCCCGCCCAGCACTCGTGATGCCATCAGGGCGGCCCGCAACCCCTCCAGACTCCCGCCCAGCACTCGTGATGCCATCAGGGCGGCCCGCAACCCCTCCAGACTCCCGCCCAGCACTCGCGATGCCACCAGGGCGGCCCACGACTCCTCCAGACTCCCGACTAACCGTTTACTCTAGTGTTCTCTTCATTCTCGGCCCCTTCCTACTTGCGATTCTTCCTGGTTCCTCCCGACACCCAGACTCTCCCTTAGCCACAGTTTAATCTTCCTTGAGACAATGGCAGTTGTGACAACTTCTGGTCTTAGAAAGTTGGGGTGTAGACAACTGCTGGTGTTAGAAAGTTGGGTGTAGACAACTGCTGGTGTTAGAAAGTTGGGGTGTAGACAACTGCTGGTGTTAGAAAGTTGGGTGTAGACAACTGCTGGTGTTAGAAAGTTGGGGTGTAGACAACTGCTGGTGTTAGAAAGTTGGGTGTAGACAACTGCTGGTGTTAGAAAGTTGGGGTGTAGACAACTGCTGGTGTTAGAAAGTGGGGTGTAGACAACTGCTGGTGTTAGAAAGTTGGGTGTAGACAACTGCTGGTGTTAGAAAGTGGGGTGTAGACAACTGCTGGTGTTAGAAAGTGGGGTGTAGACAACTGCTGGTGTTAGAAAGTTGAGGTGTAGACAACTGCTGGTGTTAGAAAGTTGGGGTGTAGACAACTGCTGGTGTTAGAAAGTTGGGGTGTAGACAACTGCTGGTGTTGTCAACACCCCAGATGGAGGAAGTGAGCATTATAATAATCCGTGAGCATCGCATCACATAATTATATGTGCTGGGCACTGTATCAAAACCCATACACTGTATTATGCACTTAACATTGTAATACATCATGTACTGAGCACTTAACATTGTAATACATCATGTACTGAGCACTTAACATGGTAATACATCATGTACTGAGCACTTAACATGGTAATACATCATGTACTGAGCACTTAACATCGTAATACATCATGTATTGAGCACTTAACATCGTAATACATCATGTACTGAGCACTTAACATTGTAATACATCATGTACTGAGCACTTAACATGGTAATACATCATGTACTGAGCACTTAACATCGTAATACATCATGTATTGAGCACTTAACATCGTAATACATCATGTACTGAGCACTTAACATTGTAATACATCATGTACTGAGCACTTAACACTGTAATACATCATGTACTGAGCACTTAACATGGTAATACATCATGTACTGAGCACTTAACACTGTAATACATCATGTACTGAGCACTTAACATGGTAATACATCATGTACTGAGCACTTAACACTGTAATACATCATGTACTGAGCACTTAACATGGTAATACATCATGTACTGAGCACTTAACATGGTAATACATCATGTACTGAGCACTTAACACTGTAATACATCATGTACTGAGCACTTAACATGGTAATACATCATGTACTGAGCACTTAACATTGTAATACATCATGTACTGAGCACTTAACACTGTAATACATCATGTACTGAGCACTTAACACTGTAATACATCATGTACTGAGCACTTAACATGGTAATACATCATGTACTGAGCACTTAACACTGTAATACATCATGTACTGAGCACTTAACATTGTAATACATCATGTACTGAGCACTTAACATTGTAATACATCATGTACTGAACACTTAACACTGTAATACATCATGTACTGAGCACTTAACACTGTAATACATCATGTACTGAGCACTTAACATGGTAATACATCATGTACTGAACACTTAACACTGTAATACATCATGTACTGAGCACTTAACATTGTAATACATCATGTACTGAGCACTTAATATTGTAATACATCATGCAGTGAACATATATTTCCCTCTTAGGACTGTACTACGCAGTGGCCAGCCGAATCACTACAGAGTGGTCTCGGGTTCGATTCCCGAGCGGCTTGAACACGTCTTCTTACACCTGATGCCACTGTTCATCCAACATTAAATACAATATGTACCCGGAAATTAGACAACTGTCATAAAATGCATCCTGCAGGGGGTAGGGAGGGGGGGTGAGAGTGCAAACACCACCATAACAAAATATTGAAGTCATACAATGGGATCGAACCCACGTTCTTGGAACCCTCAGGCACACGCCAGGATCATAATGGGAAGCAGGTTCGAACCTGGCCTCATTATTTTCCCTCATAGACATATTTATCATATGAAGCGGCGCGCATTTTAAGCGTAATATCTGGAGCATAACAATGGGTAACAAGCCAGGCAGTTGTCCTCGGTGGCGTCCACCGCTTCCTGGCAGCCCTACGGACGGGTTGGCGCCGCCTCGACACGGCTTTACTGTCCCCTCATAGACAGGACTGTCGCTCCTATTATCCGGTGGCTGGACACGCTCCGGCAACGCGTACGGTACACCGGGGGAGGGCCGGGTACGGTGCACCAGGGGAGGGCCGGGTACAGTACACCAAGGGAGGGCCGGGTATTTAATATAATTTATTACACAAAAGTTTAATATCTACAATAATATAAAATAATAATAATAATAATCAAGTAAATAAGGTATATATATATACAAAGCCATCCCGCGGTCACTGTGTGGGTGTTATACTGAAATTTAGGTATGCTTGAAACCTATTAAAGTTATTAAGAGAGAAAGGATCGAAAAGCTGATAAAAGTTATGCACTCATTTCGTCCTTATTATACATAACCGAACCTTTTCCAACCGAACTGATCCTAGCCTAATCTAAGCCAAATGTTTGTTTTACATATATGGTGTGCGTGAGGTGTGACGTCATACGTTTAAGCCGGTACAGGTTTTAGGCGCTACTTCTGTATTAAGCGCCATGTCTTCCACACAACATGATTCGTAAATCGTTTTACAGCCGCGTCACCAATTACTGCTAGGTGCACCTGGGTGATCTGAGTGATGGGACCGTTCCCCATAGCCCCACTCAGCCTAGGACTAGAACCCTTGCTTGCATGGATAATCCTAAGCCCTACACACATCAGCCCGTGCGTTAAAATGTATAATGGCGCCTAATCCCAGCCAACGTGCTCATCTGAGAGTTCCGTTCTATCCTCCCTCCCTTGGCTCACCATAGCCCGTGCTGAACGGGGAATTGTACTCCAGAGTAACTGAATATGAGACAACAACAACAACATTCCTTGCCACTATCCCTCAATCTGCACCAGAACTCCTTCGTCTGCATGTACATCACTCCATCCTCTGCACCCTCTCTCTTTCCCCAATATTAGGTACACAGTACTTTACGTATGACACATAGATCCCACATAATATGTTCATGCTGTCATATTTACTGTTATGCAGATATATGCTATGTTTCTGGGTAGGAGAGGGGAGGCGGTGGTAGCCTGGCACCCTGGAGTCTTGTTACTGAAACTGAAATAACTCCTTCACTCTGGCCCAACTTGTTTTATGCCAGATCTTTATACGAGTACTGTCTGCACTTGTCTATTTACTTCAATATGATGTCTCTTGTAATAACATATAAGTGGAACATGTTATTCTTGCACACCAGTGGAGTGTCTCCGGCTGATGCGACTTAAGAAAGAACACACAGCCTCGTACACTAGATTTCATCAAATATTTTCCGCAATTAAAATACCAAGAAATTTGTAGACTTCGAGTTTTTAAAAGCGTTGATGATTTTTCTAAGTTCAAGATACAAGATATTTGATTATAAATTTTACATTAATCGAAAGAGAATTCACCCGGGCGATATATATACTCACCGGTATATATACTCAACACAAGATCAATGTATGCTAGGCTACGCTGTCACTAGTTTTATGATGCAAACTACCACTAGTTGTCTTATGGTCGCCTCCACCACACTATCACTCACACTCAAGTAAAACACACAAATATTATATCCTGGTGCGATGTAGTTACCATTCACGTAAGAGACCTTAGGCAAGGATAATCATAACTAGGCTACACACTCGCCGGGCATCACTGTTATGTTCAATTAAGTCAAACTTTCGCTCTAGCTCGTCGCTTCTGTACTTTAGGAATATAATTTGCTCTTCCCCAGACGATAACAATTTGTTATCTCACACGGGTGAGTGTTTATAACGGCAATTCAGTATTTAATGCTATCCTTCACATAGCTATTGGAGTTATTGATTTTAACGAAAGCTAAGGCATTATTTATAAGGCGCAAGCAGTAGGCGGGTGTGACTATAGATCACTTGGAAGGAATATGAGGAGTCGGGCAAGACATAATTAACTTCTACATAAAATAAGGAGCCAACCTTATGAGGTGAGCGGGGTGGTCTGCCTCACACCCAGGCCGCCGGGGGGTGGCCGCCCCACACCTGGGTCCATATATCCTTGTCCTTTCTTCCTCCCGGTGGCCAGGAACCTTCAGGCGACGACCTCGGGGAAGCAGCAACTGATGATCACTTTCCTTGGCATGACGATGATAACAGAAACTTGCAATCTTCTCTCAGGGGTGGTAGTGTGTGGCGGCGTCCTCTCCTCCTCCACGTAAGTCTACCTGCCTAACAACAACTCTGGTTGTTGGGAAAGCCGCCTCTTGCCTTTCCTAACGCGGGTGCCGTTTATATTGTCCATTTTTGTCAAATATTTGATGTCAACTTGTGGGTGAAAACAAGGCGACAAGAAGTGATTGCGACAGTTCACTGTGATAGTAACTTGATGAGTAAACACTTGCCCGTTTTCTGTTGCCTTCCTGCAACACCATTGGTCGGTCCCTCAGGAGCGACGCTGATTGGTCCCAGCGAAGAATATAAAGCTTTTTCAACTATAAGGCAAAAGTAGAACTCTCGTCTTTCACCGATATATATATATATATATATATATATATATATATATATATATATATATATATATATATATATATATATATATATATATATATATATATATATATATATATATATATATATATATATATACATATATATAATGTTATATAAGCATGACACTAAAGATATAACATAATTAGAATTACAGCTGATAAATATACATATGTAGGATAGCAGAGTATATCAAGAAGAGGTGGCACTGTTACATACATTATCCCTCCATCCCTCACTATCCCACCACCCTTCCTCCATCCCCACCATCCGTCCTCCCTCACCACCACCCTACCCCACTCACCACCACCCTACCCCCCCTCACCACCACCCAACCCCCCCCCCCCCCCCCCACCTCACCACCGTCCCTCCTCCAAGTTTTCTCACAATTACTCCACCAGCTTTACACAACGGGTAAAAGCAACTTCCGGCCTGCATTCACCTGAATCAGTTTTACTGGCAACTGCCGTTGTCCGCGGCAGTTGCCTGACAGTTGAACTTAGCTAGCACTTAGTTTTATCGAGGTCTCCCGTCTCAAGGTCGAACTACTGACCTTCCCCAGGATGCAACCCACAATAGTTGCCCAACCCCCCCCCGGGTATCTATTATACCACTTAGTGAATAGAGGCATCAGGGGGAAAGGAAACGTAACGAATCATTTCTGTACTACCCGAAGATTAATTGAAAATGAGGATATAGACCACAGTGCTACAGAACCCATGCAACACACACACATACAGGGAGATAGACGAGGGATAGAAGAAAGGGGGGATAGACAGAAGGCACTGAACTACTGGCCAGTGTCCCTAACTTGCATACCATGCAAGCTGATGGAGAAGATTGTGCGAAAAAAGCTTGTGGAACAGCTGGAACGAAGGAACCTTGTGACACAATATCAACATGGGTTCAGGGATGGCAAGTCCTGCCTCACAGGATTAATTGAATTCTACAACCAGGCAACACAAATCAGGAAAGAAAGAGGCGGGTGGGCAGACTGCATATTTTTGGATTTCCAGAAAGCCTTTGACACAGTACCACACAACAGACTACTGCGAAAGCTGGAGATGCAGGCAGAAGTGAAAGGGAAGGTACTCAATTGGATAAGTACCTAAGCAACAGAAGACAGCGAATCACTGTGAGGGGTGAGGTCTCAGACTGGCGAGGCGTCACCAGTGGAGTAGTGCTTGTGGGGGTTGAGGTTTGGCTCTTTGGTCCCGCTTCTCAACCGTCAGTCAACTGGTGTACAGATTCCTGAGCCTACTGGGCTCTATCAGATCTACATTCGAAACTGTGTATGGAGTCTGTCTCCACCACATCACTGCTTAATGCATTCCATTTACTAACTACTCAAACACTTAAAAAACTATTTGTAATGTCTCTGTGGCTCATTTGGGTATTCAGTTTCCACCTGTGTCCCCTTGAGCGTGTACCACCCGTGATTGACTGGATGTGCAGCGTCCCGTGAGCTGCAGCGGCGCCAGTGATGACGGGCAGGAAATAACATGTCATGTCTCCAGCTGCCGTGGACAGCAACCCGAGACGGGGCGGCCCCCGTCTAAATGTGTTGACAAGCTCGAGGACAAGCGAAGCGAGCCGGGTAACCTGACCCCCGTCCAGTTCTCCTTGACAGTATTTCTCAGACGGAAAATCAGGAAACGAAGTCTGCTTCTCCTGTTATTTTATATTTTTCATAAAAGATTTGTAGATCTGTAAACGCTCTAAATTAATATTTTTTCAGTGAAAACAAATGACAGTAGCGGGGCAAGACAGCGCTGGCCGCCGCGGGAAGAGCCACCGACATGTTTGTCTGGAATTATGCAACAAAATGAATCAATTCGCGTTTGATTGTAAATTTAAATGTATATCACAGCCATCACAAGATATAATAATAATTAAAAATTACATTTTGATGTCATTTCGACATATGATATTTCTTGCAATAATTTAACACTCGTAATCGCGCAGAGGTGCACTTACCGCTTGTACCTTGCTGCAAGCACTTGGCAAAATGAAAAGTCAGCGAGATATTATTGAGGTCAGGAGGTTGTAGCTCTTCTGCCCCGGTGTTCCAGACCCGGACGTCCCCGGGCCGAGCGCCCGGTCCGAGCCGAGCGCCCGAGCCAGGTCAACCTCAGCATTCATGGTGTGTCCAGTGTGTGGACACGCCACATCCCAGGCACTGGGCTAGGCTTCCACAAGCATCTATTCTGGAAACCTGCACATCTTTCAACACTCACGGCGGCTTTGCTTACATTTATTACACAGGTTTTGTTATAAACAACCTCGTAGTGAGTGCTTCGGAGCTCATAATCAAAGCCGCCATAACTGTAGAGAGATGTAAAGCTTTCGTGAGTGGATGCAAAAATACTTAGTAAATCCTGGCCCTTGTCAGTAGACTGTTTCATGGTGACTCGTTTATCATAGAAGAAAGTGAGGAGTGTGGAGCCATTTGATGATTCCTCCAATACAAATTATTTTCCAGAGAGCCAAAGAACGAATAAGATTAATAATTTCATATTTGTGATTCGCATTAAATAATTCCCGTTGTTGGGACAGGAAGCCTGAACTCAGGCCTGTATGGACGTCCTCTCTACGTCGAACTATATACTGACCTTTCACAAAATGCAGCGCACAACAGATGCCTAACTCTTGCATACCTATTTACTGTTAGGTGAGCAGAGGCATTAGGTGTAAGGAAGCGTGCCTAGTCCTGCCTTTGGGATTAAATCCCGGATTCCACATAGTAAAATTGAACCATTTAGAGATAAATCTAAGCTGCATGATATGACAACCTGTCTTATTACCATGGATAAAATACCTGAAATCCTTGCAGTGGATCAATATTTCGCTTCCAGTAGATAAACGACATATGAGATTAAGAAACAAGTAGTGTATTGTGAAGACTAATAATAAACATCAGCTTCCCTGTGACTGTAATATCTCCATTGTTCAAACTATTATGTATTAGCGATAAGACCTACCATTAATGTATAACGACTTACTGTAAATATATAGCTCTTAAAATAGAACATTCTCTGTAACTAGCTGACATTGTAACTATAAGGTGTGAAGGATAGATGAAATTGTTTATGTAATAATCTAAGATGAGGTCTGATAAAGACTTTTTGTGCCCTCCGTAATGCTTTTTGCGCTACCGCTCACAGGATGAGTATGGGGTGCACAATAAACTAGCCGCCTCCGGCGGCACCAATAAAATAAATGAGTCAAGAATGTAGACGATTAAACTACAGGATCCAACATATCCATATATATAAATTGGAATGTCTGTATCTGTTGGAGGCCAAAGACTTGATAAAATACGAACTAAGCTGCTATGATTGAGGAAAGATGTACCGGTTTCGCAAGGGGCTTGAATCCCGGCCGACTTATTGGGAGTCAGACTCGCGATGATTTTTACGCATCATTTCCGATAACTATTTCCTTCAACAAAAATGTAGTGTTTCTAAGAATGCTGCAGTTAGTTGAAAAGGTTCGTACGCCAACTGGCTGACGTTTGTTAACATGTTAAGGTATAATGTTGCTTCTAAACAGGTGTTGGGGTTAATGTGTCAGGCGACCTCTGGCGGCGCTGTAGCGGCTTACATCTTCCTCTCAGATGGTGAGTGATAGTGAGGGAAGGCTGGGATGGTGAGTGACAGTGAGGGAAGGCTGGATGGTGAGTGACAGTGAGGGAAGGCTGGATGGTGAGTGACAGTGAGGGAAGGCTGGGGTGGTGAGTGACAGGGAGGGAAGGCTGGATGGTGAGTGACAGTGAGGGAAGGCTGGATGGTGAGTAACAGTGATGGAAGGCTGGGATGGTGAGTGACAGTGAGGGAAGGCTGGATGGTGAGTGACAGTGAGGGAAGGCTGGATGGTGAGTGACAGGGAGGGAAGGCTGGATGGTGAGTGACAGGGAGGGAAGGCTGGATGGTGAGTGACAGTGAGGGAAGGCTGGATGGTGAGTGACAGTGAGAGAAGGCTGGATGGTGAGTGACAATGAGGGAAGGCTGGATGGTGAGTGACAGGGAGGGAAGGCTGGATGGTGAGTGACAGTGAGGGAAGGCTGGATGGTGAGTGACAGGGAGGGAAGGCTGGATGGTGAGTGACAGTGAGGGAAGGCTGGGGTGGTGAGTGACAGTGAGGGAAGGCTGGATGGTGAGTGACAGTGAGGGAAGGCTGGATGGTGAGTGACAGTGAGGGAAGGCTGGATGGTGAGTGACAGGGAGGGAAGGCTGGATGGTGAGTGACAGTGAGGGAAGGCTGGGGTGGTGAGTGACAGTGAGGGAAGGCTGGATGGTGAGTGACAGTGAGGGAAGGCTGGATGGTGAGTGACAGTGAGGGAAGGCTGGATGGTGAGTAACAGTGATGGAAGGCTGGATGGTGAGTGACAGTGAGGGAAGCCTGGGATGGTGAGTGACAGTGAGGGAAGGCTGGATGGTGAGTGACAGTGAGGGAAGGCTGGATGGTGAGTGACAGTGAGGGAAGGCTGGATGGTGAGTAACAGTGATGGAAGGCTGGATGGTGAGTGACAGTGCTCCAGGTGAGGTGGAGCCCCTAAAGTGACTACAGTCACAGTTCAACACAGTACAATATTTCCCTAATGACTGTGTGACGTGCACAGTTACCACGACCTACTGGACCAAGCAAGCCCCTGAGAGGTCCCTGGTGACGGCCAGGGGGTCACAGGGACACAACACCAGTCCCTGGTGGCGGCAGACGGCTAGGGGGTCACAGGGACACGACACCAGTCCCTGGTGGTGGCAGACGGCTAGGGGGTCACGGGGACACGACACCAGTCCCTGGTGGTGGCAGACGGCCAGGGGGTCACGGGGACACGACACCAGTCCCTGATGGCAGACGGCTAGGGGGTCACGTGGACACGACACCAGTCCCTGGTGGTGGCAGACGGCTAGGGGGTCACGTGGACACGACACCAGTCCCTGGTGGTGGCAGACGGCCAGGGGGTCACGGGGTCACGACACCAGTCCCTGGTGGTGGCAGACGGCCAGGGGGTCACAGGGACACAACACCAGTCCCTGGTGGTGGCAGACGGCCAGGGGGTCACGGGGACACGACACCAGTCCCTGGTGGTGGCAGACGGCCAGGGGGTCACGGGGACACGACACCAGTCCCTGGTGGTGGCAGACGGCCAGGGGGTCACGGGGACACAACACCAGTCCCTGGTGGTGGCAGACGGCCAGGGGGTCACGGGGACACGACACCAGTCCCTGGTGGTGGCAGACGGCCAGGGGGTCACGGGGACACGACACCAGTCCCTGGTGGTGGCAGACGGCCAGGGGGTCACGGGGACACGACACCAGTCCCTGGTGGTGGCAGACGGCCAGGGGGTCACGGGGACACGACACCAGTCCCTGGTGGTGGCAGACGGCCAGGGGGTCACGGGGACACGACACCAGTCCCTGGTGGTGGCAGACGGCCAGGGGTTGGTCTTCCTCCTTCACGAAGGGAAGAGAAAGATGTTATTCTTCGTATTGTTAAATTTTCAATCCGGATAACTTGTTATATAGAGTGGTTCGTATCTCTGTAAATGATCTCAGGCGGACTGTAAACAAGTGACTGTGAGCTTGTTTACTGGCATACATGCAGGGTCTGTGTGTGTGTGTGTGTGTGTGTGTGTGTGTGTGTGTGTGTGTGTGTGTGTGTGTGTGTGTGTGTGTGTGTGTGTGTGTGTGTGTGTGTGTGTGTGTGTGTGTGTGTGTGTGTGTGTGTGTGTGTGTGTGTGCGTGCGTGCGTGTAAGTGTGTGTGCGTGCGTGCGTGCGTGCGTGTAAGTGTGTGTGCGTGTGTGCACTAAAAACAAGGTCCGAACTTCGAACAATAACTTTTGGTTAGTGTCAAACTTTACCAAATTTTGCTTTCTTCATTATCCGCTTGACTAAACCTCCCAAGACTCGACGCCTTCATTTGTTATTTCAGTAATTACTTATTTCTTAAAGTGACACATTAAAATAGATCTGCTCAGCGTCCATCTCCTCAACATATCTCTTGTGGCTATAATTGTATTGTATATCGTATACTTGGGCACAGGTGAAGCTCGTATATGTCCAGTGCTGGCTTGGATGGGTTACTCACTCAACCAACTCCTTAACGGGTACTCACCATCCTTATTAAAATTCTCTTCATCTTATTTACTAACTCTGCGTCTGCATTCATTATACTCAGTCCCGCACTCACTCTCGTAACTTCCCTCCTCGTCTTATGCTCATTAAAGTAAGTTATTCCTCAGCTACGTGCTCTCACTTGTTTTTTTTTTGGGGTGGGTAGGAGGGAGGGGGGGGGGGGCTTTTTTCTACCTGAGTTGGACAGGTCTTGGCGAGTTTGAAACTTGTTCGATACAAGTTTTACTCCACGACCATTCTGTTGCTATTAGTCGGGCAGGTTCAGGGGATGAACACTTGAGAGATGTGGCTATAGTAAGGTAAAACACACACACACACAAACACACACACACACACACACACACACACACATACACGCACACACACACACACACACACACACACACACACACACACACACACACACACACACACACACACAGGGTACCGAATGGAAGACGAAGTCCTCCACGAAACGGAGAATTATCTAGAAGTTAATATCACACTGAACCTGTGTGTGTGTGTGTGTGTGTGTGTGTATGTGTGTGTGTGTGTGTGTGTGTGTGTGTGTGTGTGTGTGTGTGTGTGTGTGTGTGTGTGTGTGTGTGTGTGTGTGTGTGTGTGTGTGTGTGTGTGTGTGTGTGTGTGTGTACTCACCTAATTGTACTCACCTAATTGTGCTTGCGGGGGTTGAGCTCTGGGACCAAAGAGCCAGAGCTCAACCCCCGCAAGCACAATTAGGTGAGTACAATTAGGTGAGTACACACACACACACACACACACACACACACACACACATACACACACACACACACACACACACACATACACACACACACACACACACACATACACACACACACACACACACACACAAACACACACACACACACATACACACACACACACACACACACACACACACACACACACACACACACACACACACACACACACACACACACACACATACACACACACACATACACACACACACACATACACACACACACACACACACACACACATCAGATATAGAGGTGACAGCAGAGGAGGTAATGAAACAGTTGACAACTCTAGATGCAACTAAAGCAGTTGGACCAGACAAAGTATCACCGTGGATACTAAAAGAAGCAGCACAGGCCCTCAGCGTGCCTCTGGCAATGATCTTTAATGAGTCACTTATGTCAGGAGAATTGCCCAGTTGCTGGAAGAAGGCAAATGTCGTGCCGATCTTCAAGAAAGGAGATAGGGAGGAGGCACTTAACTACAGACCTGTATCACTGACAAGCATCCCCTGTAAAATACTGGAAAGAATAATTAGGCTGCGACTGGTTGCACACCTGGAGAACATTAGGTTTGTGAACAAACATCAACATGGGTTCTGGACAGGGAAATCGTGCCTAACAAACCTTCTGGAATTCTATGATAAAATAACGAGGATAAGACAGGACAGAGATGGTTGGGCAGACTGCATATTTCTGGACTGCCAAAAAGCCTTTGATACAGTACCGCACATGAGACTGCTGTTCAAGCTCGAGAGGCAGGCGGGGGTGGGGGGAAAGGTCCTAGAATGGATAAGGAACTACCTAACAGGAAGGAGCCAAAGAGTTACGGTAAGGGGCGAGAAGTCGGACTGGCGAACAGTAACAAGTGGAGTACCACAAGGATCGGTGCTGGGACCAATTCTATTTCTTGTATATGTTAACGACATGTTTACAGGCGTAGAGTCCTACATGTCGATGTTTGCGGATGATGCAAAGTTGATGAGAAGAGTTGTGACAGATGAGGATTGCAGGATCCTCCAAGAGGACCTGAACAGATTGCAGAGATGGTCAGAGAAATGGCTACTAGAATTCAACACGAGCAAATGTAAAGTTATGGAAATGGGACTAGGAGATAGGAGACCAAAGGGACAGTACACAATGAAGGGGAACAGCCTACCTGTAACGACGCGTGAAAGAGACCTGGGGGTGGACGTAACACCTAATCTATCTCCTGAGGCACATATTAATAGGATAACGACAGCAGCGTACTCTACACTGGCAAAAGTTAGAACATCATTCAGAAACCTAAGTAAGGAGGCATTTAGGGCGCTTTACACTGCCTACGTAAGGCCAGTCTTAGAGTATGCCGCCTCATCATGGAGTCCCCATCTGAAGAAACATATAATGAAACTGGAAAAGGTTCAGAGGTTTGCAACGAGACTCGTCCCAGAGCTACGAGGGATGGGGTATGAAGAGCGCCTGAGGGAATTGTGCCTTACGACACTAGAAAGAAGAAGGGAGAGGGGGGACAT
The DNA here is from genome assembly GCF_040958095.1 of Procambarus clarkii. Classification (NCBI taxonomy): domain Eukaryota; kingdom Metazoa; phylum Arthropoda; class Malacostraca; order Decapoda; family Cambaridae; genus Procambarus; species Procambarus clarkii. The sequence goes on along the minus strand of NC_091150.1, from coordinate 41,107,665 downwards.
GATAGGAACGTATAAGATACTCAGAGGAATTGACAGAGTGGACATAGACGAAATGTTCACACGGAATAGTAACAGAACGAGAGGACATGGATGGAAGCTTGAAACTCAGATGAGTCACAGAGATGTTAGGAAGTTTTCTTTTAGCGTGAGAGTAGTGGGGAAATGGAATGCACTTCAGGAACAGGTTGTGGAAGCAAATACTATTCATAATTTTAAAACCAGGTATGATAGGGAAATAGGACAGGAGTCATTGCTGTAAACAACCGATGCTCGAAAGGCGGGATCCAAGAGTCAATGCTCGATCCTGCAGACACAACTAGGTGAGTACAACTAGGTGAGTACACACACACACACACACACACACACACACACACATACACACACACACACACACACACACACACACACACACACACACACACACACACACACACACACACACACACACAGGGTACCGAATGGAAGACGAAGTCCTCCACGAAACGGAGAATTATCTAGAAGTTAATATCACACTGAACCTGTCTCCTGAAGCTCACATCAAAATAATATCATCATCGTCGTATGCGAGGCTGGCTAACGTCAGATTTGCCTTCAGAAACTTGTGTAAGGAATCATTTAGAATCTTGTATAACACATATGTAAGACCAATCCTTGAGTATGAGGCTCCAGCATGGAACCCATACCTTGTCAAGCACAGGACGATGCTGGAAAAGCTTCCAAGGTATGCCACTAGACTAGTCCCAGAACTAAAAGGTATGAGTTACGAGGAAAGGCTGCGTGAATTGCACCTCACGTCGCTGGAAGACAGAAGAGTTCGGGGAGACATGATAACCACACACAAAATTCTCAGAGGAATTGACAGGGCAGATACGGATAAATTATTTAGCACGGGTGGTACTCGTACATGGGGACACAAGTGGAAACTGGGTTCCCAGACTTAGACAAGCTGCAGAGTTGGTCAGATAAATGACAACTGGATTTCAATGCCAACAAGTGAAAAGTGATGAAAACTGACACGAAGAAGATCCCAGCGGGCTGCACACAGTGAAGGGGAACCACTTCCCCTGAAACAACCAAGGAAAAAATCCTTGAGTGAACATAATACCAAATATTATCCCAGAGCCACAGTAGGAAGGATAACGACAGCGAAATACTCATAACTGTCGAACATTTTAAATCTTGGGGAACCTCAACAAGGAGGGGCTTTCAAGACGCTGTACACCACGTACGTGAGACCAGTGCCAGGGTATGCTTTACAGGCGTGGAACAACCACCTCAAGAACCACATACGACATGAGAATGTTGAGATGTTTGCAACGATACTCGTCAGACCAACAAGTGTTTGATTAGTTACGAGAAAACACTGTAACAGCTGGACCAAACTGCTCTGGACAAAATAGAGAACGAGGAGACATGAAAAAATATATAAAATACTGAGGGGTTAATATTGTTGAAAAAAGGGACAGAAGTCAAGGATTATCTCCCAACTTGGGTATAAGCTTGAGACATAGATGAGCCACAGACGGGTCTTGAAGAACTCTTAAGTGTAACTGAAGCTGGAAAACTGAATTAAACAAGAGTTCTTTAACATATATCTGTACTAACTAGCTACACAAGTTGAATATTATAAAACAAAATATATAATACAATTCTACACACGATTTCAATCTAGTTTCATAACATTCTGTAAATGCAATGTTATCCTGTTATATTTGTGGTATCTTGATGTACGATTTGTGGTGTTAAGATGATCTCTCTCTCTCTCTCTCTCTCTCTCTCTCTCTCTCTCTCTCTCTCTCTCTCTCTCTCTCTCTCTCTCTCTCTCTCTCTCTCTCTCTCTCTCTCTCTCTCTCTCTCTCTCTCTCTCTCTCTCTCTTTCTCTCTCACTCTCTCTCTCTCTCTCTCTCTCTCTCTCTCTCTCTCTCTCTCTCTCTCTCTCTCTCTCTCTCTCTCTCTCTCTCTCTCTCTCTCTCTCTCTCTCTCTCTCTCTCTCTCTCTCTCTCCCTCTCCTTCATTCAGTAATTATGCAAATTAATTTGATAAAAATCCGTTCAGTTATGTAAATAAACTTGGCCCCTTGAATCCAGAGTTGAATTTGAGTAGATGGCTTGTGGGAGGGAGGGAGTGAGGCTGGGTGTTTGTGGGAGGGAGGAAGTGAGACTGGGTGTTTGTGGGAGGGAGGGAATGAGACTTGATGTTTGTGGGAGGGAAGGGAGAGGAGTGTGACTAGAATGAGTAGGCTCAATCCGTGCCACAGGCCTGGGTTACGTTACCACACGTTACAAACACAGCTACAACATCACTAACACGTCCCCGTGTTAATATACCCGATACCATCAAACTCGCCAGAAGGAACAGACCCGCATGTGTCCTGGGACACCAGAAACACACAACACACACCCCTGGCCCGAAACTCTATGCGTACTAGTGGCTTTAGGTATTGTGTGTACTATCTCTATCTTTAAATCCTGCACAGATACCATAGAAGAGTGCAGGAAGAAACCCCCCCCCCTGAGCTCACCACGTGACGCTCCCCCCCCCCTGAGCTCACCACGTGACGCTCCCCCCCCCCCTCCTAGAGTACACCGTACACCAGTCTCTTCAGGAAAACACTTTAGGAAGAAAGGCAACAAAAACATGAATTTAGGAAACACTGGGAAAATATTTTCAGAATAAACTCAGAGGAAAATGTCAACTTGTGTTCCACCACAGAGAGATAAATTACAAATCTAGTCGATAACAGCTGCAACTTTACTGCCAAGGTAAGCACTTGAACTTAACAACATCCACAGTGAGTGCCAACTTGTGAAAAACATAATCATCACAGATACAAAAAAACAATCAGAGGTTTTAAGAACAGCGCCAAGCGGGCATCAGGAAAATGTACAAATTAGTACTAACTAACCTCCCAATGACTGCAAGCCATCATTTTACAAATGCAGGAATATGCAGATTGGGAATATGCTGGTTGGGAATAGTCCAAATGCAGCTCCTGCATTTGGACTATTCCCAACAGTCTTCAAAAATAGCACTAACAGATTAATTCCTAAGCCGGGTATAAACCCCCAACTGAAATCGAAAGTTACAGACCAAATTTCCCTTCTTGAGGTTCGAGGCAAAATAATCGAAGAAATAATTAATGAGAGACTTGTGAAGTACATGGAAGAGGAGCTAAAGTATAAAGTAGCTGATATATCACCAGACAACATGGGTATATAAACCACAGAGGGGCCCATATAACTATAGCCCTGATCTGTGAACACATACCTAATGAAATGTCGATAAAAGAACAATGTAACATTGTGCTCAGAGAGGTATCGAAAGTTTGGGAGAAAGTCTGGCAAACAGGCCTTACATACAAGACATCTGAGCTTGGGCTTCTCCACAGATATTTACTGCCACACTGTGCACCTTTGTACACAACAGAACAAGGCACCTCAGTACCGGCAGTTACTTGGGTGACATAATCGAACTGAAAAACGGAGTACCACAAGGAAGCTGTCTTTCACCCACGCTTGTCAACACGGCTGACATATATACGGCTGAAGTGCCCCAACCCCAACACGGAGAATACGTCACATACCCTGATGATGTCACTCACATAATATATCAATATCCAGCGCGCAGGTTCGAACTCTCATCAAGACCCTTGTGGATTTGTTCAATGATATATCACGTTATTGTGGTTTACGTGTGTATTATAACATCGTGTCAGCAAGGCGGACAGCCCGCCTGCTATCATAACATCGTGTCAGCAAGGCGGACAGCCCGCCTGCTATCATAACATCGTGACAGCAAGGCGGACAACCCGCCTGCTATCATAACTCACATTATAGTTTCCATTTCTTAAGTGTTCCCTTCGCCTGTCGCTCTCCATCTTCTTCACTGTGAAAAAGTAGAAACAGGAAATAAGACACAGACCTGCGGGCCAGTGTAACATCTTTCAGGTATGTCACTAAATTATTTGTTAACTGTGGCATGTTCCGGCTCTCACACTGCTTCCCTCTCCCTCCCTCCCTCCCCATGTCTCCCTCCATCGCCTCCCTTCCCAACCCCTCCCTCCCCCGTCTCGATACCCCTCCCCTGCCTCCCTCCCCATGTCTCCCTCACAATGTAACGTATCGGAAATTGAAAGAAGAAGGAAGTGTTAGGGAAGTAAGGGGGTAGTGAGGAAGAGTAGTCAGGGGAAAGGAAAGTTCAGAATGAGTGGGAGAGAATGACATGAAGGAGGAAAGTAGAAGAGTAGAAAGCAAGAGTGCTAGAACAGTAGAAAGATAGAAGGTTGCTGCCACCATCCATTCAAGTTATCTAAGACAAGGAATGGAACTTGTCTGCCCAACAATATGATCTGATGTTAACACATGTTAATTGTAAGCATGTATAATTCGTTTAACCAGAATCTTTAAATCAAAATCTTAAGCCAGTAACTTCAGAGAGCTCTCCACTCTAGCTTTCCCTATACAAGATCTCGGGCTCACAATTAAAGACAATTTAAAAAGTTAATCATTTAAATATTTACTATTACGAGTATCATAATTCAGCCATTTGATGTTCGAATGTTTACATTAATACACAAATTTTGAGTCACTTCACAATAAATTGAGAGCACCTACGGCCAACTGCCCCTGGACATCACGCAGCACCTAAGTTGGAAAACACAATATATGACAACCTTATAGTTCCCTCACCCAAGTCTCTGAGACCAAGTTAAGTCAAGGAGGAGGGTGTTATGGCTGACTGAGTCCCCCACCAAGCCTAGCCTGCCTGCTGGAACCTCTCTTTGGACTAGCTAGTTATCTAGTTAACTAGTTATCACTCTCCTCCTCATTATCTCAAATGTACATTTCCACGGGTATATATGGGGGAGACCGGGAGCTAAGCTTCGCCTACCAGGAGATAGCCTCTGGCTATCACCCTTCTCCACCTAGATAGCGGCTTGTTTGATGGAAACCACACATCCAACCGACTGTATTTATCAGCTTAGCAGAAAGCAAGGTTACTTCACACGACCTGACCCTTACTCAACCTGTGAACATTAAGTCTTGAAAGATGTGACTTTATAATAGGTAAGGACCGACACCCCGGCGCCTCCAATATCTTGTGTGACTTTGACTCTCGATGTATGTATAATGTTAAATAAAACCATTTATGGCGTTACACTCATGCCTATTTCCCTTAACATCTTTCGTTAACACCCAAGCTTAACACACAACCGAAACACAGTCCCTCAATACCCTCCCTTTACACCCTAGTGTATCACTATCACTCTCCTTCCCTTCCTTAACACACTTCCTTAATAAATTTCCTTAATACTCTCTATTCCTTAATCGCCTTCTATAACACCCTGGCTTAACAGCCTCCCTTAACATTCCCCTTTAACACCCTCAAAAACCCTCTCCCTTAACACGCTCAAAAATACTCTCCCTTAACACTCTTCCTAAATACACTCCCTTAACACCCTACCTTAAAATCCTCCCTTAACACTGTACCTTGACACAGTACCTTAACACCTTACTTCACCACCCTCCCTTAACACTGTACCATAACACCCTCCCTTAACACTGTACATTAACACCTTACCTCACCACCCTACCTCACTTGAGGAGGTACTTGGGGAGACCAGAGAAGCCGTGGTGTCCTCTGGAAGACGAATTAAGAAGCCGCCGGAAACCACATTACTTGCCTTAATCACTCCCCTTTATTGCTTCCCTTTTCTCACTAACCCCATCTTCTTCCCTCCCATTCCCTCCTCTCCCTCTTCCCATCTTTTCCATACCCTCTCTTTCCTTTCGTATATATTTTTTAAATTTAGTGAGGAAGATGGAGAGGGACAGGCGAAGTGAACAATTTAGAAATGGTAGCTATAGTGTCCGCCTTGCTGACACGATGTTATGATAGCAGGCGGGCTGTCCGCCTTGCTGACACGATGTTATGATAGCAGGCGGGCTGTCCGCCTTGCTGACACGATGTTATGATAGCAGGCGGGCTGTCCGCCTTGCTGACACGATGTTATGATAGCAGGCGGGCTGTCCGCCTTGCTGACACGGTGTGGGTGTTGGCAGCTAAGCTAAGCTGGCTCCCTCTTGTCAGGGAGCTGTGAGTGTGTGAGAGGGTCTTCACATGTGTTTCACCATATATGGATGGCCATAGATGAATACTGTGTAGCATTCACATATATAATGCTAAATTATATGTGAATAATTGTAAAAACACTCGAATGCTTTTACACGTGTTTTTGTGGGTTTAAAATCATTATTTTATTATATTTGATTATTTATTTATTTTAATTTATTATGTTATTTTATGCTATACTATATTATAGTCTTTATTTTATTATTTTTGATTATTTATTTATTTATTATATTACTTTAATTAGTTATTTTTATGAGGAAGGAGTGGTTCCCGATTAGTATTTCATCCATACCTCTCATCTCTCCTTCTCAACCCAGCCAATCTCCCCTTCCCTTCTCCCCCTCCCCACGAAATTACTCCCCTCTCCCCCCTCCCCTTCCCAACAATCAACCGTCCCCCTCCACCTCCCCCTTTCCCACCGGCTGGGTCAGGAGAGGAACCTTAGTGCTGGGATTGGCAATTTTTCAGTCTTCAGAAGGTGAAAGAGAGAGAGAGAGAGAGAGAGAGAGAGAGAGAGAGAGAGAGAGAGAGAGAGAGAGAGAGAGAGAGAGAGAGAGAGAGAGAGAGAGAGAGAGAGAGAGAGAGAGAGAGAGGTGAGGTGATTATCAATTGAAAGCGCCGCCAAGCCTTTACGACTATATAGCACTGGGGAGAGGGCCAGGATAAGGATTTGGGATGAGACGAGGGGAGAAGGAATGGTGCCCAACCACTTGTGGACGAGAGAGAGAGAGAGAGAGAGAGAGAGAGAGAGAGAGAGAGAGAGAGAGAGAGAGAGAGAGAGAGAGAGAGAGAGAGAGAGAGAGAGAGAGAGAGAGAGAGAGAGAGAGCGAGCGAGAGAGAGAGAGAGAGAGAGAGAGAGAGAGAGAGAGAGAGAGAGAGAGAGAGAGAGAGAGAGAGAGAGAGAGAGAGAGAGAGAGAGAGAGAGAGAGAGAGAGAGAGAGAGAGAGAGAGAGAGAGAGAAAACCTGCTTGCATCTGGAAGGGTTGGATCCAAGGTCTGGTGGTACCCCGTGAAGGATCAGCAGAGATATTCATCTGAGGACACAATGCCGCCTTAAACCGGGAGGCAGGAGCTGTTGCAATCAGCAATCAGGAGAAGGCTGATCTACTGGCAAACCACTTTGCTGCCGAGATGCAGGTCCCTGATCCTGAACGTCAGCCTCCACATCTTGCCCCAAGCACTGTGTCTAGGATGACTGAAGTGGTTATGCAGCAGGCTCAAGTTCTCCATCTCCTCAACACGCTAGACACAAGCAAAGCTGTGGGGCCAGATAATGTCGAAGACTATTACGCAGCGGCGCTGACCTGTTGGCTCCACCTCTCACGTGTCTCTACCTACTCTGCCTAGTTCAAGGAATTTGGCCCTCCTTTTGGAAGGAGGCAGACGTTGTTCCAGTTCACAAAATGAAGAGCCGCTCAGTGGTTGGTAACTACAGACCTGTGTCACTGCTCTCCATTACTGGTAAAATCCTTGAATCATTAATCGCTCAGCAAATGATATAATTATCATTTACTGTCGATCACATCGGCTAATATGTGATCGACAGTATGTTTTTTAGAAAGGCCAATCTGCTTCTGATCTCTTGCTAAATCTCTCCACTAAGTGACATCAGTCACTGGATGATAAGTCCAAGATCAGCTGTGTTCTTGCTCTACACATAGCAGGAACCTGCTATGTCTTCTCTCTCTGCTCTGCTCCAAGCTCCGTCTGAACGTCTACGACAATGCCAACAACCGACTTCTGTAATCAAGACTACTAAATAAATATGAAACTCACTAAAGACTGTATCTAATCTACCCAACAACGTAACATAATCGTACGTTACACTGGGGTGAGAGTGGAGAGACGCAGGGGTGTGAAAGGTAGCCTCGGGGCGGGAAGAGACAGGGAGCCGTGTACACGTGAGAGAACCGTGTCAACAACAGCTGATCCCTCCCCGGACGCGCCCAACACCTCACTACTCACCAAAACATTGTTCCCATCCTTAATACTTCTGTACTAACTGTTATATACATGACCTTAGTACCTTCTTACCCGGCCCCAGCACCGATCCTTGAGGCATTCCCGCTTGTTACTCTACGCCAGTCCGACTTCTCGCCCCTCACTGTCACTCTCTGATTCCTGTCTATTAGGTAATTCCTTACCCATGTTAGGGCGTTTCCGCTTACTCCCGCCTGCCTCTCAAGATTATATAGTAACCTCCTGTGTGGTACTGTATCAAAGGCTGTTTTGGAAGTCCAGAAATATGCACTCTGCCCGGCCTTCTCTGTCTTGCCTTATTTTCGTTACCTTATAATTAAACTCCAGGAGGGTCGTCAGCCATGATTTCCCTTCTCTAAAGCCGTGTTGTTGTTGTTTGCTTTCAAACCTAATTCATTCTAGGTGTGCATCTAGTCTTAACCTTATTATTCTTTCAAGTACTTTTCAAGGGATGCTTGTGAGTAACACTGGTCTGTAGTTAAGTGTTTCTTCTCTATATCCTTTCTTGTAGATTGGCACCACATCTGCCTTCTTCCAGTAACTGAACAATTCCTACTTTGAAAGTGACATAGTAAAGATTAGTGCTAGAGGTAGGCTGAGGGCCTGTGTTGCTTCTTTCAACATCCATGGTGATACTTTTCATGGCCCAATAGCTTTAGTTATGTCTAGTGATGCTAGTTTAGGCTTACTTTCTCTACTGTTGTTGTTTTAGATTCAGCTACTTGGAACAAAAGTTCCAAGTAACACGGGCTATGGTGAGTTCGTAGTGGACTTACCTGGTACAGGAGCAGGGCAAGTATCACGGGCTATGGTGAGCCCGTAGTGGATTTACCTGGCTTTCATAGTTTCTTTCTGACAATCTTCTTATGTTTATATATTCATTCCTGGCCCTGATTTATTTTGATTGTTGCCGCCATAGGCGGCTAGTTTATTGTGCACCCCATACTCATCCTGTGAGCGGTAGCGCAAAAAGTATTACAGAGGGCACAAAAGGTCTTTATATATCAGACCTCAACGGAGATTATTACATAAACAATTTTATCTAGCCTTCACACCTTATAGTTACAATGCCAGCTAGTTACTGAGAATGTTCTATTTTAAGAGCTATATATTTACAATAAGTCATTATACATTAATGGTAGGTCATATCGCTAATGCATAATAGTTTGAACAATGGAGATATTACATAGTCACAGGGAAGCTGATGTTTATTATTAGTCTTCACAATACACTACTTGTTTCTTAATCTCATATGTCGTTTATGCTACTCATATGTGGTAGCGAAATATGGATCCACTGCAAGGATTTCAGGTATTTTATCTGTTGCATCTATTTCAGTTTTCCTCTGTCCTTTGCCCTTTGTATTTCCTCTACTTCCTTCTGATTTTTGTTTTCGCCTCCTGGCACTATTGAACCACCGGTTATTATATTCTCTCCTGCTTTTTTCTCTCAATGTTGGTATGAATCTCTCTGATTCTGCCTCTCTGCACCTCAGGTTGACTTGAGTCATAGTTTCCTGGACTGTCTTGCCTCTAAGTTTCTCCTTCCATTGCACACTTCCCAGATTCTCTCTTACTTTCACGTAGTCCCCTTTTTTATAGTCTACTCCCCTTCCTTGACGCCTTGTCTTATGGGCACTGTTTCAAGTACGATCAAATGGCAGGACACAATGGTCACTTGCTCCGAGTGGTATTTCATGTTCAAAGGTGTCGATAGGTAGTGGAGGTTAGGGAGTGGGCAGGGTTCAGGCAGTGTGTGGGTGTGTGTGGAGGTTAGGGAGTGGGCGGGGTTCAGGCAGTGTGTGGGTGTGTGTGGAGGTTAAGGAGTGGGCGGGGTTCAGGCAGTGTGTGGGTGTGTGTGGAGGTTAGGGAGTGGGCGGGGTTCAGGCAGTGTGTGGGTGTGTGTGGAGGTTAGGGAGTGGGCAGGGTTCAGGCAGTGTGTGTGGAGGTTAGAGAGTGGGTGGAGTTCAGGCAGTGTGTGGAGGTTAGCTAGTGGGTGGGGTTCAGGCAGCGTGTGTGGAGGTTAGAGAGTGGGTGGAGTTCAGGCAGTGTGTGGAGGTTAGAGAGTGGGTGGGGTTCAGGCAGTGTGTGGAGGTTAGCTAGTGGGTGGGGTTCAGGCAGTGTGTGGAGGTTAGAGAGTGGGTGGGGTTCAGGCTGTGTGTGGAGGTTAGAGAGTGGGTGGGGTTCAGGCAGTGTGTGGAGGTTAGAGAGTGGGTGGGGTTCAGGCAGTGTGTGTGGAGGTTAGCTAGTGGGTGGGGTTCAGGCTGTGTGTGGAGGTTAGAGAGTGGGTGGGGTTCAGGCAGTGTGTGTGGGGGTTAGCTAGTGGGTGGGGTCCAGGCAGTGTGTGTGGAGGTTAGCTAGTGGGTGGGGTTCAGGCAGTGTGTGTGGAGGTTAGGTAGTGGGCGGAAGTGTATATGTGTGTATGTAAATCACAAAGTAATTTAACCAAATAACCACAAAGGAAACGTGAAACAAGAAATACTTTACCACTTTCATAGCTCTTTAAATCCCCTTCAAACCCATTACTAAAAGACATACAAGGTCAGTGTATATATACACATTACGATTATGACAGGTGAAGACATACAGAAGAGTAGGAACACGCACCGTCGAGAGAGCTGTAGATAAAGACAATCAGATCACGACACATCCATCAGACGGCCGCCGTCTTCTGACTGAACGTGCTCATAAATACTCTTATTGAAGTTTCATTTACTTATTGATATATATGGCCTCCATAACATGGTCAACCTTCTTCTGGACTTCCGGGACGTGGCTAAACTGGTAACTGTTGACGTATGAGCTGGAGGACATGTCAACTTGCATTGCAAAAATGTTGCTTTATAAACAGATTGAAGAAAGTCAAGAAAATTTGATACGAGCAAGATAGCAACATGATAAATGAGGGATAACTGCGGTGACTACTCTGCACACTGGCACTCTCACTGATGACCTCATGTGGCACTCATTGATGACCTCATGTGGCACTCACACTGATGACCTCATGTGGCATTCATTGATGACCTCATGTGGCACTCATTGATGATCTCATGTGGCACTCATTGATGACCTCATGTGGCACTCTCACTGATGACCTCATGTGGCACTCTGATGACCTCATGTGGCACTCTCACTGATGACCTCATGTTGCACTCATTGATGACCTCATGGCACTCATTGATGACCTCATGTGGCACTCATTGATGACCTCATGTGGCACTCATTGATGACCTCATGTGGCACTCTCACTGATGACCTCGTGTGGCACTTACACTGATGTGTAAGTGCCATTTATCATCATCACACTGACACCACCACTGTCAACACCACACATAGCCACCAAAACCTCCAACACTAGTCACCACCACTACCCACACCACAACCACCACCACTACCCACACCACAACCATCACCACTTCCCACAACACAACCACCACCACTACCCACACCACAACCACCACCACTACCCACACCACAACCACCACCACTACCCACACCACAACCACCACCACTACCCACACCACAACCACCACCACTACCCACACCACAACCACCACCACTACCCACACCACAACCACCACCACTACCCACACCACAACCATCACCACTTCCCACAACACAACCACCACCACTACCCACACCACAACCACCACCACTACCCACACCACAACCACCACCACTACCCACACCACAACCACCACCACTACCCACACCACAACCACCACCACTACCCACACCACAACCACCACCACTACCCACACCACAACCACCACCACTACCCACACCACAACCACCACCACTACCCACACCACAACCACCACCACTACCCACAACACAACCACCACCACTTCCCACAACACAACCACCACCACTACCCACACCACAACCACCACCACTACCCACACCACAACCATCACCACTACCCACAACACAACCACCACCACTACCCACACCACAACCACCATCACAACCATCACCACAACCATCACCACTACCAACACCACAACCACCATCACAACCATCACCACAACCATCACCACTACCAACACCACAACCCTCTATCCCACAGGTCACATCCAGAGAAGCTGCACTTCTATCCCATTATCAGGAAATAGAAACAATTTCAATATTCCCAAGGAGCACCTGGGAGGCTGCTCTAGGTGTGATTGAACCAGACGCTCTGATAACTATCATCAAGGGGGTGAGAACTGTCTACTGAAAAAGTGTGTACTGTCGCTCCTTGAGAGATTCCGTGGTCGATATGAGTCCGGAACGCGGGGCCTCCAACACTACTCATCAAGGCAAGATAGTAGGGCGAGGTAATGTGACCCCGACACATCGTCAAACGTAATGAGACTCCATAAATTACTGAGTAACTGTAATAGATTTTGAATTTATATTATTTTTTGGATACAAGACGGTACAATAAAATCAATAGGAGCCATAAGAGGAGGATTCGAACCTGTGTAATGGGTACTCCCAAGCAAACGCGCTAGACCACTACACCGCGACATGAAAAGCATTGTAACCTGTGATTCAACTGAATCTTCTAGAGTTCCTGAGGCTTCCAGTAAAGCCAAACCACACACATTGGGCTTCACACAATACCCCTCCCCCCCCTCATGTACTCTTGACTCCATGAATTCTTCCTCCAACGGCTGTTTTAAAATGCACAAATAAGTCACATTAACGTGATGTAACAAAGAGAAAAATCAGGATATCCCAGGAAGGGATATGAGGATATCGATTTAGGATAAGGCGGAAAAAGAAAAGGTGCCCAACCGCTTAGGCGATCGGGGATTAAATGCTGACCTATAAATAATATTGAATCAAGAGTACTTGTTTTAAAAATACATGTAGATATATAATTACGTGACTCATTGGCAGATTAATTTGCCCTGTTAGGAATGCGTTGACACAATCATGTTAACATATTGCATATTTTTGGGATATGTCCATCAACCACTGACATAAAAGCTTTCACAAAATATTTTTTGAAAAATTGTGCCAATTATATTTATAAATATGAATAGTCGAAATTACTAAAAATAAATTATCTAAAATATTAAATTAACCGGTTTTTCATGTGTTTAATGATATGAAATCAATTATATTATTGGTATTGGTGTACATTTCTCCTGACAGCTGGAGTTTGGTGCCAATAACTCATTATATATATTTTATTTGAAAAATTCAGTACATAAATAAAATACATGAATAATTTACTTTTAAATATTTTCCTCTGCGAAGAACCACGAAGTGAACATATCACCACAAACTACTAAAACATAGTGACAAAGAAAAAATAAAAGTTAAATAATCACCATTCTTTCAGCAGCAGTAAAAGTCTCCTTTCTAAAACTAACCAAATTATTGAACTAGATGATCAATTTTAGGAGTGACGTCATGGTTTAGAACTTTAGTCTACATCACTAGTCTCAGTAAAGTTTATCCAGCACTGAAGAACTTTGAAGTAACTTAGTTGTAATTATATATATATATATATATATATATATATATATATATATATATATATATATATATATATATATATATATATATATATATATATATATATATATATATATATATATATATATATATATATATCTTCTGAGGTTAACAGAAATGACGTTTCGATGGCAAGTACGACACAATAACATATAAATAGTACAGTACTCTCCCTCGGTACCACAATTACCATCTATGTAAGCATAATCTGGATTATTAAATGGTTAAACAAAAAAGATGCTGTAGATCTGGCGAGCACTTAAATAGAGTAAGAATTACATAATTTTTAACAAAAGACTAAAGCGCCGATCACGGCCAAATTAGCTAATTACCTCGCTAACCTGATTCGTAATCAATTACAAACATTGCTAATGGATAATTACTTTTCTTAATAATATTAAAAGTTGTGGCAGAGTTGCAATGATTACTGGACCTTACAGGTATATTACTCGCTCTCTTCTCTCTCGCTACACCTTGCTCACTACACATCTCTACACATTACTCGCTACACCTTGCTCAATACACAACTCTCTACACATTTCTCGCTACATCTTGCTCACTACACAACTCTCTACACATTTCTCGCTACATCTTGCTCACTACACAACTCTCTACACATTTCTCGCTACATCTTGCTCACTACACAACTCTCTATACATTGCTCCCTACACGTTGCTCACTACACAACTATCTACACATTGCTCCCTACACGTTGCTCACTACACAACTCTCTACACATTGCTCCCTACACGTTGCTCACTACACAACTATCTACACATTGCTCCCTACACGTTGCTCACTACACAACTATCTACACATTGCTCCCTACACGTTGCTCACTACACAACTATCTACACATTGCTCCTACACGTTGCTCACTACACAACTCTCTACACTTGGCTCGCTACACAACATGTTTTCACGAGCCATTCAGAATAAAAAGGCATGTTTTAGAGGCAAAAATAATCATATATTGATAGGCTAAACTGTGTTTCAGTTTCTGACTAAGATATCAATTCCAACAAACCAGAACCCAATAATACTTCACTTCTTATGTATCTTTCTTATCTCTGAGTGATACTCTGAGTTATTTACATTGTAATTATATATATGTTTTGACCGACTGTTGATGTTATTTATCATTATCGTGATTAATATTACATTTTTACGCAAATTGTGGTTAAGATTCACAGGATAATAATTAAATATACTATGATATATTGCTGAGCAACACTTATGGGTGTAATGATGACCAGACCACACTCTAGAAGGTGAAGGGCCGACGACGTTTCGGTCCGTCCTGGACCATTCTCAAGTCGATTGTGACTTGATGGTGACATTCTCACAATCGACTTGAGAATGGTCCAGGACGGACCGAAACGTCGTCGTCCCTTCACCTTCTAGTGTGTGGTCTGGTCATCATACTTTAGCCACGTTATTGTGACTCATCGCCTGCACTTATGGGTGTAGTAATATTTTTATTGGTGAATGAGTGAGTCGTAAAAGATTAATGATTATTCTGGCTGGTTTTCCTATGATATGAATGCTCGATAATCCTTTATTTACACTCTATAATATTATCATTTGAGGATACGAATTATTAGTGTTGCGTAATTCTTCTCAGTAAATTTGGACGATAGATACTGTGTGTGTCAGAACCCTTTGTCTAATGATCGGCGACTGTCTGGGTCAACGTAATGGTAGCCTAGCATTATAATGGTAGCACCGTGTAATGGTAACAGCCTAGTAATGGTAGCCTAGGACGTTCTGACCACACATGTGTTATGGGTAAATAGTTTATTTGTGGATGTGGCAGTTATTCACAAGGTTGGATAGAAACAATCAGTAAGTGAATGGCGATGAGACATTTACACAGTTTTTACATTGTAAGCAGTTGTGTTATAAGAAAAAGAACCATACAGATACAGACATCACATAGAAAGGTATAACAGCTGTATGTGACTCAAGACAGCTGTTGCTAGTTAAGTGTTGGACGCGACTACTTTTCTGAGGGTGTAGTGAATTATTAACCTAGTTGTCCTGAGTGACCAGGTGTGGGAGGACGTCCAGTGTGATTATGGAGCGAAGGAAATCCACCTGGATAGTTGTGTTGAGTCTAATTATCGGTGTTATCTGTCTGTCTTATCGGTGAACATTAAAAAGAGTAACATTACAACTCTAGTTACTACCATCCACAAATAAAGATGCCATGATGAATGTAACAACGCGGAAATGTGTGGGACAAATACTTAGTTCAAAACCCCGCGATGAGTGGCAGAGGAATAAGACATAAACCACAGTGCGAGGCTTCCTGGGAGCCTATCACATGTCTGCTTCCTGTATGCTCTTCCACTGACAAAACAAATAAACCCGTAATATTTAGCCACTGAATCTGTTCCAGCAAGATAAATATTCATCCAGGGGCGCAGTTGGGTCACAAACAAATGATTTCTAGGTTTATTGCTCGCAGTAGACAAATGATTATTAATCATTAATCATTAAGAAGTGCTTGCGCAACGTTTCCTTTCACCTGATGCCTCTGTTCATCTAGCAGTACATAGGTACCTGCAATGTATGCAAATGTTGCGGAATGCATCCTTGGGAGGGTCAGTAAGTTGACCTAGGGAGAGGGAGGTAAGCCTAACGGGTTTCCTGTAGCCGACTATAGGAAGTCAAATATATGGATAATCTCATTAGTATAAAGAGAGTTTCCCATCGAAAAAATATGGGCTCCCATCTTCCCATAACGTTAGCTGAACATGGCCACCGTCAAATGTTTATATATCACTATTATTGATATTAATTACTATAATTATTGTTATGACTCCAAGCAGCATCTCATGCTGTTTTAGGTGTTTGAGCTCTATGGTTTTTCCGAGTTTGGACTCTTTCATATCTGACGGGATAGTAAAACTAATCTCTCGTAATCAGCGAACATTGAAATGCCAGTAAATTACTGTTTCATATAACCACACACCATTGATTCACAAGCCAATTGATCTGCATACCCAATCAAATGTTAACCACAATTCTAATTAACAATTAAGACGGATAAATAACTGTACATGAAAAACCACAATCCACGGAAATCCCAATATTATGAAACACTACTTTAAATAATGAACGACATTTTGGACCACTTAATTGCAAAATAAACACGCGACTAATCAAACCACCGATCAACTAGATCACTGAGCCATCAGTTCCCTGAATCGTAAACTCAATGGATAATTGAAACAAACACGAACCTGTTACCCTATACTTAATATCACTAGAACCCTTCTTTGTCCGCTAAATAAATGACTGAATTAACTGCAGCTGGGCAGGAGTTTGCAACACAGGCTACATTCTTTCTCTAAATATTTTACGATCTGGTCCAGGCTAACTGCTGGGGGTTCAAGCTGACTGACCCAAGCAGGTAAAACCGTTTTGGCTGGTATCCTTTAAGACAACATATTCCAGCTTACCTTAATCTTGCCTAATGGAGCTTAGCTTAATCTTGCCTAATGCAGCTTAGCTTAATCTTGCCTAATGCAGCTTAGCTTAGTCTTGCCTATTCCAGTTTAGCTTCTTCTTGCCTAATATAGTTTAGCTTCTTCTTGCCTAATCCAGTTTAGCTTAGTCTTGCCCTATTCAGTTTAGCTTAATCTTGCCTAATCCAGTTTAGCTTAATCTTGCCTAATCCAGTTTAGCTTAATCTTGCCTAATCCAGTTTAGCTTAATCTTGCCTAATCCAGTTTAGCTTAGTCTTGCCTAATCCAGCTTAGCTTAATCTTGCCTAATCCAGTTTAGCTTAATCTTGCCTAATCCAGTTTAGCTTAATCTTGCCTAATCCAGTTTAGCTTAATCTTGCCTAATCCAGTTTAGCTTAATCTTGCCTAATCCAGTTTAGCTTAATCTTGCCTAATCCAGTTTAGCTTAATCTTGCCTAATCCAGTTTAGCTTAGTCTTGCCTAATCCAGTTTAGCTTAATCTTGCCTAATCCAGTTTAGTTTCATCTTGCTTAATCCAGTTTACCCTAATCTTGCCTAATCCAGTTTAGCTCAATATTTTGTAATCTTGCCAATTGAGCTGGACGTTAGAGCGACGGTCTCGCTTCATACAGGTTGGCGTTCAATCCCCGACCGTCCAAGTGGTTGGGCATCATTCCTTCCCCCCGTCGCATCCCAAATTCTTATCCTGACCCCTTCCCAGGGCTATATAGTCGTATTGGAATGGCGCTTTCCCGATATATATTTCTCTCTCTCTCTCTCTCTCTCTCTCTCTCTCTCTCTCTCTCTCTCTCTCTCTCTCTCTCTCTCTCTCTCTCTCTCTCTCTCTCTCTCTCTTCTCTCTCTCTCTCTCTCTCTCTCTCTCTCTCTCTCTCTCTCTCTCTCTCTCTCTCTCTCTCTCTCTCTCTCTCTCTCTCTCTCTCTCTCTCTCTCTCTCTCTCTCTCTCTCTCTCTCTCTCTCTCTCTCTCTCTCTCTCTCTCTCTCTCTCTCTCTCTCTCTCTCTCTCTCTCTCTCTCTCTCTCTCTCTCTCTCTCTCTCTCTCTCTCTCTCTCTCTCTCTCTCTCTCTCTCTCTCTCTCTCTCTCTCTCTCTCTCTCTCTCTCTCTCTCTCTCTCACTCTCTCTCTCTCTCTCTCTCTCTCTCTCTCTCTCTCTCTCTCTCTCTCTCTCTCTCTCTCTCTCTCTCTCTCTCTCTCTCTCTCTCTCTCTCTCTCTCATATGCCACTTGCCACTGCTCTTAACTAGTTTTCCAACATATATCGCCTTTGAAAATGTAGTTTAAATGTTACTCACTTAAGCCAAAATGTAAAGGTTGATTTAGACTGACGTACACCTGTTTAATTCAGCCATTATTGTGACCATTAGTATAAGGTGTTACGGAAAATAGTTTCTTATCCTAAACTTCAGAACTGTGATGATTGAAAAAATAATTATAAATGTCAGATTTTAAATATAAATATAATTCTAGAGGATAGAGCTTTTAACTACAGATATTTCATGTTATGTTATTATTACGACTTTCTTATAGGTAAATATATTTGTTGTAAATTTGTGTAAACTGACCCAACTATAAATGTACAAAATGGACATTTATGAAAAAGGTTATGATTGCTTGAATAACTTAATCTTGCCTAATTCAGCTTGGCTTATTCTTACCCAATCAATCTTAGCTTAACCTAACTTAATCCACATTACCTTAACCTAACCAGATTAAAATTAGCTTAGCCATGCCTAATATGACATAACCTAATCCAGATTAGATTATTTCTAATCTAGATTACATTAAACCTAATTCACTTTAGATTAAACCTAATCCAATTTATATTAGCCTAATATAACTTAGAATAACATAATCAAGCTTAAATTAATTATTAATTAATTTCAGCTGATTTCACCAAATTAAATTAAACTTAACTCTGCTTAGCTTAACCCAGCATAGTTTAACCTAATTTAACATCACTTAATCCAGCTTACTTTATCATAAAAAGCTCATTTAAATCTGATATTGATTATCATTAACCTAAGTACAGCTTAAATTAACTTACGTTCACACGAGCTTAATGAATAAGCCGCTTCTAATCATTATATCTATCCTTGGCTTATGCTGTATCTAGGTTATCTTAACATAGTTCAGGCTCAGATTAACTTATATCAAGGTATGATTACTTTGTCTAAAATATTTTAACAAGTTCAATCCAACGTCATTAAAAATTGTCATTACCTATATTGACTGTGGATGGAATTTTAAAACAAAAATTTAACTATTGCACTAACGAAGGTCCACGTTTTGTAATATTATTTTTGTCCTTGGCATATATGTTCTAAATTTGGCCTATGACAAGTAAGGTTAGTTTATTGTTAGTCTTTTTTGTTCTATGTAATATCCATTAGAACTTCAACATTACAAAAAATGTTCCAACATTAGTGAAAAATGAGTGTAACAGTTCACATTCCATGCGAAGTAGCTACTGGTACTGTAATCTATGGAGAATATGTTGATAAATCCAGCAACGACTGGCTTGGTTACCCTAAATACCTAAACATAGCTTAGTTGAGTTTAAACTTACGGCAACTTTGCTCAGACTAAAGTTAAATGATCTAATAGAGCCTAGCTAAGCTTTGAGCTCACCTACTCGAATACAAACTGGGTTTGCTTAACAAGCTTTTTTTTTCTTTATTTAATAAATACAATTAGCCTAACATGGACTAGTCATGCAACGATCTTCCAAATTTACATTCGTGTGATAAACTTAACAATTTATAACAAATTTAAATATAAATAATATATTTATGAAACATATGTGTGTAATATTTCATGAGGTATTTTTGTATTTTGAATAATACAGAACTACCAGTAATATTAATACAGCAATACCAGCAACATTATTACAGTAGTACCGACAACATTAATACAGCAGTACCAGCAACATTAATACAGCAATATTTGCAACATTAATACAGCAATACTTGCAAGATTAATACAGCAGTACCTGCAACATTAATACAGCAGTACCTGCAACATTAATACAGCAGTACCTGCAACATTAATACAGCAGTACCTGCAACATTAATACAGCAGTACCTGCAACATTAATACAGCAGTACCTGCAACATTAATACAGCAGTACCTGCAACATTAATACAGCAGTACCTGCAACATTAATACAGCAGTACCTGCAACATTAATTAATGAACCGTTTTCCCAAGACTCTGAAAAACACAACTTGGCACGTGCTTCATTAATGAGAAATTCCAAAAATGAAACCTGTTAATCCATCAACACTCCACTAGTTCCACCACTGGTCACTCCACTAGCTCCACCACTGGTCATCCCACTAGCTCCACCACTGGTCATCCAACTAGATCCACCACTGGTCATCCCACTAGCTCCACCACTGGTCATCCCACTAGCTCCACCACTGGTCATCCCACCAGCTCCACCACTGGTCATCCCACTAGCTCCACCACTGGTCATCCCACTAGCTCCACCACTGGTCATCCCACTAGCTCCACCACTGGTCATCCCACCAGCTCCACCACTGGTCATCCCACTAGCTCCACCACTGGTCATCCCACCAGCTCCACCACTGGTCATCCCACCAGCTCCACCACTGGTCATCCCACCAGCTCCACCACTGGTCATCCCACTAGCTCCACCACTGGTCATCCCACTAGCTCCACCACTGGTCATCCCACTAGCTCCACCACTGGTCATCCCACCAGCTCCACCACTGGTCATCCCACTAGCTCCACCACTGGTCATCCCACTAGCTCCACCACTGGTCATCCCACCAGCTCCACCACTGGTCATCCCACCAGCTCCACCACTGGTCATCCCACCAGCTCCACCGCTGGTCATCCCACTAGCTCCACCACTGGTCATCCCACCAGCTCCACCACTGGTCATCCCACCAGCTCCACCACTGGTCATCCCACCAGCTCCACCGCTGGTCATCCCACTAGCTCCACCACTGGTCATCCCACCAGCTCCACCACTGGTCATCCCACTAGCTCCACCACTGGTCATCCCACTAGCTCCACCACTGGTCATCCCACCAGCTCCACCACTGGTCATCCCACCAGCTCCACCACTGGTCATCCCACCAGCTCCACCGCTGGTCATCCCACTAGCTCCACCACTGGTCATCCCACCAGCTCCACCACTGGTCATCCCACCAGCTCCACCACTGGTCATCCCACCAGCTCCACCGCTGGTCATCCCACTAGCTCCACCACTGGTCATCCCACCAGCTCCACCACTGGTCATCCCACTAGCTCCACCACTGGTCATCCCACTAGCTCCACCACTGGTCATCCCACCAGCTCCACCACTAGTCACTCCACTAATAATTTTGAGCAATTCAATTTGTCATCATTTTGAATTCAAGTTAAGGGAGAATATCCATTCTTAAGTAAAAAAGATATCGTGATACTATTTTACTTTTTGCTACTACAGAACTTATTTGTGTGAACCATAATGTTCAACAGTAACTCAAACACCGAAGACATAAACCAGGTTAACACTGCACCGGACGTCCGTGTAGCATTGTCTTCCTGGGGTTCCAAGGTGGAATCAATTTACTTACAAGCAAACAAACAAACAAGCACATCCTTCTCATTAAATGAAAACGTTTTCAAATAATCATGTTTTCTGTGTCTTTTTTTGGTAGATTTTCATGAAAAGTGTTTCTTTTTATTTTCTATATTCTTACTAAAATAGAAATATGTAATTTAATTGAACAGGTTCCATCTTTAAATATGCATTTATCATGTGTAAGTAGTAAATACTCCAGGAACATCATTGAGAGAGTTTGTGTGTGATGAGTTACACACAGCCTAGCCGGGGCGCATTACAAAACAGATCTTGCCGTGGCTCACAGTAAAAACGTCTGAGAACTTTTTACAAGATCATCTCAGACTGGTGTATTTTGTTTAGCATAAATCTTCCACCTCATCCTGTAGATGTCTCTGTATTCTTTCCCTTTCGTATCTCCATTTGTTGCCTTATAAGTTGCAAGAGAATGCTATATCTGTTATTAAAACAAGACTAAAACAGAAGCGAGAAAGAAACAGGGGGAAAGGAGGAAAACTCACCTCAATTTAAAACTTTGACCCAAATATCACAGTAACAAGGTTATCGCGAATAACCGAACTCAACTCATTATCGCCCTTGCTACATGGACATTTCGTTCTAAATAGCTAAATCTAAATCAGCAACAACAATAGCCTAGTGGCCCAAACTCTCACAAGTCAAGCCTGGCCTCGGGCCGGGCTTGGGGAGTAGAAGAACTCCCAGAACCCCATCAACCAGGTATCAACCAGGTAACATGTTATATCAGGTTTGTAGTACAAGAGATGGTGGAGGATGTGGCAGCGTTAGTCTCAAGAACAACGGGGACGGGTTCCTTCATGTATTTTGTTGCGATGTTTATCCATTTATTTAGTTCTGTTTTTATGTTTGATGTTTCAAGTCATCTAAAGTATTTGACATTGATTTCCTGTGCGCTGCTTTTTGAATGTCTTCAGTCAGTATCTGTGTATTGGGTTGGTTGGTAGTCATTATTATTGGGAGGTGGTTGATGGGCCTCCTTGGTGTGGGTGCTTGGGGAGTGGTGGTTGTCAGTGCCCCATCCCTCCTGCCTCACACTTCCCCATCCCTCCTGCCTCACCCTCCCCCATCCCTCCTGCCTCACACTTCCCCATCCCTCCTGCCTCACCTCTCCCCTATCCCTCCTGCCTCACATTTCCCCATCCCTCCTGCCTCACCCTCCCCCATCCCTCCTGCCTCACACTCCCCCATCCCTCCTGCCTCACATTTCCCCATCCCTCCTGCCTCACCCTCCCCCATCCCTCCTGCCTCACCCTCCCCCATCCCTCCTGCCTCACATTTCCCCATCCCTCCTGCCTCACCCTTCCCCCATCCCTCCTGCCTCACCCTCCCCCATCCCTCCTGCCTTACACTTCCCCATCCCTCCTGCCTCACCCTCCCCCATCCCTCCTGCCTCACCCTCCCCCATCCCTCCTGCCTTACATTCCCCATCCCTCCTGCCTCACCCTTCCCCATCCCTCCTGCCTCACACTTCCCCCATCCCTCCTGCCTCACACTCCCCCATCCCTCCTGCCTCACCCTCCCCCATCCCTCCTGCCTTACATTTCCCCATCCCTCCTGCCTCACCCTTCCCCATCCCTCCTGCCTCACACTTCCCCATCCCTCCTGCCTCACACTCCCCCATCCCTCCTGCCTCACACTTCCCCATTCCCTCCTGCCTTACACTTCCCCATCCCTCCTGCCTCACACTTCCCCCATCCCTCCTGCCTCACCCTTCCCCATCCCTCCTGCCTCACCCTTCCCCCATCCCTCCTGCCTCACCCTTCCCCATCCCTCCTGCCTCACCCTTCTCCATCCATCCTCCTTTGATCAAGAGGAAGGGAAATGAACTATCAGGGGAAAGCACCTGTCGGAAAATCCGACACCATTTAATATCATACAGACAGATAAGAGCTGTGTTGTATAAACAAGT
Organism: Procambarus clarkii; assembly: GCF_040958095.1. NCBI lineage: Eukaryota > Metazoa > Arthropoda > Malacostraca > Decapoda > Cambaridae > Procambarus > Procambarus clarkii. The sequence continues at coordinate 41,084,032 of NC_091150.1, read as the reverse complement.
TACCCATAGAAAACGTAACTTGTAGTGGAATTACCGTCTATAGAAAACGGGATATCATCACCACATACTATTATAATTCACCACCTATTATGGTGGGAATTATTCTTAAATACATTAGTCTTTGGACTTTACCATCATAAAAACATCTTATATAAATTAACTTAATTATCAATATTAAAGTAGAGTAAATGTGACCCTTCTATCACTTTCTGAAATCTGGACAAAGTAAGCCAGGCGACAGGGAGGAAGGAGGGAGCCATTGTTGTGTCACCTCCGAGACGTGTGGAGCAAATTTAGCTCCTATCATTCTGGACAATGTCGGCCAGTAACGTCAATAGCATGGAGTGTTAAACAGCCATTGTTTATATTGAGACCAGAGGCTCACACGGGAGCAAATACGGCTCCTGTTAAATTTACTTGGACGTAGTGTTATGGAAACCAGAAGTGTACCATTGTCAACACGCTGTCTACAAATTCAAGTTAAGTGTCTATCCGAAACCCGTTTATCATTCATTTATGGCCATTAATGTCAGGATATAGGGTGACCCGGTTAGATCGCGAAATCGCCTCAAACTAAAGGTAATTAAGCCAGGTCTTTAATGTTCCATGTACTGTATAGTGTTTTCTCTGATATAGCTTGTCATATATAGGATTCTGGCTTCACAGCTAGCGCACTTTTGACAGGTCAAGACGAGGATGCAAGATTATGTGCACCAGTTACTGGGTGATAGAAGCTACCTCAAAGAGGATAATTTGGTGTCTACACCCTAGTTATACCTGGTGGACTAACCTGCTGTACTATAAGATAAGGAACCTCTTCAATGTATGTAGTTACTGTAGTTTGATTGGCTGCATACATATAAATAAATAAACCCCCCCTAATGTGTAGAGGATCGATTTGTGAGATTATGAGATTATTGCAGAAATACAGTCCACTTATCATTATACAAATTGCTATCGAAGTATACAAATTAACGTAAATATAAATTCATATAAATTAAATAAATATAAATCTCACAGGTCGGTTCCCACAGCACCAAACCAATTCGACTATATTGCAAATGATCAAGAGCAAGGCTTGAGGGGCCTTTGAGACCTCAAGAATCTCCGTCAGGAATCCACTTACGAGGGTTGGACCACTTGCTTGCGCTGGACGGTAGGGCGACGGTCTCACTTCATACAGGTTCAACCCCCGACCGTCCAAAAGATTGGGCACCATACCCCCGTCCCATCCCATATCCTGACCCCCTTCCCAGTGCTATGTAGTCTAATGGCTTGGCGCTTTCCCCCTGATAGTTCCCTTCCACCTACGAGTGCTCCACGTACGTGGCCTCCACCTACAAGGGCTCCACCCACAGAGAGCTCCACCTCCGTGGGCTCCGCCAACAACCACTAATGAACACTATTCATCCTCACAAAGAGTGTATTAACAATAACAATAGTGGACAAGTAACAAGTAACAATGGATGGGAGCCGGTCGGCCGAGCGGACAGCACGCTGGACTTGTGATCCTGTGGTCCCGGGTTCGATCCCGGGCACCGGCGAGAAACAATGGGCAGAGTTTCTTTCACCCTATGTCCCTGTTACCTAGCAGTAAAATAGGTACCTGGGTGTTAGTCAGCTGTCACGGGCTGCTTCCTGGGGGTGGAGGCCTGGTCGAGGACCGGGCCGCGGGGACACTAAAGCCCGAAATCATCTCAAGATAACCTCAAGAAGATGGTCAGAAGCTACGTCACAGTACAACTCTACTGTGAATACCCCCGTTGAAAAGTGAGGTGCAACAGGTACTCTGAGAGAGAACTACTATCAACATCAGAGGCCCGAGACTGTTCAACACGCTTCCACTACACATAAGGGACATAACTGGCCGACCCCTCACAGTGTTCAAGAGAGACCTTAACAAACACCTCCAAAGGGATACCTGATCAACCAGGCTGTGACTCATGCATCAGGCTGCGAGCAGCCGCGTCCAACGGTCTGGTTGACCAGTCCAGCAACCAGTCGGCCTGGTCGACGACCGGGCCGCAGGAACGCTAAGCCCCATGTAACTGCAAGGTACTTGAAAGAAAGCAGTTTGGTTGCCCGCACTTATTATACCCTGAATGAGTGGTGTTGACGGTCAAACTAATGTGCTTGTCAGTTTGGCGGGAGATAATTTGCTGAGGGGAAAAGATTTATATATATTTCAGTTTATGTTTATATGGAAATAGGTCTGCTTAGGGGGTGCCTTCTCACCATGCCCATTGGCTGGGGGGATTGGCGCCCCCGAAGCTACATAAAACTCCATCCCCCCCCTTCCCCCCGAAGTGGTAAGGGGAGTTAGGGAACAAAAAAAAATAACAACACCTGTGCGGTGTTTTTGTTGTTGTACTGCAGCTGGAGGTTATGATATTGATGAGGCAATTAATGGTAGTTCTAGAAGGGTGATTAGTATATGGTTGAGTGGTGAGGGGGGGGGGGGTGGTAGTGGTGCAGGTATGGTGGTAGAGTGGTGGGGTGCAGGTGTGGTGGTAGGGGTGCAGGTATGGTGGTAGAGTGGTGGGGTGCAGGTGTGGTGGGGTTGTTGTTGTTATAGATTCAGCTACTCGGAACAAAAGTTTAAAGTAGCACGGGCTACTTGTAGCACAAGTCCGTCAGTGGACTTGTGTAGGTGTGTTAGGGGGAGTGTGGTGGTGGGTAGTGGTAAAGTCACAGAATAAATAGCATATTTGGCTCACGTTCACAAACAGGTTGCCTGTGGTGGTGTGAGGTAGGTGTGGCCAAGATAGAGAGAGGGGGGGGGGGGGGTGTGGCCAAGAGAGAGAGAGAAGGTGTGGCCAAGAGAAAGACAGAGGTAGGTGTGGCCAAGAGAAAGACAGAAGTAGGTGTGGCCAAGAGAAAGACAGAGGTAGGTGTGGCCAAGAGAAGGTGTGGCCAAGAGAAAGACAGAGGTAGGTGTGGCCAAGAGAAGGAGGTGTGGCCAAGAGAAAGACAGAGGTAGGTGTGGCCAAGAGAAGGAGGTGTGGCTTAGCAAGAGACAGGTGTGACAAATAAGGAGGTTGATGTAGCCTAAAGGCAGGAAGGTGTGATTGTAGGGGCCAAACTATTTCTAGTATATGCCAACGACCTAACATAGGAAACTGTTTTCTTTGCAACATATTCAAATATTGGTATGAAGGAATCTTGACACTCTTTTGTTTGAAAAATAGTCGCTAGGATTTATCCCGGCAGGTCGCAAAGTTGAGACGATTTGGACAGGAGAGACAGAACCTGTACAACAGCATAGGACGCCGGGGATACAGTCTGTTGCATCAGGAAAGCAGAAAGACCTAACAGTCGATATAAGCCCAAATCTGTTGCAAGATACACATTAGCAGAATTCCGTGAGTGCATTAGATAACTTGGCCACCTTCCGTGTAGCCTTCGGAAATCTGAACATGGGACGAGGAGTCTGCAGCCTCTCCCCTTAAAAAACCAAAATAAAACTAGAATAGGTCCAAAGATACGCAACATGTATGTATCGGGATCAGAAGGGCCCTTACTGCGGTGGACGACTAAGGAAACCTCACTTAACCACACAGGATACGAGAATAGGGGGTGACATGATAACGACATCAAAGATTTTAATTGAAATTGACCAAGTAGTCAGAGAGGCATAGCTCAAAGTTCGTTCAATGTTACGAGCAGCGGAGCTATGGAAACTGGAGACAGAAATCACACATTTAACAGAAAGAACTTTTTTAGTATTAGTGTTGTCAGTAGGTGGGATGGTTTGACAAAGTAGCCGAAGGTAACTCAGTTCACAACTTTAAATGTCAGTACGACAATAATGCTTAGGATATTGTTTATTGTATTCCACTAAGAATGTTTTGAAGGCGGGGTTTGGAAGCATGCTTGCACATCTACGGGAGAAGTAAACCGCATTCATAAATTTAAATGTAGATATACTAGGGAAATAGTTCAGGAGTCACTGCATTAGACAACTGGTAGCTAGAAAAGCCAGTTCCAAGAGATAGTGCTCGATCCTGCAGGCACTAATAGGTAAGTATACACACACGCGCGCACACACACACACACACACACACACACACACACACACACACACACACACACACACACACACACACACACACACACACACACACACACACACACACACACACACACACACACACACACACAAATCCCCAGGATACATCCAGTAACAGCTGTCTAACTCCCAGGAACCTAATTACTGAACCTAAGAACCTAATGTGAACAGAGACACGAGGTGAAAGAAACTGTCCATTTGTTTCTGCCTCGGCCGGGAATCTAAACCAAGTCCTTAAGACAACGATCTCCGAGCGCTGTCCACTCAGCCGTAAGGCCGTGTGTGTGTATAAGCACTCACCTAGTTGTGCTTACGGGAGTTGAGCTTCGGCTCTTTGGTCTATGTGGGAGTGATCCTGCAGGCACAAATAGGTGATATCACACACATGAAAAGTATTTAATATCTAACACAAAAAAACATGATGAAAACTAAGGATAAAATCCATTCAAAACTATATACTCATTACTCAACCAAAACTATGCCCCCATTACTCAACCAAAACTATGCCCCCATTACTCAACCAAAACTATGCCCCCATTACTCAACCAAAACTATGCCCCCATTACTCAACCAAAACTATGCCCCCATTACTCAACCAAAACTATGCCCCCATTACTCAACCAAAACTATGCCCCCATTACTCAACCAAAACTATGCCCCCATTACTCAACCAAAACTATGCCCCCATTACTCAACCAAAACTATGCCCCCATTACTCAACCAAAACTATGCCCCCATTACTCAACCAAAACTATGCCCCCATTACTCAACCAAAACTATGCCTCATTACTCAACCAAAACTATGCCCCCATTACTCAACCAAAACTATGTCCCCATTACTCAACCAAAACTATGCCCCCATTACTCAACCAAAACTATGCCCCCATTACTCAACCAAAACTATGCCCCCATTACTCAACCAAAACTATGCCCCCATTACTCAACCAAAACTATGCCCCATTACTCAACCAAAACTATGCCCCATTACTCAACCAAGACTATATCCCCATTACTCAACCAAAACTATGCCCCATTACTCAACCAAAACTATGCCCCATTACTCAACCAAAACTATGCCCCATTACTCAACCAAAACTATGTCCCCATTACTCAACCAAAATTATGCCCCCATTACTCAACCAAAACTATGCCCTATTACTCAACCAAGACTATATCCCCATTACTCAACCAAAACTATGCCCCATTACTCAAGCAAAACTATACTACCATTACTCAACCAAAACTATGCCCCATTACTCAACCAAAACTATACTACCATTACTCAACC
>NC_091150.1:40229677-40400675 GCF_040958095.1 Procambarus clarkii | reverse complement strand
TAACAGGGAACAAGGGGAAACCGGATCAACCCAAAGAGCATCCCCAGCCAACGAAGTCAAAGCATGCAGATAATGGCGGAGAACCACAACTGGGCACAACACATGATGCACCCCCAGCCTGACTAACCAAGCATCAACGACCCAAGGACCCCTCCAGAAAGCAGCAGTCTAGTTCTTTGCTAGAAAAGAAGGAGAAGGCTGCAACCAAACAAACCTACCACCAGGACCGAAATAGCAGAAACCCCTGCGCTGGAAGAGAGCATGCAGCTCCCAGACTCGACCCCCCAGAGGCCAATGCCAAAAGAAACAGAGCCTTAGAAATACAATCTTGAACCGAAGGGCTCATCACAAACCGGGGAGAGGAAAGATAGGAGAGCACCCTGTCAAAGGACCAAGATGGCTCAGGTGGCGCATGAACAGGCTGGAGGGGAAACAAAGCACGAGAAAGCTAATGGAACGGGGCAGAAAAGACATCCACCCCAAATGCAAGCTAGAGTGGCTTTGCCAGCACCGCATGATACGAGGTGACAGTATTAGGCATCAAATATCAGTCCTGAAAAAGCCAAGACAGAAAAGACAAGACAACCTGATCCAAAATAGAAGACAACCTACGAAGAGAGAGAAAATGGCAGAAAGAATGCCAGGAAACTTCATACTGTCATCGAGACAAAGCTCTCAGGTGGGACACTATCAATGAAGCTACCTGATCACCATACAAATGGTGATAAACCTGCATAAAAAAAGACGAGACGTGAAGAACAGAGAAGACTGAACCACCCGTGTACTGGACTGGTACGACCTACTGGAAGAGATGGAGCCATGGAAAGCGTCCTGGGTTCCCACACCGAGTAAGGAGTGCCTGGAATCAAGGTTGGGCCAGCCACCAAGGGACCACGAGGATTTCTCTCCCATGGTAGGACTTCAACTGAGCCAGAACCCGAAGCAACAGCTGGACCGGGAGAAAGAGGTACAGGTAACCCTTCCTCAACTAGTCCTGTTGAAAGGCACCCACCGTGACAGGACGCAGTCTGGGAAGGGCACCACATATATCGGGAGACGCAAAGAACACGCTGACGAAAAGAGGTCCACGTTCGGGAGTCTGTACGTCCGGCAGAGCCAACGGAAGGAGTCGGAGTCGACCATCCATTCTGTGGAAAAAGGGATGAACCAAGACAGGCCGTCCGCCAGTCTTGGTTCCCCCGAGAAGCCAGCAGATGAGCCACTCGAAGCAACTAGCCCCAAAGAGGCAAGGACCGAAGAGGACCCCCGCGGTTCAGGCAATGAACCACCAAATAACAGTCTGAATGGAGCAGGATGGTCAAACCCTGAGCGACCTGAACCCTTTGAAGCGAAAGCCAAACCACTCCGAATACCTGCACCGTGCTGTGAGCCCGACAGAAGGATGGCCCCCATCGTCCCTGGCCAGCCTGGTGAGCACTGGTCACAAAGCCCCAGCCGAGAGACCTGCTTGATACCTGCTTGATGGGGTTCTGGGAGTTCTTCTACTACCGAAGCCTGGCCTTGCCTTGTGAGAGTTTGGTTCACCAGGCTGTTGCTTGGAGCAGTCCGCAGGCCCACATACCCACCACAGCCCGGTTGGTCAGGCACTCCTTGAAGAAAACAATCTAGTTTTCTCTTGAAGATGTCCACGGTCCATGAACACATCAAGCGAGGGTTCGGGTAGATGCCAAGGCACTAAACCTCGAAAACCCCGAAGAGGAAGCAGCAACCAACGCAAGGAAAGAGGAAGGTGACACAGCAACCAACGCAAGGAAAGAGGAAGGTGACACAGCAACCAACGCAAGGAAAGAGGAAGGTGACACAGCAACCAACGCAAGGTCCCCGGAGGACGAACCCATCGATCATGAGAGAAGTGGAAGGGGCATCCCCAAAGAGACCAGAACAAACGCCGAAGTCAAACCTGACCCAGCAGGTAGAACAGCACAGCGAAGTTCAAACTTCTGCAAAACTGCTTGAGAAAACACCGAACAACTGGATCCATAACCTTGACAGAATCCGGGTCTCACAGGAGGTATGAAGCAAGAACCTCCCGAACCTCCTGCAGGGAGATATGAGAGGCAGAAAACCCTTCAGAAGGACGGGGCTGAGGAACCCAAGGGAGCCCGGAACCAAACCCGGGGAGGAGGCGAACTCAAATCATACTCATACAGGGATAAGAAAACCCCTCCCCCTGCAACAACAAGCCTTGCAAAGAGGGCACTAACACCCAAGCAGGGTCAAAGGGGGCCCAAGGCCCCCAGGTCAACTCCTCGCTCGTCCCGGGATCCCCGCAAGTCAGGACCCGGTGCAGAGAAATTCTCAATACCCTCCACCCAAGAAGAAATGGCAGAGTCCAAAGTGAAAGGTTGAAAAGAAGGGGGCCTGCTGGTGGGATCCAGAAGCCTTGGCAAGAGAAACCGGCTCAAATGCCTTTGTCCCCAATCCAAATGGGGCAGCCCCCGAAGCTGTCCGAGTCTCATTACCAACTAAACCCCTGCTGAGACTCCAAAACCCTCAGACGTTTGGAAGCCGGAAGCAGGGGAGGGGGGGAGGTGCAGGATGAACGACAGGGAAAGGACCAGGGAGTGCGGACTGAACCAAAGTCAAAGCGAGAAACAACCCCCAGGTCCAGGTCCCTATAACCAAAGAAGGGAGGCCGCAGGGCATCCAGGTGGGAAACCAACCTAGCACGTTGCAGCAACCTAAACCTAGCATGCAACATGGATGCTACCAGTACTCTAACAGTAATGTCATCAGAATAGTATGGGAGAACAAGCAAAGAACACGACTCATGAGCCTCCGGGTCAAAGATGTCGTTGACCCAACAAGCAGCATGACGGAAACAAAAGAGGCGACTGTCACCCTGAGACAAGGGCACGTAGCAGCCTTCAAAACTCGCACAAGGCGGGCTGTAACTCGGAAGACACATCCATTGGTCCACTGAGCCCCGACAGGGTTTTCCAGGGCCCGTAGGCTAACTGTTACGGGAAACCCCGGCAAGGTGTTGCTAACCAGTTAAGATCCAACGCTAACAAGGAGAAGATCAAACACTGAAACCCCTGCGACGTGTACAATCACGGGGGCCTAGCAGAGGGCCACCAAAATATTATAAGTAGAACGATAGCCACACGAGGGAGATCCCAACAAGGCAAGAAAAACAATCCAAAAGAAAACCCCCCGCAAAAGTACAACATCCCCAGAGGAAACAGAAACTGGCTGCCACGTAGGTAGGCAGGCAGCACAACATTTTGACGCTCCAACCAGCAATATACCACTCCCTACCCAAGGCCAAGCAAGAGCCACAAAACCCCAGCTGGCCCCATGGGCGGGGTAAATGATGATCGGCAAAACCCTCCTACAGAAATGGTTAGCCTGAAAGCACCAGGGAAGGGAACTTTAACATGCAAGGGCAGTTCTCACAGGGTGCCTAGGAAAGGATGCCTCTAAGCTAATGAAGCCCCAGAACTGATGAGGAACACCTCGCCACTACACACAACAACACTGCAGAGGTCGCCACGAAGGCAAAACACCGCCTTGAAAATCGTGGCCAGAGAAGACGTCTGCCCCGGACCACATTAGTTAACGAACTGGAGTGCTTGGTAGCCGGCGCAGGGAGGGGAGGGCTGCACGGATGAGTGGCGCGGCAGTGGAGTGTGACGTTTGTTTGTTTGCTAATTTCCTTGGGATTGGAGGGAGTTCTACCTCTCTTTTCAGTTTTAGTTGTATCTTCTTACCATGTGAGGTTTGTTTTGTTATGCTTACCTTTCTGGATGCCTAACCCCGGTCGATGGCAAATAAGGAAAACCCCGAACCACAGGGCTGTTTTCCAGGTACTTTGATCCCTGCAACCTCTCTGCGGGGGCCAGGTTCTGGCTTATGGTCCCCTGGTAGGTTGAACTCCTTAGACTAATGTCCTGGATTAATATATCACACATTAGCCTGATAGCTCCAGGGAACCGAAGGGGCTCCCCACAGAAAAGAAAGATTAAGTAATTATCTAAACAAGGCACCAAGCCTGGGAGGTAGAAAGAATTTTTGTGAACTTTTGTATTTTTTTTTTTTGTGCAAGCTTAGAAAGGGAACTAAAAACAGTGCACAGTTTAAGAGTTAATGAGAAGAATAGACTTCAAACCAGTTCTTAGGATCAGACACTGCCTCCCAAATGCAGTTATCAAGATGCAATAAATACTGTAAGGTGCACAAAGAGAGATGGCAGAAGATCTTAAAGAGAACACCATCTGCACTCACCATTGTGCAATTGCAAGGTGACAAGGTAGACAAGAAAGTTCAGAAAGTGTGAAAAGATCATTATATGGGAGATGTAAATGAGTGTGAAAGTTCAATGGGCCAGATTCAATACAGTACTTACAGGAAAGAAAGGCAGGGAGTAAATGTACCATTAATGGTCAAGAAGTGCAAACCTAATTCTTTGAGACCAACTCTGGCTTGGCAATGATTATACCACAGAGATGAAGGATAGGCCGGAACAAATTTCCCAGCAATCTTGTGAATCTTCTTCCAGATAGGGAAGAGAGGGGTGTTGACAGTTAATGTAGAGATGTAGAACTTCCAAATCTCATATTTAGATGCACGGCTAGCCCTATGGACCATCGCTCAGAACGAGCACAATCCTTTTTCCACCAAGGAACACACATGCACACATGCAGGCATTGTGTAGAAAAGAGTAGAGAGCAGCATCTATTATGGTAATATTGAAAAGATGGAGGGGAAGCTCAGACTAGCAGGAAAGAATAGTGAGGGTGGTGAAAAGCTTTAGAGTCCAGCTCATCAAACTTCCACTGGGAAAAAAATAGAGATAGGAGCAACAAAAAGGTATAAGAAGATGGAAAAATGATCACTTATAGAGAACATCAAGGACCCATCACATAGGGTCAATGTTAATGAAAAGGGAGCAAAGAGAAAGATCAATATGGGAAAGAATGTGCGTGTGTGATTTGATATATTTGATAAGAGGATGGAAAAATGGTCGCTTATAATAATTAATAATTCATTGTGTCAGGGGGACAGGTAGCCAGAGTGTTTTTATAATTGTTAGGCTTATATCGAGTCATCATAGAGGTCATAACAGATGATGCCTCGTACATATACTGCATCTACAGATGCAGTATACAAAATGCGAGTGTGTAATTTGATACGAGTCAGCTCACCCGAATTCAGGAAAGAAAAGGAAGGAAAGAAGAAAATAAGCACTAAAAAAAGGCCTCAAGTAAGAACACTGTTCCAAAGGGCATGACAACAGCTAAGCTCACCTAAAGAGAGCATAGGCTCTGGTAAGAATCCTAAATGGTGCTTAAAATCAGGAAGTGAGAAAATGGAAAATTCAGAGGGAGATAAAGGGTACAAAGAGTAAGCTGCACTACTTATTTATGAATATATGAGTGGCAGTGGAATAGATTTTTGATTGATAAACATGGGGAAAAGAGAATGTCATTCGAGATTAAAAGAGCAGTAGAGCTAATAGCACTAGTAAATTGTGGAGCGTATGACAAAAATATAACTGCAGGAGTGACCAGGATGAGCACCAAGAATCAGCTCCTGGTGACAGACAGTGGTGAAAAGTAGGAAATTAAAAGGTGTAACTCATTAAAATTAGCATGAAAACTTTGTATATTCCATTCAATAATAGATATGGTGAAGAAGAACAAAACCTCCAAAGAAAAGACACAAAATACTGTACTTGAGTAAGTCAAGAATGGGATCAAAGAAATAGGGGACATAGGTAAAGTTAGTAACAAAGAGCAGGTTGCAAGGGACAACATAAAAAGGTCAGCCAGACAGGCAGAGTCTGGCGACAGAGAAGATGGCAGCTGAGAAAACTTGGGCAATTGAGGTTTAAGAAGGGCAGGCACAATGACAGGCTCTGGAATGGGGAAGTTGACAACACTCAGCACAAGGAGATGACAAGTTGAAGGTCTGAGGCCATTTTACACTTCAGGGAGAAAAGATGGTTTCTGGTTTCTGTTTCTAGTCAGATGACAGAGGTGCAGTAGTTACAATGTGATGTGTGACTGGCTTCACAGTCTCAGAGAGGATGTGGGTGAACATTGGACCTGAATAGGAGGCTGTGAAGAAGAAAAAGACCAAGACTCAGAAAAACTTGCATCGGATACAGAACGGAAACAGGGTTAAAAAGCAACTCTAGGGAGATGGACCTAGAAATACTAGGAAGAAAACAATGGGGAAACAAGATGGAAAATTTTGTTTTCCCATCAGAACAGATCAGAAAAAAGCACTCTCCCAGCATCAGAGGGGAGCTGGTGTCAAGTGTCAGGGTTGAAAGCTTGAAAATGGATGTAAAGGTGAGGAAATGTGCTACATACTGCACCACTACACAACTGCACCACTGTACTACATACTGCACCACTATACTACATACTGCACCACTGTGCTACATACTGCACCACTGCACTACATACTGCACCACTGTGTTACATACTGCACCACTGTACTACATACTACATCACTGAACTACATAACTACACCACAGAACTACATACTGCACTAAATACTACACCACTGTGCTACACACAGAAACACTGCTACATACTGCATCACTGTACTACATACTGCACCACTGCACTACATACTGCATCACTGTACTACATACTGCACCACTGCACAACATACTACATCACTGAACTACATACTGCACCACTGTGTTATATACTGCATCACTGTACTACATACTACATCACCGTGTTATATACAGCACCACTGCTACATACTGCACCACTGCTACATACTGCACCACTGCTACATACTGCACCACTGCAGCACATATTGCACCACTGCACTACATACTGCACCACTGCTACATACTGCACCACTGCTACATACTGCACCACTGCTACATACTGCACCACTGCACTACATACTGCACCACTGCACTACATGCTGAACCACTGCACTACATACTGCACCACTGCTACATACTGCACCACTGCACTACATACTGCACCACTGCACTACATGCTGAACCACTGCACTACATACTGCACCACTGCTATATACTGCACCACTGCACTACATACTGCACCACTGCACTACATGCTGAACCACTGCACTACATACTGCACCACTGCACTACATACTGCACCATTGCACTACATACGCATCACTGCTACATACTGCACCACTGCACCACATACTGCACCACTGCTACATACTGCACCACATACTGCACCACTGCTACATACTGCACCACTGCACACACATACTGCACCACTGCTACATACTGAACCACTGCACTACATACTGCACCAATGCTACATACTGCACCACTGCACTACATACTGAACCACTGCACTACATACTGCACCACTACACCACATACTGCACCACTGCTACATACTGAACCACTGCACTACATACTGCACCACTGCACTACATACTGCACCACTGCTACATACTGCACCACTGCACTACATACTGCACCACTGCACTACATACTGAACCACTGCACTACATACTGCACCACTGCTACATACTGCACCACTGCTACATACTGCACCACTGCACTACATACTGCACCACTGCACTACATGCTGAACCACTGCACTACATACTGCACCACTGCTACATACTGCACCACTGCACTACATACTGCACCACTGCACTACATGCTGAACCACTGCACTACATACTGCACCACTGCACTACATACTGCACCACTGCTACATACTGCACCACTGCACCACATACTGCACCACTGCTACATACTGCACCACTGCACCACATACTGCACCACTGCTACATACTGAACCACTGCACTACATACTGCACCACTGCACTACATACTGCACCACTGCTACATACTGCACCACTGCACTACATACTGCACCACTGCACTACATGCTGAACCACTGCACTACATACTGCACCACTGCTACATACTGCACCACTGCACTACATACTGCACCACTGCACTACATGCTGAACCACTGCACTACATACTGCACCACTGCTATATACTGCACCACTGCACTACATACTGCACCACTGCACTACATGCTGAACCACTGCACTACATACTGCACCACTGCACTACATACTGCACCATTGCACTACATACTGCACCACTGCTACATACTGCACCACTGCACACATACTGCACCACTGCTACATACTGCACCACTGCTACATACTGCACCACTGCACTACATACTGCACCATTGCACTACATACTGCACCACTGCTACATACTGCACCACTGCACCACATACTGCACCACTGCTACATACTGCACCACATACTGCACCACTGCTACATACTGCACCACTGCACACATACTGCACCACTGCTACATACTGAACCACTGCACTACATACTGCACCAATGCTACATACTGCACCACTGCACTACATACTGAACCACTGCACTACATACTGCACCAGAACACCACATACTGCACCACTGCTACATACTGAACCACTGCACTACATACTGCACCACTGCACTACATACTGCACCACTGCTACATACTGCACCACTGCACTACATACTGCACCACTGCACTACATGCTGAACCACTGCACTACATACTGCACCACTGCTACATACTGCACCACTGCTACATACTGCACCACTGCACTACATACTGCACCACTGCACTACATGCTGAACCACTGCACTACATACTGCACCACTGCTACATACTGCACCACTGCACTACATACTGCACCACTGCACTACATGCTGAACCACTGCACTACATACTGCACCACTGCTATATACTGCACCACTGCACTACATACTGCACCACTGCACTACATGCTGAACCACTGCACTACATACTGCACCACTGCACTACATACTGCACCATTGCACTACATACAGCATCACTGCTACATACTGCACCACTGCACCACATACTGCACCACTGCTACATACTGCACCACATACTGCACCACTGCTACATACTGCACCACTGCACCACATACTGCACCACTACACTGCACCACATACTGCACCACCACTGCACTACATGCTGAACCACTGCACTACATACTGCACCACTGCTACATACTGCACCACTGCTACATACTGCACCACTGCACTACATACTGCACCACTGCACTACATGCTGAACCACTGCACTACATACTGCACCACTGCTACATACTGCACCACTGCACTACATACTGCACCACTGCACTACATGCTGAACCACTGCACTACATACTGCACCACTGCACTACATACTGCACCACTGCTACATACTGCACCACTGCACCACATACTGCACCACTGCTACATACTGCACCACTGCACCACATACTGCACCACTGCTACATACTGAACCACTGCACTACATACTGCACCAATGCTACATACTGCACCACTGCACTACATACTGAACCACTGCACTACATACTGCACCACTACACCACATACTGCACCACTGCACTACATACTGAACCACTGCACTACATACTGCACCACTACACTACATACTGCACCACTGCTACATACTGAACCACTGCACTACATACTGCACCACTGCACTACATACTGCACCACTGCACTACATACTGCACCACTGCTACATACTGCACCACTGCACCACATACTGCACCACTGCTACATACTGAACCACTGCACTACATACTGCACCAATGCTACATACTGCACCACTGCACTACATACTGAACCACTGCACTACATACTGCACCACTACACCACATACTGCACCACTGCACTACATACTGAACCACTGCACTACATACTGCACCACTGCACTACATACTGCACCACTACACCACATACTGCACCACTGCACTACATACTGAACCACTGCACTACATACTGCACCACTGCACTACATACTGCACCACTACACCACATACTGCACCACTGCACTACTTACTGCACCTCTGCACTACATACTGCACCACTGCACTACATACTGCACCACTGCACTACATACTGCACCACTGCTACATACTGCACCACTGCACCACATACTGCACCACTGCTACATACTGAACCACTGCACTACATACTGCACCAATGCTACATACTGCACCACTGCACTACATACTGAACCACTGCACTACATACTGCACCACTACACCATATACTGCACCACTGCACTACATACTGAACCACTGCACTACATACTGCACCACTGCACTACATACTGCACCACTTCACCACATACTGCTCCACTGCACTGCATACTGAACCACTGCACTACATACTGCACCACTGCACTACATACTGCACCACTACACCACATACTGCACCACTGCACTACATACTGCACCACTGCACTACATACTGAACCACTGCACTACATACTGCACCACTGCACTACATACTGAACCACTGCACTACATACTGCACCACTGGACTACATACTGCACCACTGCTGCATACTGCACCACTGCACTACATACTGCACCACTGCTACATACTGCACCACTGCACTACATACTGCACCACTGCTACATACTGCACCACTGCACCACATACTGCACCACTGCACTACATACTGAACCACTGCACTACATACTGCACCACTACACTACATACTGCACCACTGCACTACATACTGAACCACTGCACTACATACTGAACCACTGCACTACATACTGCACCACTGCTACATACTGCACCACTGCACTACATACTGCACCACTACACCACATATTGCACCACTGCACTTCATTCTGCACCACTGTACTACATACTGCACCACTGCACTACATGCTGCACCACTGCACTACATACTGTACCACTGCACTTCATTCTGCACCACTGCACTACATACTGCACCACTGCTACATACTGCACCACTGCACCACATACTGCACCACTGCACTACATACTGTACCACTGCACTTCATTCTGCACCACTGCACTACATACTTCACAACTGTACTATATACTGCACCACTGCACTTCATACTGCACCACTGCATCACATACTGTACCACTGCTACATACTGCACCACATATTGCACCACTGCACTTCATTCTGCACCACTGCACTACATACTGCACCACTGCACAACATACTGCACCACTGCACTACATACTGCACCACTGCACTACATACTGCACCACTGCTACATACTGCACCACTGCACCACATACTGCCTGCCCACCAACCTATCCACTCACCAGTCAGTCACCATTCCATGTATCCACCAACCCACCAGTCAGTTACCAATCCATCCATCCATCCACCCACCAGCCAGTCCACCCACAAACCCCAAAACCAAAACCCACAAACCCATCCACCTCATCTGAAAACCTGCCCGCCTGCCAACCAGTCAGTCACCAATCCATCTATCCACCCACCCGCCTGCCAACCAGTCAGTCACCAATCCATCTATCCACCCATCCGCCAGCTCACCCAAACCCAACCATACTCGGAAGCACGCCCACCTCGCCTGCCCACCAACTCCTCCTGCCCAACCACCCATCTGCCCATCGCCTGCCCACCAACCTCTCCTGCCCAACCACCCATCTGCCCATCGCCTGCCCAAACCAACCTACCCACCCACTAGTCCAAGTTCGGCCTCTGGCCAGGTTTAGGGAGTAGAAGAACTCCCAGAACCCCATCAACCAGGTATTAACCAGGTATCAGTCAGTCACCAATCTATCAGCCCATCCACACCCAAACCCACTCGCCTGCCCAACCACACCCAAACCCACTCACCCGCCCAACCACCCACCCACCCACCCACCCAAACTAATACCACGTCCTATGAGGCAAATAAGGCTATACTGTTGTTGGTCTATGTGGATGAAATGGAATTTACCATGACCCTCGAAAAATATCCTTCTCTAATTAGTTACTAGTAAATCCTGTTACTCTTGCATTGCTAAGTGAATGCAATTATCATCATATGATAATCATGACTACCAGACTGAAGGTCCCGGTAGTACAGTTGGGTTCGTTCTTGACACACAATCGAGAAGTCTGGATTCGAATCCCAGGCGGGACAGAAATGGTTGGACACATTTCCATTTACCTAATGACTCTGTTCACCTAGCAGCAAGTAGGTACTCAGGAGTTAGTCAGCTTGTTGGGGGTTGCATCCTGGGCGGGGTGTTATGAACCTCCAGGTAGCCTAATGAGGTATGTCTGCCTCTGTGAGAATTATTTTTGCACCTGACCAGATACAGGAGTCAGGTAAATGAATTAAGTCAATCTAATGCCAGTAATTGTGACCGAGGAGAAGGAAAGTAGAGGGCAAGCATTTTCAGGAAACGAGGTAAGATGAGATATCGACAATATGCTACGACATGTTACATGGGCAGAGTCCTTAATACCTAACTTGAGTCGTGAGAATCGACGGACATGGACGTATATCGTTGCTTCATAACGAAGAAGAAAGTTTGTAGCTCGTGGTGAAGAATTGGTGAGAAGCTATGTCTATGTGAACAACGTATGCAGAAGCTGTTGGCAAACGACGTGTAACGTATCTCTGTTATCGTGGTAAAAATATAAGAGCAGCTTGAAGCCAATTCGGTGGTCATACCTTTGTGGACCCTACTCGGCCTATTAGGCAAATCGGGCCTTGCATAGTAGGCCAAGAAGTGCGTTATATTTATATATATATATATATATATATATATATATATATATATATATATATATATATATATATATATATATATAATATATATATATATAATATATATATAATATACTGTATATATATATATATATATATATATATATATATATATATATATATATATATATATATATATATATATATATATATATATATATAATATATATATATATAATATATTACAGTATATATATACTGTATATATATATATATATATATATATATATATATATATATATATATATATATATATATATATATATATATATATATATATATATATAATATGATAGGGGTGGTAGGAGAGGAAAAGATTAAAGTATTCAGTGAGAATCCACAAGGTTTTCTCTGAACACTATTTATTTTCTTCTTCGAGGATGTGGGTCCCTTTAATTAAACCAGTGGTGGTACCCCTAAATATATATATATATATATATATATATATAATATATTATATATATATACATATATATATATATATATATATATATATATATATATATGTCGTACCTAGTAGCCAGAACGTACTTCTCAGCCTACTATTCAAGGCCCGATTTGCCTAATAAGCCAAGTTTTCATGAATTAATTGTTTTTTGACTACCTAACCTACCTAACCTAACCTAACCTAACTTTTTCGGCTACCTAACCTAACCTAACCTATAAAGATAGGTTAGGTTAGGTTAGGTAGGGTTGGTTAGGTTCGGTCATATATCTACGTTAATTTTAACTCCAATAAAAAAAAATTGACCTCATACATAATGAAATGGGTAGCTTTATCATTTCATAAGAAAAAAATTAGAGGAAATATATTAATTCAGGAAAACTTGGCTTATTAGGCAAATCGGGCCTTGCATAGTAGGCTGAAAAGTGAGTTCTGGCTACTAGGTACGACATATATATATATATATATATATATATATATATATATATATATATATATATATATATAATATATATATATATATGTTCAACATTTCTCTTGTTAGAAATCTAACAAGAGAAATGTTGAACAAGAATACTTGCATAATATATATATATATATATATATATATATATATATATATATATATATATATATATATATATATATATATATATATATATATATATATAACTCACACCCCAGAAGTGACTCGAACCCATACTGCCAGGAGCAACGCAACTCGTATGTACAGGACGCCTTAACCCTTAAAGTGTGCATCACGTCATATGACGTGTTGGAAGTTGTTCCAGTCAACTGCACATCACGTCATATGACGTGTTGGAGTACTACGCAAGATTTAAATGGCCAGCGGATACACGGGGTTCACCACACCTTCATCAGGGCTCTTGTAAACAGACGCCATTTTTTTTTTAAATCGTGGGCCAAACTCCCGGGTGTTATTGGCCTCAGTATTGAGTGAGCTACCAAGCCTGAGCTAACGCACGCAGCATGAGCTAACAGCACTGCTGTTCAGCTTGTGACCACAGCATCGCCTAAAAATGCCATAATATATTTGTTCATGCTATTATGTAGTGATGATATTATTACAGAAGACCCCTGACTGATAAAACTGACCAGGGTTCTGTTAATAGCAGGATTGTGGTGATATTTAGTGCTGTGCGCCATGGAGGGAGGAGTAATGCTTTGGGAGGGAGGGTGGTGGCGATGTCTTCTGACTGTGTGTGGCCACCTTTTATTGACTGCACTCACCATACCAGCTTAGTGGTTCGCTATGGTGAACACAAATGTAGATACTTATATATAACATGTGTATAGAGGGTATAAACAGCAAGAGGAGAAGGTTGGGAGCCGCCATTTTGGTGAGGGCGGTGGCGTCGTCTGCACGACGCCACCGAGCAGACGACAGTGTTGTTTACTGATTACCACGATAGTCTTTGGGCACCATACCAGTTTACTTGTACAAGTATGGTGAATAAAACAGGTAGATATTTATATATAATGTGTGTGTATATAGCATAATAACACCACAAACAGTATTGTTGAAGGAGAAATATTAGTGCGTCTGGCCTTGAGGGCGGCAGCCATCAGCTGATTGTGTGAGGTCCTACGTCTTTGTGCCTTTACTCATCATACAAGCTTAGATGTACAGTTATGGTGAACAAAACATGTAAATACTTATATATATAACGTCTGTATATAAAAGCAAAAACAGTATGGTGGGTGGAGAATGGTGGCAAGTCAGGTGAGGTGAGGGAGGGAGGGAGTGGCAGCCAGTGGCGGGCTGCCACTGCCTGTCACTGCCACTGCTACTCAGCATACCAACTTAGTGGCTCGTTATGGTGAACACGAATGTAGATACTTATATATAGCGTCTGTATATGGTGGATAAAAGCAAAAACAGTATTGTGGGAGGAGAATGTGGGTGAGTCAGGTGACTTGAGGGAGGGAGGGAGGGAGGAAGCCTCACAGTCTCTGTGGTGTAGTGGTAAGACACTCGCCTGGCGTTCCGCGAGCGCTATGTCATGGGTTTGTATCCTGGCTGGGGAGGATTTACTGGGCGCAATTCCTTAACTGTAGCCTCTGTTTAACGCAACAGTAAAATGTGTACTTGGATGAAAAAAACGATTCTTCGCGGCGAGGATCGTATTCCAGGGACCTGCCCGAAACGCTACGCGTACTAGTGGCTGTACAAAAATGTAACAACTCTTGTATATATCTCAAAAAAAAAAAAAAAAAGTAGCAACCAGTGGCGGGCTGCCACTGGCACTCAGCATGCCAACTTAGTGGTTCGTTATGGTGAACACGAATGTAGATACTTATATATAACGTCTGTATATAGTGAATAAAAGCAAAAACAGTATTGTGGGAGGAGAATGTGGGTGAGTCAGATGACTTGAGGGAGGGCGTGAGTGGCTGGCTGGTACACGGCAGTCACTCCTCGTTACTTTTTTATTCATAATAGCTACTTAGTGGTTCGTTATGGTGAACAAAACATGCAGATACTTATATATAACCTGTGTTTATAGTGTAATAACCGACAAAGTATTTGTTTACTGATTGATGAACATAATTGAATCAACAATATTCACACCATATTTTTGAGTACAGCGATGATTCACTCATTTTATTATATAAATATATCAAACTACACACTATTGAATAATATTACAGCAAAAAAACTATGAAAAATCAATCAGAGACATTGAAATAATTAGGTAATTATCTCTTTGTGGTAACTCCAGCCTGACAGCTGGCGATCAACAGACCGCCTGGGACGCACGCTGAGTCAGCGCCTATTTTTTGTCAGACTTCCCTGCCCTATAGCGGGCAATATATGCCACTTACAATTTTTGTATTATTTTTCCCGTGATCAGTGAACATAAATTAAGAGGTTAGGAAGCAAAAATAATTTTTTTTTTTTTTCAAAATTACATGCGCCTGTGGGGAAGAAAGGATATTATACCCCTAGCATGTTAAGGGTTAATCCGCTTGACCATCACGACCAGACATAAGGAAGTGATAGCCGAAGCTATTTGAACCACTTCCCCGCCGGCACTCGGATGGTAATCTTGGGCATAGCATTTTATCAAATCACCTCATTCTTTGGGGCACACGTGAGGAACACAAAGCGAACAAGCCTGAATGGTCCCCAGGACTATATGCAACTGAAAACTCACACCCCAGAAGTGACTCGAACCTATAAGTTCGAGTGTGATATATA
Source organism: Procambarus clarkii (assembly GCF_040958095.1). Taxonomy (NCBI): domain Eukaryota; kingdom Metazoa; phylum Arthropoda; class Malacostraca; order Decapoda; family Cambaridae; genus Procambarus; species Procambarus clarkii. Next base: position 40,384,399 of record NC_091150.1, on the reverse strand, counting down.
TATATATATATATATATATATATATATATATATATATATATATATATATATATATATATATATGTATATATAATAATATTAATAATATATATATATAATATATATATATATATATATATATATATATATATATATATATATATTGCTAAAATATTCCACCAAACATGAAAATAAATTTTAAAAGTATATGAATATATAAAGGATACAGTTACCACAGATAAAAAGAATGATGAAGTAGACACAGGCAATGATGCCAGGAGTTGCTACTCCACCATAGGCACGAATTCCATCATACATCACAACATTCCAGTCCTCACCCGTCAAGATCTGTTCAGAAAAATAATGATCAGTTGCTTATCCCATATATCAGTGCTAAATAATATTGGTGAGATATATGTCACAGTGAATTATTATTTCAGGTGATGTTGTAAGCACAAATTACAATGGAAGACATCTACTTAGGATGGTGGTCATGAATCATGGTGATCCCTATTAAGGACAATGGTTGTGTGTTGTAGTGATCACTACTGGGAATAGTGGATTTGTATCATGGTGATCACTACCGAGAATAGTGGTTGTGTATCGTGATCCCTGCTAAAGAGAGTGATCATGCATTGTGGTGATCCCTTACTGATGATAGTGGTCATGAATTTTGGTGATCACTACCAAGGATAATGTTCATGAATCATAGTGATCACTACTGAGGATAGTGATCATGAATCATGGATCACTGCAGTGGTCAAGAATTATGATGAGTACTGCTGAGGAAAGTGGTCGTGAATCTAAGAAACCTTTTTTGGAAAGTTGTCAATAAGCAAAAAATCCAAATTCTAATCTACTGCTCATTTCCCCCACTGAATTCCATTATGCATACAGCACCTCATTCAAATGAAAACTACTGTGCTGCAATGAAGATCAAACCCCAGCTGGTCTATCCAAAATTCATTTACATCTGCCATTTGCTCAATGAACAAACTGGGGTCACTCTTGTTCTATGTTAATAAGTATTACAGTTCACAGAGGTTTTTGTCACTTCACTATTTATTGCAAAATATTTACAGGTAGTCGTTAGGGCGGGAACCCCATGCAGTAGCCTGCCAAGCAAAATACTGTTTGTGGTAGTACTGTACAGTCCGGTTTGTTCTCAACTTCCAATTGAGAATTTCAGGTTTGAATCCTGGGCAGACAGATATGGTTGGGCACGTTTTCCTATCACCTAATGCACATGTTCACTTCACAGTAAATAGGTACTCAGGAGTTAGTCAACTTGTTGTAGAGTTACATTCTTAGGAGGATCAAAAATTCAACTTTGGGGGAACCTTGATATAAGTCAACATGTATATATACACCCTGGCTGCCTGTCATCCGACACAATTAATTATTATTAATCATAATAACTATGCCTTAGGTAGATGCATTACGCCTCCAAGACCCCCCTTGCCAACCAGAAGCTGGCTCACTCTATAATGAAAGGAGAGCTTGGAGATCAGATATATACTGTATACCAAAAACCAAGAAAACCCTCAATCAAAAAACGTAAGTGCAACAAAACAACCAGTTGTTTAAAAGAAAATTTGGGTCTCAAAGGTAATCAGCAAAAGTTTGTTGACATGATGTACACACACCAGTCATGTTGTGCCTTGCTACTACCAGGTGGCAGCTGAAGTCACCTGAGGCTCTAGCCAGCTAGCTCCCACATTTATTCACCTGATCAAGCTTACGGTGCCCATCTCTTCTAACAAGGTCTGCTTACCACCAATTCTGGGCAAGCACTAAGAGAACCTGCACAGCAGAGCCACCAGGCAAGCAGGTAGAATTTCAAGCACCTGGGATAGAGCCGCCAACCCTGTCCAGTTGTCCAAGAAACCTGGCTCCTGTTCATGCCAAAAACCAGACTTGGGACCACAAATTACAGTTGAAAACCTGACTTTGTGGTTGAAAGAAAGTACTCATTACTACAAAAATCTATAAAACCTTCCCTGTTGGAAAGAACAGTGATGATAAGAGGGTTGTGAATAGAAAAGGAGCGAACAGGGTTGAGAAGAGGAGAGAATGGCATCGATAATAGGAGGGGAAGAGAAGTGCATTTCAAATAGGAGACAGAATGGGGTTGCAATTTGGAGATAAATAATGAGGTTGCAAATAAGAGAAAAGAGAAAGGAGGTAAAAAATAAGAGGAGGAAGAAAATGGAGTAGCAAAGAGGAGGGAAGAGATTGGGGTAGTAAATAAGAGGGAAAATAACAGGCTAGTAAATAGGAGAGGAGAGAAGATGGTAGCAAATAGGGAGACTAGCACTGAACATCAAGGGAGAGAACAAAGGGGGACGGGGAGCAAGAAAATAGAAGGGGAAAGAACTGGGTAGCAAACAGGAGGGAAGAAAACAAGATAGTAAATAAGGAAGGGAAAGAACCAGGTAGTATATATAAGGGGAGAGAACAGGGTAGCAAATAAGAGAGAAGGTAACCAAGCCAACAATTAAAAAAAATCTAAAATGGAAAGCTTTTAGACACAGCCACATGGATTACGGTGCATTACTGCATCCTGCAGTAGCAGTAAAAAACTTCAGAATTGCATTCATGACTGAACCAGCAAGCAGTAAGACCAAGGAATGCCTAGACAAGGACCCAAGATTAACTCATAACTGTTGAGAGAATATCTTCAACACTGAACATTAAGTTAAGTGGAAGAGGATATGAACTTCAATAATTTTGAATCTAGTTCAGATGCAAATTCCCAATTTCATAGCAGGTATCCAAGCAAGTTCTGTCAAATCAAATTTGGGAAAACAAAAAAACACAGGAACCTGTGCAGGGAAGGAGGAGCTAGGGAAAGATTTTACAGGACCTGAACCAGGACATGGAAAACTCCAGTAGGAAAATGGAGGAGACCAGCTCAAACTAGAATAGTGGATATAAAACACATCCATTCTGAGCATCAAATCGAAGCCTATAATCTCTTCCAATCCCTATTTGCACCTTCCCCCTCCCCCACAAAGAGCCTTGGGATCTGGTTGAAGGAATAGACAAGGCATTAACTAGGAAGCCCCTGAAAACTGGTAAACCATGCCTTTTGGCACATGCAAGAATACACAGTAGAAGGGAAAGTGCAAGTAGGCTCCACAGCCTCTGTCAATACTTTGAAGCAGGCAGCTCCTGAAGCCACTTTTAGCAATGCCAACTCTTATGCCTATAGTTTTGCAACTCATGGCAACTCAGGCTCCTAAATCAATGGTAGAAGCTAAGAAGCCAACCAGCTGAAGTTGGCTGAACTGGCTGCTCAACAATTGAAGATAATGTAAAAAAGGCTGATGGAAACTTGACATAAGTGTTAAAGATAAGAACGTTAACCACTGAGCTGCGCTAACCAAGAAAACCTTGGTCGGTGGGAAACTGCGCCAACCGAGAAAATGCCTTTAGAATATTTCGTACCCATTCAAAACACATGCGTGGTAGGTTGTGTACGAAATGGACTCTTGGGGACTTCCAGTGAGAGCAGCCATCTTGGAAAAAATTCCCAGAATATCCTAAGGCTGCTGGCTGGCTTAGTTCTGAGTGAGCAACCATGGGTGGCGCACATGCCTCTGGCTCCTAAACACCTGTCTGATGTGGTGTTAAAAGATCGCTCTCTGTCGGTGAAATTCTGACCTTATTGTTTGAAGAACGTAAGGGTCATAATATTGATGAAGCTAGGCACAATAAGGACCTAACACAAAGGTCGGATGCAAGTGATACATCATCGATGAGGATGATTTAGTGAGCGTATCTAGTTGTAGCTTTGAGTGCCATTTTTGCCCACCCATGCATCTCCAATTTTATAGCTGATACATAGATGAATCATTTTCTGGGTTCAGTGATGATACATCTGATACAAGTAGCATAGATGAACAGTGTTAGTGGCTTTCATGGTGGTGTTTTCCATAAATATTTTCATGAATAGCTGAATCTCTTCCCAACTGACAGACACTCTTGAGGCTAGCTGAATCTCATGCAGAATGGCTAAATCTCTTCCTGATTGACTGAATATCTTCCAGAATGACTGAATCTCATCCAATGAGGGACCTTACAAAGTGATCTTTTTCAAGATTACCTTACAAATTGATCTTTTTCTATAATCTTTTCGGGATTACCTTACATTTCACAAGCTTGGCTACATACCACCTACTGGTATTAAAGCCAAGGGTGTACATGAGTGCGTTATTTGCAAGCACACAGAACGAAGAAACAGGAAGCGAAAATCTATCTGTACCTGGTGCAACGAGAGCAAAGTCGCATTGTGAACCATGGACTGCTTCGTTGATTATCACTCACTTCCGAAGTACTGAGTGTGTAATACAGTGTGTTACCATATAAATAGTATGTGACACTGTACATATTGTAATTTTAGTGATATTTTAACAAGTAATATTGCGACAATAAACATTTATTGTGGACACATTACTGACACGTGTATCACAGTTCCATGGACCATTATGAATGCTCTACTGTATACATATTGTAAAGGACACAAATATGCATCATATACAATAAAAAAAACGCATTGGAAATACATAGAACAAATAATTGAAAATATATTTATGGCAACTTTCAGTGCTTGAATGGCACTCATAAATGCCTCTGTAAGCTTCATGCACTGGCAACCAGTCCGTGACGACCCCTTCTCCATGTCCCCACAGCCAAAGTGTAATTTTTTTTTTCATGTACGTGTGCAGGGAAGGGAATTATTATTTTACAAAGATAAAAAATAATTGTGAACACTTGATTTTATGCACACAGGGGAATGTCACAATAAACTTGACACATCACAGTGGTTAATTACCAAGTTGTAAGTAAATGAACTGAACATATTTTAATTCATTTGAATTTTTATTGTTATTGCCTTGTTTTTCAAGTACAATGATGCACTGGGCTGTAAATAATGTTATTTGCATCGCAGAGTATGTAGAACATAGGCATACACAGATATGTTTGTGTCACTAATATGTGCACAATATTATATTCTTTGAACAATAAAACATACAGTTTTGCTGTTATTATGTTACAGTATATACACACGTATATATATGTAAACATTACATATGTACATATATGTACATATACATATATATATGTATATATACACACTATATACATTTTTATACAGTGGTACCTCGGGTTACAAACATCCCTGTTTACAAACTTTTCGGGTTATGATCCTGATTTGTTCGGAAAATTTGAATTGGGATACAAACATTGCATCGGGATACGAGTTTGTTGATATGCATACAGCCGACCTAGCGCATGGTGCTAGGTGCCTCGCGACCAGTGATTATCTCGCCTGAATTCTTCTCAAGAATTTACAGTTTTTTGCTGAATTTTTGGCCAATTGAGAATAAAAGTTGTTATTATGTATCTCGCCATGGGTCCCAAGAAAGCCAGTGGTAAGGTTCAAGGCAAGAAATCACATGTGAGAACGATCATAGAGGAAAATAAGAGATCATTCGTAAGCATGAGTATGGTACTTGTATTGTTGAATTAGCTACGCAGTACAACAATCTTCAAGGGAGGAAGAGGAGGCAGTAGAGAATGTCTCTTCCGCATTAATTAAGAAAATGTGTACAGTATGGGAAAGACTGCAATGTTTTGCTGAAAAGAATCACCCAGATAAAGCTGTAGTAGGCCGTTGCATTGATCTTTTTAATGACAATGTGATGCCTCACTACAGACAAGTGTTGCAAAAAAAGGGGAAAAACAATCTTTAATGGAATGTTTCCTTGTGAGAAAAAGTGAGAAAATCAAGCAGTGAGCCACAACCAGGACCTAGTGTATGCAGGCAAAACGTGCCAGAGAATGCACTCCAGAGAAATCTTTACTGCCTGATGTTATAATGAAAGGGGACTCCCCTTCCAAACAGTAACACCTCTCCTCCTCCCCTCCTCCTCACTATCTTCCATACGCCAACAGAAGTCATCAGCAAGGGTAAGTAAGAACTTGAACATACTTTTGTAGTGAAGATTTGGATGAATTAGATATAAAATTTACTTTGAAGTGAAGATTTTGGAGAGTCGGGAATGCATTAATTCCTTTCCCATTATTTCTTACGGGGAAATCCGCTTCGGTTTGCAAATTTTCGGTTACGAACCATCTCCAGGAATGGAATAAATTCTTAAACCAAGGTACCCCTGTATATCCAACCTGTCCTCTTAAAAAGAACGACGCTTTTGACCGTTTGCCCATATGGTTGAATATGGACGTAATTTGAAAATGAAAAAAAAGGAATATAAATTTGGAAATTTTTTTTTTCCACAACAGTAAGTTTTAGGGTCCTCTGATAGATTAGGTGGGCAGGAAATTCTCATAAAGTTTCAAAACTGTATGAAAAACGTTAATGGAAAGTTGCCTCTTCTAAGCTTGCTGAGTAGGCGGACGACTCAAACAGAAAATGGAACAGTACGTCACTTTTGTGAGTCGATTTCATTTCAAATTACGTCCAAATTTGGCCATAGTGCACATACGAGCGAAAAGTGACATTATTTTTAAGAGGACGGGTTGGTATATCATAATAAACCATTAAGCTATTTTGGCTGGTGTGGTAATGAAATCCAAACACAGCATAATGCCACATGCTACCAACAGACGATGCCATCTGGCTCAGCAAAATGCCTCCAATATACCATGCACATTGCTAACTCCCTTTGCCTCGTTTTGGGAAACAGTGTCACCAACATTTGCTTTACTGATATCTGAACCTTGTACATAATCTTTACCACTGCTGGGATCGTTTATGTCACTATCAATAAATAATTGCAAATATTTATTTATTTCATCATCATTAAGTGATGTTGTGGGCATGAGGTGCATGAAGGTGCTGTGAACCATGGACAGTTCTCACGAACATTCCCAATGTCAAGAAACTGTGGTACTAAAGTACCTTATCCTGACCTACCCGAGGACCCATGAACAGAAAACCGGACATTATGTCAATTTCCCGAGACGCCATAATTTTCTAGTACGACAGTTTTTGGCCTTAGGAAAAGTATACGTCAAAATGCGACGTGCTATTATGACGATGGATTGGATGCAGTATGCACTTCCCATGGTTGCTGAGTTAGAACTAAGGCGGGGTACCCTCACACCCAGGCGGGGTACCCACGATTTTTTCCCAAGATGGCATCTGTTTACTGGAGACCTGAGGAAGTGGATGTGAGCCCTGTAATTACCTAAGTGTAATTACCTAAGTGTAGTTACAGGATGAGAGCTACGCTCGTGGTGTCCCGTCTCCCCAGCACTCTTTGTCATATAATGCTTTGAAACCACTGATGGTTTTGGCCTCCACCACCTTCTCACTTATTTCAAAGCAAACCCTGTGTACCAGTGGGAGTGTTAAATCTTATGCTAGACCTAAAATCAACCTGGTTGACTTTGTGTAAGTTATACTTATTTACATACTGCAATTTATGTGGTTGAGCATAATCTATATAAATAAAAATGGAAATGTTCGTTTGTGCATAACCACTAATTTCCTAAAGTTCTTCACCGATTGCTTTGAAATTTTCACACAACATTCCATTTGCATCCGAGCAGATTTTTAAATACATACTGTATAGATGTCACGTCTGTGATGGTAAAAACACATGTTTTTTCTGAAAACTGTGTTTTTCATGTGAGGGAAATCTTCTAAACCTATTTACCGATTGCTTTGAAATTTTGACACAACATTGCATTCGAATAGGCGCGTCTTTTTATATATCTACTATATACATGCCTCACGTGTGACAGGAAAAAAACATGTTTTTTTTTTTTAAAAACAGCGCCATCTGTTGGATGTAAGAGCAACACATGCTGTAATCTCCGAAAGTTCTTCACTGATTGCTTTGAAATTTTGACACAACGTTGCATTCGAATAGGCACGTCTTTTTATATACTTATAGATACCACCCCTCTGATGGGTAAAAACATGTGTTTTTGAAAAACAGTGCAATCTGTTGCACATAATAGCAACATGAACGCTATACTATATATGTCACGATTTCCATTTCAATATTTCTGATTGCAATTGATAAATTTCATTTTATAGATTTTGATTTATTTTCATTTTGATTTAATTATTTTGTGTGAATTGCATTGGAATTGAGCTGTGTTGATTACCATACCAATCATTTCTTGAATATAGTTTACTTTTTATTTTTTCATATTTTAATTTTATTTTTTAACTGTTTTTCTTATATTTCAGTGATGGGGAACATCAGATCACTTGATGTTCCCAATTTTCTGATGGGAACATCAGACCATTTGGGAAGGCATCGGACGAGAGAGTGGGGAATGGCGGGGATGACAAGGGGATGGAAGTAGGAGATGGTTGGGAGGACGAGGGGACAACAGAGGGGGTAATGGTGGGGAAGGACGAGGGGATGGGGAGTTTGGGATGGTGGGGCGAGGGGATGGGGAATGGAGAATGGTGGGGAGAACAAAGGGACAGGGGGGTGGGGTATGGTGTGAAGGAAGAGGGGATGGTGGAGTGGGGAATGATGGGGAGGACGAGGGGATGGTGGAGTGGGAAATGGTTGGGAGGCCGAGGAGATGGGTGAGGGGGGAATGGTGGAGAGGACTGGGGGACAGGGATGGTTGCTGTGGCTCAGCACCACACATGCGTTGCTGAACCACAGCAATGCATGGCCGGGTACTGCTAGTAGGTAATAATAATTTTAATGTGCTTTTATAATTATTATTCTATTTGCCACATATTTCTTTACCTTAATCATTATCGCATTTTCACATGACAAATACTACGTTTTGTGGGGTGAATATTACAAAATATGAAGTTGAAAAGTATAAATAAAATTAATTTGAAGAAACTTTGAATTATTTACTATACATGGAAATATTATCCAATAAAATTGGATTAAATTAGAATCAAACATTCAACAGGGGGGGGTACACAAAGTATACATTGCAATTGCTACTTATGTTTGACTTTCAAATACAACAAACATGCAAAGGGTGTGAATTTAGGTTCAAGTAAAGGCATTCAAATTAAGATGAATATTAAAGCAAATAAATTATCAAATTAATATCTACAGTATATACATTCATGCAGATAGTGGTGTAATTGAAATATGTTACATAAGTTGATGCTGAACTGAAATGGAAAAAAAAATTATACAGAAGATAAAACCACCTACACAAAAATTTGAGCATAAAAAAGCAACAAAATTAAAAAATTATTAAAAATAAACAAACGCTTATAATATATAAATATGCATATATATATATATATATATATATATATATATATATATATATATATATATTATATATATATATATATATATATATATATATACATATATATATATATATATATATATATATATATATATATATATATATATATATATATATATATATATATATATATATATATGCGAACAAGCCTGAATGGTCCCCAGGACAATATGCAACTGAAAACTCACACCCAGAAGTGACTCGAACCCATACTCTTATATATATATATATATATATATATATATATATATATATATATATATATATATATATATATATATATATATATATATATATATATATATATATATATATATATGTCTCATTGAATATGACCGCATATTCTGTATTTACTATCTTCTGATTTAGAGCTTCTATCCCTCTTAACTATTTTTCTAGCATCAGGGCTTAGCTGAAAGAGGAGTTCTCCAAAACTCATTTTCGTTATTTCAAGGTGAAGAAAAAAAAAGTAGTTTTTCACTTTTTTCTTCACCTTGAAATAACGAAAATGAGATTTGGAGAACTCTTTCAGCTAAGCCCTGATGCTAGAAAGATAGTTAGAGGGATAGAAGCCTAAATCAGATGATAGTAAATACAGAATATGCGGTCATATTCAATGAGACATACATATTATATATATATATATATATATATATATATATATATATATATATATATATATATATATATATATATATATATATATATATATATATATACAGTGGTACCTCGCATAACGATCGCCCCAAAAGACGAACATTTTAGGTAACGAACGGCCCGATCGGCGTCAAATCGTCCCGTATGACGAACGCTGGTTTGAGTAACGTCAACATCACATGGTGGGGTCACGCTGCTTCTTGCACATTCTTAGACTCCTCCGACGATGCACATAAATTATGTTGTTCTTGTTTAAAGATGCTAATGATGCTGGGATATAAAAGGGTGACTACTGAGATGTTGCAAAGCATTGACGTTTTTGTAGGAAAAAAGAAATGAAATGTCTCATATACAACAAATGTCAAAAAGGTTCGTTCAGTGTTCGGCAGGTAAGCTGCTCCATTATAACAATCTTTCTTTGTTTCAAATGTGTTCCATTTGTTTTGTATTTGTCATTTACGTTTCAATAATGGAGCAGCCTTCCTTACATACACTGAATAAACCATTATGACATTTTCCTTTCTTCAAATGTGTTCAATATTTATTTTTCATTTGTCTAATAGCAAAAGGTTCTTCTGTAGTCGGCAGGTAGGCTGCTCCATGTTTCTTACATACAAAAAACGTAAATAATAAAAAAAATGAAGAATTTTGAAAACCAGTACAAATGTCAAAAAGGTTCGTTCGGTGGTCTACAGGTAGGCGGCTCCATGTTTCTTAAATAAAAAAAAACGAAAAATACAAGAACCGTTGAAATAATTTGAAAAATGGACAAATGCCATAAAGGTTCGTTCAGTGTTTGTCGGGTAGGCTGCTCCAAAATTGAGACGTAAGTGACAAATACAAAACAAATGGAGCACATTTGAAACAAAGAAAGATTGTCATAATGGAGCAGCCTACCCAACAAACACTGAACGAACCTTTTGCTATAATGAATATGAAAGACAAGGGCTGCTGGCTGGGTTAGTACTGAGTGAGCAACCATTTGTGGCACACGCGCCTATGGCTCTCAAACACCTGTCCCACACGGTGTTGAAAGACTGCGCTCAGTCGGTGCAATTCAGACCCTATTGTTTGAAGAACATAAGGGTCATAACATTGGTGAAGCTAGGCGCAATAAGGTCTTAACACAACGGTCGGATGCCAGTGATACAGCACCTATGAGGATGATACAGCGAGCGTATCCAGTTGTAGCTTTGAGCCATCTCAAATTTATATAGATGATACATAGATGAATCATTTTCTGCGCTCAGTGATGATGCATCTGATACAAGTAGCATAGATGAACAGTGTTAGCAGCTTTCATGGTGGTGTTGTTCATTGATATTTTCAAGAATACCTGAATCTCTTCCTGACTGATGGACACTCTTTGAGGCAAGCTGAATCTCTTCCTGTGTGGGACCTTACAAAGCAATCTTTTCAAGACTACTTTAAAAAAATGGGCTTTTCCTATAATCGTTTCAATACTACCTTATGCTTTACAAGCTTGGCTACATACCACCTACAAGTACTAAAGCCAAGGGTGCACGCGAGTGCGTTATTTGCTAGCACACAGAACGATGAAACAGGAAACGAAAATCTATCTGTAGCTGGTGCAAGGAGAGCAAAGTCGCGCTGTGTACCATGGACTACTTCGTTGACTATTACGCACCTCCAAAGTACTGAGTGTGTAATACAGTGTGTTACTGTGTAAATAGTATGTGAAACTGTACATATTGTAATTTTAGTGAATTTTTACCACGTTATATTGTGACAATAAACATTTATTGTGGACACATTACTGACACATGTATCACAGTTCCATGAAAAATTATGAACATTCTACTGTATACATATTGTAAAGGTCACAAATATGCATCATATACGATAAAAGAAACAAATAAAACCGCATTGGAAATGCATAGAAAAAATATTTGAAAATATATTTGTGGCAACACGCGGTGCTTGAATGGTCAGCGCGACCGTTACTGGGTGCTTCACACACGGGCGACCAGGCCCTGATGACGTCACAGTGCACCTTGTCCACACCCTCACAGCCAAAGTAAGTGGAATTTGGTAATTATCAATACATAGACATGTTCAGGGATGGTAATTTATCATTTTGCAAAGAAAAATGATATTTTTGGGAACATTTGATGTCATGCACACTGGGGGAATTTCACAATAAACACAGTGCATCAAACTGGTTACATGGGGGACACTCGTTTTGTATGACGTCCATCTCACATGACGAACATGGAACGGATTAAATTCGTTATGCGAGGTACCACTGTATATATATATATATATATATATATATATATATATATATATATATATATATATATATATATATATATATATATATATATATATATATATATATATATGCGAACAAGCCTGAATGGTCCCCAGGACTATATGCAACTGAAAACTCTCACCCCAGAAGTGACTCGAACCCATACTGCCAGAAGCAACGCAACTGGTATGTACAGGACGCATTAATACCTCTGAAGAGACAACTAACACAACACCTATACCCCCTATTAGACTATTTTACAGGAACTTCTTTTCCACAGCCCATAAAACGGAGGAAAGCGTCCTGAAAGATATTGTTAGTAGAAACGTTATCCCTACAGACAAAATCAGAAGATACAACTAACAATTTACTATAAAACCAAAAAAAACGGCCAGCCTACTCATGAGAAACTCTCCAGACACAAAGCAGAACGCTTTAAAAGAGACCAACGTCGTCTATGCCTTCAAATGCCCTCTTGGGGACTGTAAGCCTCAAAAAACTCAGTATATATGCAAAACAACAACATCTCTTTCCAGGCGTTTAACGATGCATAAGCAACAGGGCTCCATTAAGGAACATATAGTCTCTTCCCACAACCAAACCATCACCAGAGAAATCTTAGCAAACAACACAGAAATCATCGATAGATACAGCAATTGCAGGCGGCTTGACATCTGCGAGGCACTACACATCAAGATTTCAACACCAGCAATCAACAGCCAATTAATGCACAACTATATTCTACCCACTTCAAGACTCCGCTCCAATATAGAAGCATCAAGAAATATGGGCCAATAAAAATAGGCCTTCTGCAGTTACCTACCTTTAATACCCATTGTTTCGTGTCCTGTCTTGTGTTAAAAGTTTATTTTCACCTCATCCAAAACTGTTGTAACATGTCACCTCACCCAAATGTAGGTATAAAAACTCGAAGATGTTTAAGCTCTATTCAGTTAAAGTTGTGTGTGTGTGTGTGTAAACTAAAGTCTTTGAAAATGTAATAAGTTTTACGAAACATGCTCAAGTGTCGCGTCAGACTAGAAATAAAAATGAATTTTGGAGAATTGATTTTTTAATTACCATTAACAGTGAAAAGAAACGTAAGAAAGATCGAGAAAATTCGTGTTAGAATTATTAATCTTACTTTTTCGGTCATATTTAATAATATATGTCTACAGGAAAAACTGCTACCAAAATATACTAATATATATATATATATATATATATATATATATATATATATATATATATATATATATATATATATATATATATATATATATATATATATCACTAAGAACTCATATTTGACCCCCATGACGTATAGGATCACCCCTATTCATAAACAGTACCGTGATCACCACATCATTGATCTGAATGGTGTGATGGTCACGGTACTGTGTGCGTTTAGGGGTGATCCTGGATGTCATGGGTTTGAATCCTGGTCAAGTCAAATATGAGTGAAAGCCAAAAAAGATTTAGTTTAAGAAAAAGAAGCCTAAATGGTGGTGCCAGTACAAGCAGCACAGGTGAATTTGTGTGGGATGAATTAGATAATTTTGTACCACACAAACCACAATTTGATGATTGTGATGTTGGTGTTGCACTCACTTTCCTGTATACAGGTGAAGATATGAGTGAATATTTTATGACTTATTTTGATGAACCATTCATGCAACATCTTGTTGACAAAACCAACAGGTATGCACTGCAACATATTGCTGGTGGCTTATTACCTCCTTCACATATGATATGTTGGAAGGACATCACTGGTTGAATCGTCTGTACTTACCTAGTTGTACTTATCTAGATGTACTTGTGGAGGGTTGAGCTCTGGCTCTTTGGTCCCGCCTTTCAACCATCCATCAACTAATGTACAAATTCCAGAGCCTATTTGGCTCTATCATATCTACACTTGAAACTGTGTATGGAGTCAGCCTTCACCACATCACTTCCCATTGCATTCCATTTGTCTACTGCTCTGACACTTAAAAAATTCTTTCTAACATCTCTATGACTCATTAGAAAGAATTTTTGTGTTCTTAGCATTGGAGTGTTGAAGAAGTGTTCTTTTGTGTTCTGTGTGTTCTTTTGTGTTCATATAACCATACATGCACACACCCACACATATATTCACAATATTTCCACATTTATTCATCACTTTTATCTTTTTACATCATCAATTATTTTCAAAATACAGTACAGTTATTACTGTGCATTAGCAAACCTATTTGTGGGTTTATCCTGAATGTATCCCCATGAATAACAAGGGTTGCTGTATAGCCACCTAAATAAACTACTGTACTATAATTTATGGCAAATAAGCACAACCATCAACCCTTGTTAAGAAAATATTACCTAAATCTTTAGCAATCACAGAAAATTTATTCATCTAATGAATACTTCAAAAGATAACAAATTCAAATACTGTAAATAAAATGCAAAATTCAATTAATGCAACAGCTCTGGATAAATTATAAAACATGCAAGAATAGAAAACACACAAATCAAGATAACAAAAACAATAACCTTGTTAAAACAAAATTTAGTAACAGAAAAAGCACATCTGGACTGGAATCATGGCAGCGCTACAGCTTGGAGTGTACCTGGAACACTGTCAACATGGCCTGAACGAAGTTGTCAAAGTTATGCCGTGGTTTATCTTCAGTTGGATTAAAATTAAAGCGGCCACCGAAGACTTGCATGCCCAGAAGAGCAAAGATAATGATAAAGAGGAAGAGCAGGAGCAGCAAAGAGGCGATCGACTGGATGGAGTTGAGGAGGGAAGCAACCAGGTTGGAGAGCGACCGCCAGTATCTGGAACAAGGGATTTACATATTGGGTATCAAGTCAATAAGCTTACAAAACATTTGACATATCTTTCAGCAGTTAGTAATAAAGCTTAGAAGCTCATAGACATTATGAATTTATCAGAAGAAAGAGAGAGACCCCTCATTTAATGTTTGCTTTAAAAGGAGTATAAAGCTCAAAGGATAAAATGAATTAGCAGGTTAGTTTTGAGAATTTTAGCCACAAACAGTGGTAAGTTTATGAGGAGCAATTCTTTTCTCTTTATCAATAGGGACAGCCTTGTTTATCCCCCCCCTTCACCACATTGCCATACAAAACAACAAAGTATTACACCCACATCCAAAATATTGTTAGTAAATATTTTTCCCAACATACAAATATTACTGGATGTACAGTGTTGCTAAGGCAATGAAGGAAGGTACTATATGTTCAAAGGATTCATATTAGAAACAATTAATTCCTCCCATGCTTTAGTTCCACCAATCAGCGAAGTTCATTCAGTCATACTAAAGTAAATCATGATCAGGCATTAGCTTTGTTGTAGTTTACCAGTACAATTTGTTTTGTGTTTGTTTTCTCATATGCAGTACAGTAGTAACCAATAATAAAAACAGTAAACATCATATGATTCAAAATGACAAATGTGTCATTAAATTGTTAGTTCACAGTGAAAATCTTTAGGGAAAAATTTTGTTATTTGTACTATTAGCAAAATATTGAAGTCATCACAGCAATTGTTATTACAGTATTTGTATCAGGATCAATCCCTGCACTTGAAAAGATATATGCACTGATCAATTTTCAATAAATGTATTACATATATAATTGCACCAACTCTTACAATTAAGAAATGCAAGAATCTTGAAAAGCACGAAAGCATTCAGTAGACATAAAATAATAAATACTGTAAATAGCCTAAACATTGCCTATTACACTAAATGTTAAGTACATAGTTAGCATAGAAAACACAAATAAAAATAAATACATTATGCTGTTAACAACTAGCACGTAGATTTTTTTGTGAAAGAGCACAGGTGTTGAGATCAAAGCATAGATTTAATTAGAACGTCTTTTTCATAACTATATGGTTACATGGCAGTCCTTTCAGCCAGGATGCTATATTCTCCGATGACCATGGAGTTTAGGCAGCCAGCATGCTGAAATCTTAAGATATGTAGAGTACAATATGTTCCTAACTCCTCATCTAAACATTTTTCAGTTAGGGTAAATATAGAGTACATATAAGATAGATACAGTACATATACTGTATACTGTATAAATATACAGGACATGTAAGATAGCAGCTCACTGGTATATAATTTTTACTCTCATCATACTTTCCTATCTAGATCAGCATACAAAAATGTCATAATAAATTAATAATTATAACATATATAGATAAATTTTATATATATATATATATATATATATTTATTTATTTCGGCGGGTTCCTCCGAGGCTAAGGGTCCCCCTTCTTCCAGCCAGAGGTGATACTTCGATTTTATATATATATATATATATATATATATATATATATATATATATATATATATATATATATATATATATATATATATATATATATATATATATATATATATATATATATATATATATATATATATTTATAAAAGGTACCCCTTTTATATACAGTATATAAATATATATATATATATATATAAATATATATATATATATATATATATATATATATATATATATATATATATATATATATATATATATATATATATATATATATATATATATATTGATTACTGGTGCTGGTAATCAACAGCCAATTAATGCACAACTATATTCTACCCACTTCAAGAGTCCGTACCAATATAGAAGCATCAAGAGGAAGTTTGGGCCAATAGGTCCTTTGCAGTTACTTCCATAATTGTCTTTCATTTATCCAATTAATACCCATTGTTCTGTGTTCTGCCTTGTGTTGGTCAAAAGTTTGTTCACCTCATCCAAAACTGTTGCAACATATCACCTCACCCAAATGCGAGTATATAAGACAAGCTGTTTAGTGTTAGCATAAGTAAAACTCTGTTTAGTGTTTTCAGGTTACAGTTGTGTGTGTGTAAACTAAAGTCTTTGAAAATGTAATAAGTTATTACGAAACGCGTTCAAGCGTCGCGTCGGACTAGAAATAAAAATTAATTTTGGAGAATTGATTTTTCAATTACCATCGACAGTAAAAAGAAACATAAGAAATATTGAGAAAATTTGTATTAGAATTATTTATCTTACTTTTTCGGTCATATTTAACAACATATGTTTACAAGAAAGACTGCTACCAAAATATACTAATATATATATATATATATATATATATATATATATATATATATATATATATATATATATATATATATATATATATATATATATATATATATATATATATATATATATATGTCGTACCTTGTAGCCAGAACGCACTTCTCAGCCTACTATGCAAGGCCCGATTTGCCTAATAAGCCAAGTTTTCATGAATTAATTGTTTTTCGACTACCTAACCTACCTAACCTAACCTAACCTAACTTTTTCGGGTACCTAACCTAACCTAACCTAACCTATAAAGATAGGTTAGGTTAGGTTAGGTTAGGTTAGGTAGGGTTGGTTAGGTTCGGTCATATATCTACGTTATTTTTAACTCCAATAAAAAAGAATTGTCCTCATACATAATGAAATGGGAAGCTT
This sequence comes from Procambarus clarkii, assembly GCF_040958095.1. Taxonomy (NCBI): domain Eukaryota; kingdom Metazoa; phylum Arthropoda; class Malacostraca; order Decapoda; family Cambaridae; genus Procambarus; species Procambarus clarkii. The sequence continues at coordinate 40,366,680 of NC_091150.1, read as the reverse complement.
TATCATTTCATAAGAAAAAAATTAGAGAAAATATATTAATTCAGGAAAACTTGGCTTATTAGGCAAATCGGGCCTGGCATAGTAGGCTGAGAAGTGCGTTCTGGCTACTAGGTACAACATATATATATATATATATATATATATATATATATATATATATATATATATATATATATATATATATATATATATATATATATATATATATATATATATTTTGTTGGCAGTCTTTCATTTAAACATATTTAATCGAAAACTATAGAAAGTTTTAGACTTATGATTCTGGCATGAATCTTCTCGATATTCCTTACGTTTTTCTTTATTGAAACAGGAAGATTAAAAATTAACTCTCCAAAGTTTATTTTTACTTATTATTTGGGTCTGACGCCTAGTGATGCGTTTCGTAAGGTCTCACCTTACATTTTCAATGACAAAATTCTTCTCTGTAGCACCTGATTATATCCTCTAATGGTGAGGTGGTAGGTGACATGGATGAATGACATATATATATATATATGGGGTATTAAAAGAATGTGGTATTAATAGGGTAATAATGAAGTAGTAAATTAAGATGGTGATATGTCGGCAGTTTATGTTCTCCAAGTTGCTTTCATTCCTGTTGCAGGGTCATTTGGTCCAGCTTCTGCATTGGCCTGGGGTCTTGAAATGGGTAGAGTGTAACTGTGTATTAGCTGGTTATTGCTTGCTGGACTAGATTTCTTGATATGCAGCACCTCACTGATGTCTAATCTTCTATTGTTATTGTATCTATCAATTATTTTTAGTGTTGCTTGTCAAACGAGCAATACCAAAATTCCTCTTATGTGGAACTAATATCAGTATATCAAATCCAGCATGGAGGGAACATCCCCTTCCCTCATCCTCGTAGCTTGTTTAACGTGTTGATAAATGAATGTTTCCAGGATGAGGTTTACGAATCTACAGATCCAAAAGTCTTCTGTTCCAGCTTCGTATGCCTCCCAGTCTATGGATTTCAAGTTGAAGTTGCCGACTACCAACAGTCATGACCTATCTTTATCTTTCTTACTATAATCTCTCTCATTATTGTTATAAGACCTCTCATTTATTTTCCAGCTCCTCCTCTGTCCATGTGTTGTATGGCAGGGGCCTATATGCATTTATGATTATTAGTTTATCATCCAGTTTGTAGATCTCCAGTGCTATTATGTCAACTTCTCGTGGATTGGCAATCATTATTTAGTTTACCTTTAGGTGTTCTTTAACCAGCACAGCAACGCTACCACCTTTCCTAATTTTTCTGTCCCGTCTCCAAACTGAGAAATATCATCTTCAAGTTTTGTCTCCATGAGTGCAACAACGTCTAGCGTCTGCAGCTGTGTTACATCACTTAACTTCAGTATCTTTGATTTCACTCCATCTATGTTGGTGTATACAATTTTCTGAAACATGTTCCCTCTCTCTCATTATTCTTTACTCCAATCTTCTCTAGCAATTTTGTTGGTTTGCCTTTTTATACCATTTTACTGGTCTGCCTACCCCTATCACCTGATAGAAAAAATTATTTATTTATTCTTCATTCTTGCTCTCATTTAGATGTTTTGCCTCTACGAGGTTTAGTTTCAGCTTCAGCTTCTCTCTGTCTTCTTTTGAAAGTTCTCATTTTATTGACCATAATTTCACTTCCTCATCACTTTTTAATTTCCTAACATTCCTTAGTACTTCTTCCAGCTGTTTAGCACCATTTAGGATGATCCTTAATAGTCGATACATTTCCCTTTTTCATGCTTGCCATTTCTCCTGTAGTTGCAGACATTCTCTTTGGTTGTAAGATCTTCCACTAGCCAAACAATTTTATCTACTACTTTCGCTTCTTCTATGGCTCTTTCTAACCTAGATGTTATTTCCTTTTCTTTGCAACCAAAAATTATTAGGGACTTATTACTTCAATCGACTGTGTTTTGCACCAATTTTGGGTTTGATGCCAGATCTTATGTGACTTCTAGCCTAATGTTTGTTTTATCCTGGTTGCTGCAGTGTTCGGCTTCCTGTGCAGGCGATGAGTCACAATAACGTGGCTGAAGTATGTTGACCAGACCACACACTAGAAGTTGAAGGGACGACGACGTTTCGGTCCGTCCTGGACCATTCTCAAGTCCATTCGGCTTCCTTTACTGCTTCTTCTATTTTTTCCTTCTCCTTGGTCACTTGTGCATAGGTGAGTTGTATATCCTTCTTGCACTGCTCTATTCACTGTGTAACTTCCTCCATCTGTACTGACAAAAGCTATTTTTCCCTGTTGGATTTCCTTACCTAACCTATTGTACTCATTTATGTTTAGATTTGCTTTAACTTCTTCCAAAGCTATTTTCATTACTTTATTTTCCTCTTCTATGGCTTTGCATTTAGCTTTCCAGTGATTCTTGTCATTACCCAAGTCTTTCACTATCCCTTCAAAATCTAATACCTTGATACTCAAGTGGTCATTAATTTCTCTCAATTTATTGATTATTTGTACATGATAGTTCACAATAATGTTCAATTTTGCCAACTTGTGGTGTAGACTGTTTATATTAATGCTTTCCTCCTTGAAACCACCAAAATCTAGCTCTGTTTTATTTTTCTTCTTGCCGGCGACCATCTTGAATTTCATCATATGCACTGTTTACACTAAGGCAACTATTTCTCATCCAATTATTTCACGTGGTGGCAAGTCTCCCTCTAACAGACACCTCTGTGTAGGGACTCCTGGTTCAACCTTGATGCCGAGCGGACATCTAAACGCCTCCTCTGCCTTGGAGCTGCCGGATCACGTTCTGTTTTGCAATTTGGATTTGATAATGCCGTTTGGCATTCCTCTTTAATGGTCCGGTTTGTACGACACACAGTGCACATATGGCCTTGGGGTCACGGGATTGGTGATAGATTTCTTTTTACGTGTTCTGGCTGGTTCTTCCAGCAGGGTGACAGTGTCTGGCGCCGGCTTGCCCGAGAGGTGCCAGGGGTTGGCAGATCTTGGTGGGCTCCTGGTGTGCCTTCAGCCATGGAGGGCGGCCAGCTTCTGATGATGTTTGCGTTTTAGCTGGGGGCCGAGTTTTGGGTTTTGCTCCCCCTGTGTTCTCTGTGTGGGGTGGGGCCGGTGCTTGTCCTGGGGCTCCTCAATCATCTGCCTGTCTGTGTTTCTTTGCCACGAAGCATATTAGTTTCCAGTAATTGGCGTCACTTGTTTCACGATTAGGCTTGGCGTTTCTCCTTTCCGGGCTTCGCGATTAACCCTTAACGGGTACACTGGGGCGCATGCGATCCCATGATTGTCGTTGCCCCTAAATCAACAGCAACAACAAAAATTATTTCACTTCCCCCTGGCACATTCGTGTTATCTCACTTATTTTTTAAATACACTACCCTTTATGTTTCTTGGGACACCACTCATGGTCATCAACCTGTTCTACAATACTTAGGAATTTGAAATATCCTGGAGCTCCTTTGATGCATGTGTTGACACTGGCTATGACAAAGTCTGTCTTCATTTACCCACAATCCACAATAAGGTTGTGGGTTGCATTGTGTGAAAAGACAATCATTAACATTGGGGAACCTTGATCAACTAGCCAGGTGGGTAGTTCAGATAGCTATTGAAAGGACTCTTCCAAGAAAATTTATTTACCAATTATTGACATTCTTTTAAGATAAATGTTGAAACAGTTTAGTTACGTTATTTATTTAATCCAGTCTTAATCCAAATTTAATCCTGGATTAAAAACTTAATCCAGTCAACCATTTTAACCATGACATTATTTTTATGTATCCCATTTATAAATGTAAAGCACATGTCCATTTATTTTTTACATACATTTGCAAATTAGGTAACTAAATAATATCAAAAGTGCATCAAATACGGCTTACTTTAAATGCAAAAGATTTGAAGGATCTCACTTTAAGATATTAACTACACTACATTATTCAGGGTTTCATGGCTTATTTAGGTACAGGTAATGCAAAAAATCTATGTTATTTGAATCAATGAATTTTGTGCTTAGAATTTTGCCTGAAAGTAAGTCCATCATTGCTGCCACTAGAAGCATATGCAAAGCCATTCATGGAGTTGGCTTTGGTGCAGATTAAACTATTCCTTCTGGCTTACAGTTTATTGTTCTTGCTTTGTTTATCATCATTTTATTACCTAATTTTCCCCTTCCACCCATGAAAGTGGGAAATGAGGCAATGATAATGCATGTGCCTAATGTCTATGTATTCATTAGTCTTAAAAAATTATTAATTCTTATGAATATTTATATGATAAAATTGTACAAAAGTAATATGGTCGACAATAATTAATTTATTCTTATGATATTTTCAACACAATGCAATTACAATAAAATTCAATAGCCAGAATTAAAGTTCATCTTTGACCTTCCATTAATAAAAGGCAAAATTTCTGTCATTATGTACCTGGAACACTGTCAACAAGGCTGCCCAAAATGAGTTAAAATTACTCCTCTGTTCCGAAGTAAACTTTCCACCAAATATCTGCATCCCAAGGAGGGTAAAAATAAAGATGAAGAGGAACAGTATAACTAGGAGTGACATGATGGATCGACACTGGGATACAAGGGAGTGGACCAAGTTGCTCATGGAGTGCCAGTACCTGAAACAGCCAGAGGGACCATGGGGGGTTAGGGCACATGATGGTTAACACACAGCTCAACAAAACGCCCACATGAGCTCAGATTGTTCACTGGGAGAAACCTAGGATACTTTCAGAAATAACTAATTTAATAAATATGCTCCTAAAGTTCAATAACAACATACAGCACTGCATACAATTTCAAAGATAAAATTCACTATTACTGGGAAGATATAATTTCCTAATGTAAGTTCTGAATTACCACCATGTCATTAGAGACTATGAATGCCTTTTAACAAATTGTAGACAGTACAATTCATTAATATGTCTCAAACTTTTGGCCCAATTAATTTGGTAATTCTAAACATATAAACAAGCAAATATGAACTTGAAAGTATAGTTATGAATAGGTAAAAATAATTGCCTACCTAAAAATATAGCATTGAAGTGTAATGAATGCCTCTTTCTAGATGGCATCTAAGTAGTATTCCATGCATAATGGCACTAGAATCCACAGACCATACTGGACATGCCAGGCATCTGTGATGATAATCTTTGTCTACCAAAAGCAGGTATCATTTCTCATTCACTTGCATTCATAATGAGTCAGGTAGTGAGTGGAATTCAGACATCAACTCACTATTGAGGTAAAATGCCTTTGAAAAAGGAAGTGTCACAAAATGCCCATAAATTATGTTTAGAATATTTGGCAAAACCAAAAACTGCAAAGCAAATCTCTAAAAATAAATAGACTGCCAGTAGTTGATTGATTCACTGCCAATAACCAATAACCAGCTGGCCAGTTCACTTTTGAGTGGGTAGGAAGGTGCTCAAATGGCACCTTGTCACCATGACGTACCATGTACAATGCCAACCAACAAACCCGGCCAAGCACCAAAAATGGCCATGCAGCAGTGCAGCATGGCACACAGGCAGACTCAATCATGACTGGGCAACCAATGCCCCAAAACTCCTACCTCATCCAAGAGACATCACAAGATCAGCCCAATGCCAGAACTTGAACACTAACCACAGCTGAATGTATCTGGCGAAGTATACAAATACACACACCCACCCATGCCAAAAGCCACATGTGGGGCATGTCAGCAGCAAACAGGGCACTGTTGCAGCCATGAAGCAATGGCTAGCCCCCCCTATCCTTCCACAGAAGGCCCTGAAATCCAAAGCAGACTTCTCCAAGTCATGTGTTTGTGGATGACAGAAAAGCTACCATCTGCTTAACCCTCCCACCCACCACCCCATTCCAAAATGGGTGTCTGCCAACCAGGATGAAACTGGGACTTTACACCAAAGCCAAGAAACGGAAAAAGACCCATATGCAAATGAGGACTGTTCCAATTCAGATGCAAGATCTCAGCTTGGAAATAGATACCAAAGCAAAACCCACCAAGCCATACTTGAAGCACACAAAGGGAGAAGAGGCAAAATGAACATGAGCAGGTGAAACAAAAAAAAAACCATAAATAAGGACAGAAAATCAGCGTTGACTGTAATGAAAAGCCAGTTTCTGGTTGAGACCTGGAGGCTCCCTGGAGCTATACCGGGGAGCCTTCGGGTCTGATAAGCTCATTTTAAGCTTTAAAATGACGGGCCTGATAAGAAGGAAACCATGAGAAGGATGAATATGACAGACTGTAAAGTAAACTAAAACAAAACCTGAGAGAGAGAGCATCAAAAAAAAAATGCCATACAAGGAGAGGGTTAAGAAATCAACCCCTTGTAGCAAAAAGGTCCTCGTCAGAAGGGACGAAAGACCTTGGAGGGTCCAAGAAGAACCTGAGGACCCCCATTGGACTTCCTCCCACCAAAATCCAAAAGCTAAACATGAAGGCATCTGGGCAGAGCTGAAGTCTACACCCACCACACAGGACAGAAAAACCGGAGCACTGAGGAGAGATTTCAGAAGAAGGGGGTCAGCTAGAAAAGAGGAAAACAATAAAACCTTGGCAGGTCTAGGTGGCTCAACTGTCTCCATGCTCAATGTGGAAGAAGTCATCCCTGGAGAAGGCAGAGCCACATTACAAGCTAATCCCTACCCAGACAATGAAATTCTCAGATGTTTCGGAGCCAGAAGCAGGGGAAGGAACAGGTGCAGGGTGAACCACACCCAAAAGGGAAGGAAGAGGAGGCAGGGATGGAACCAAGGTGGAGTTCACCAATACCTCCAATTCTGGGTCCATAAAAACAAGACAGGCCAACTCCAGGGCATCCAAGCAGGCCCAAAGCTGGGAACACTGAATATGGGCAAAATTACCCTGCAAGGTGGCAGCTGCCATGATAAGTCTGCACTTCATTTGAAGGGTTACAGAGAGGAGTCATTTGAAGGGGAACAAACCCCACAGAGCTCTTTGTCAATGGTGTCACCAAGCTAACAAGCAGCATGGAGGAGGCAGAAAGAATCAGCGCCATCCCATGGCATGGACTACAAACAGCCCTCAAACTTGCACCACCATCAAAAGCAGGTTTAGAGGGAATACATATAGGCCCCACTGAAACCAGCAAGGGATTCCCAGGGCCCAAAGAACTGACCAAACTGGGCATCCAGGCACAAGGGGTGCTCATCATGAATTAGAACAGCAGACCAACATGGATGTGAAGGCTGAACCATATGCCATGTAAATCAAGTATATGAACCCCCCAGTGTGCCTCAACCAACCTGTTTACCCCCTAACCAAGAGTCTAAAACCGGGGAGCAAAAGACCTCTGCCACAAACGTTTCATTAATAATGGGAATAGAAATGAAGAAGAAATAATTTTTTCTACTATGTGTTAGGGACTGAAAAGGTAGTGAAATGGTACATAAAAACAAAGCAACAAAATCAATAGAGGAAGCAGAAGTAAAGGACAAAGGGCAGGGGAACATATTCCTGAAAAATTGTATATACCAACATAGATGGAGTGAGATCAAACATACTGGAACTAAGAGATAGAATTCAGCTTAAGGTCCTAGATATTGTTGTACTAACAATAACAGGGGTAAAACAGGACAGGAAAACTAGGAAGGGGCAGTAGTGGCTGTGCTAGTAAAAGAACACCTGAAGGTAAGAGAGTTAGTAGCCGAAAACCCTCGAGAAGTTGATGTAATGGCATTGCAGGATTGGACTCCGGATAATAAACTAATAATCATAAATGCCTACAGCCCACCAGCAAGAATCACATGGACAAAGGAGGGACTAGATGACAAACGAAAGGGCCTCATAATGGTCATAAGAGAGATTATAGTAAAACCAGATATAAAGATAAATCATAATTGCTGGTAGTGGGGGGACTTCAACTTGAAAGCAATAGACTGGGAGGCCAACGAAGCAGAAACAGAGAACATTTGGACAGGCAGATTTGTAAACCTCATTCTGGAGACATTCATGTATCAACACGTCAAACAGGCCACAAGAATGAGGGAAGGGGATGTTCCGTCAATAGTAGATCTAATATTCACCAAGAAAGAAGAAGAGATATTTGACATCCAGTATACCTTCCTCCCTTGGGAAAGAGTGATCATGTCCTGTTGGGAATTAAATATGCTTTGCAATATAAAGTAATCTAGAATAGAATGGGGATATTGAAACAGTTGATAAACTTGATTTAAAAAGAGGACACTATGGTGAACTTAGAAAAATTATTTAATGAACTTAAATGGACAAACTTGTTGCTAGGCAAGAAAGTAAATGAGATGTATGCCAAATTTTGCAAAATATAGGATGAAGGCACACAAACATTCATACCAAAATAGAGATGCAGGACCAGAAAACAGGATTGGTTCAATAGAAATTGTGAGAGGGCTAGAGAGGAAAAGACAAACAAAAAATTAGTTCAATATAAGAAGAGGCCTAGCCCACAAACATACCAGCACTACAAACAAGCAAGAAACAATTACACGGCAGTGAGGAGAGAGGCAGAAAGAAACTTTGAGAAAGGTATAGCGGACAAATGAAAAACAGATCCTTTTCTATAAATTCTTTAAAAGCAAGCTGCATGTAAAGGATAAAATCAAGAGATTGAGAATGGGGAACAGGACTACTGAGAATGAAAAAGAAATGTGTGAAATGCTAAATGAACAGTTCCAAAGTGTGTTAGTACAAAATGAGGATTTTAGAGAGCTGGACCCAATATCAATTCCAGGGCACACCATACAATACATAGAGATATCTCAAGGTGAAGTGGAAAAATTACTCAAGGGGCTAGGAACAAATAAAGCAGTTGAACCTGTTGGAGTTTCACCTTTGGCATTGCGAGAATGTGCAACTCAGCTGAGCATTCCACTCCAACTAATTTTCCAGACATTCTTGTGCACAGGAATCTTAGCAAATATATGGAAAAAGGCAAGCAGTACCAATCTATAAAAGGGAAAAAGGGAAACAGTACCAGTCTATAAAAGGGAAAAAGGCAAACAGTACCAATCTATAAAAATGGTAGTTGAGAGAAACCTCTAAATTATAGACCCGTAATAAGCAATGAGGTAGACTTGGAGCTCTGGGGCCCAACCCAAACAGAGGGTGGGGGTGCTAAAAAGCTTGTATTAGTTTTTAGATTCAATTGTTTGTTTACATTTAAGGGGAAATCCATTTAGCAGTTTCGAGGCTTCGTTCTCTTTGAACCCAGCAGTGGTCTGTATTAGTTCACTTTCTGAATGCTTTCTTGGTGGGGTGGCAGAGTATCACCTACTCTCTGCACCTCAGTTAAAGGGGCCAGGTTCTGGCTCTGATCCCTGGCATGCCAAACACAATTCTGCAGCTGATGCAACCTAGCAGTTGGGAGCCATCTCAGCCAGATAGCTTTAGGTAGCCACGAGAGGCTCTGCCAGAAAATTCTTGGGGCTAAAATACATCCTGAATTTTTCACAATACAGTACCTTTAAATGCACCCTTTCATAAAACTTGGGATAAATTGCACTCCACATAACAGTGAAATACAATTTATAATTACCATTTATACATACAAATTAATTAATACTAGTATTTAAAAAAATTCTCATGTTTTGTAATATCTTAAAAAAATAGAACATTATATTTTTTATGTACAGCTGTAATTACAAACTACATGGGGTGTGAACATATTCAAGCTAACATTATTGTTATAACAATTCACAAATCAGAAATTTCAGTATAGCTTGAACTGTTATTTTTTAATAATTTAGAGAAGATAAAAAGACTTACTTTGTAACTTTGAAGACTCTGAGGAGCCTGACACAACGGAGCACAGAGACTCCAAGGGGCGGCATTATTTCGGTAGAGGTAAGTACCACCTCAGTGATACTACTGATAACCACAAAGCAATCAAAACGGTTGAACAATGATACAAAGTAGCCCTGAAAGTAAAAGAAACATGGGTAGTCATACCTGTAATATAATATTAGTTACAAGTTTAGACATCATGTTTATCTTAATGTAAAAAATATTCCATTTCTATCAATCATATGGAGAATTGAAATTTTCCCCCTAAAGATATTACAAATTGGCGTGACTATTACATATGTAATTCACAACTATTTTTACGAAGGAGCAAAACTAATATAATGAACATAATCAAATACTGGCCCTGTGGTCAAATGATAAGCCTGGCTTTTCGCGAGCGCTTTGGCTTGGGTTCATATCCTGGCCGGGGAGGATTTATTGGGTGCCAATCCTTAATTGTAGCCTCTGTTTATCTAACAATAAAATGGGTACCTGGTTGTTAAATGATTTCGTGGGTCGTATTCCGGGGAACATTAGGATTAAGGATTTGCCTGAAATGCTATGCGTGCTAGTGGCTGTACAAGAATGTAAGAACTCATATACAGGTGTGTGTGTATATATATATATATATATATATATATATATATATATATATATATATATATATATATATATATATATATATATATGTATATGTCGTACCTAGTAGCCAGAACGTCGTACTCGGCCTACTATGCAAGGCCCGATTTGCCTAATAAGCCAAGTTTTCATGAATTAATGTTTTTTCGACTACCTAACCTACCTAACCTAACCTAACCTAACTTTTTCAGCTACCTAACCTAACCTAATCTATAAAGATAGGTTAGGTTAGGTTAGGTAGGGTTGGTTAGGTTCGGTCATATATCTACGTTAATTTCAACTCCAATAAAAAAAAATTGACCTCATCCATAATGAAATGGGTAGCTTTATCATTTCATAAGAAAAAAATTAGGGAAAATATATTAATTCAGGAAAACTTGACTTATTAGGCAAATCGGGCCTTGAATAGTAGGCTGAGAAGTGCGTTCTGGCTACTAGGTACGACATATATATATATATATATATATATATATATATATATATATATATATATATATATATATATATATATATATATATATATATATATATATATATATATATATATAAGTTTGTTTTCACCTCATCCAAAACTGTTGTAACATATCACCTCACCCAAATGCAGGTATATAAAATGAAAGCCGTTTAAATTATTAGCATAGTAGAACTCTGTTTAGTGTTTGTAGGTTATAGTTGTGTGTGTGTAAACTAAAGTCTTTGTAAATGTAATAAGGTATTACGAAGCGCGTTCAAGTGTCGCGTCAGACTAGAACTAAAAATGAATTTTGGAGAATTGATTTTTCAATTACCATCGACAGTGAAAAGAAACATAAGAAATATTGAGAAAATTCGTGTTAGAATTATTAATCTTACTTTTTCGGTCATATTTTCGGTCACGCATATATATGTATATATATATATATATATATATATATATATATATATATATATATATATATATATATATATATATATATATATATATATATATATGTATATATATATATATATATATATGTATATGTCGTACCTAGTAGCCAGAACGTCGTACTCGTCCTACTATGCAAGGCCCGATTTGCCTAATAAGCCAAGTTTTCATGAATTAATGTTTTTTCGACTACCTAACCTACCTAACCTAACCTAACCTAACTTTTTCAGCTACCTAACCTAACCTAATCTATAAAGATAGGATAGGTTAGGTTAGGTAGGGTTGGTTAGGTTCGGTCATATATCTATGTTAATTTCAACTCCAATAAAAAAAAATTGACCTCATCCATAATGAAATGGGTAGCTTTATCATTTCATAAGAAAAAAATTAGGGAAAATATATTAATTCAGGAAAACTTGACTTATTAGGCAAATCGGGCCTTGAATAGTAGGCTGAGAAGTGCGTTCTGGCTACTAGGTACGACATTATATATATATATATATATATATATATATATATATATATATATATATATATATATATATATATATATATATATATATATATATATATATAAGTTTGTTTTCACCTCATCCAAAACTGTTGTAACATATCACCTCACCCAAATGCAGGTATATAAAATGAAAGCCGTTTAAATTATTAGCATAGTAGAACTCTGTTTAGTGTTTGTAGGTTATAGTTGTGTGTGTGTAAACTAAAGTCTTTGTAAATGTAATAAGGTATTACGAAGCGCGTTCAAGTGTCGCGTCAGACTAGAACTAAAAATGAATTTTGGAGAATTGATTTTTCAATTACCATCGACAGTGAAAAGAAACATAAGAAATATTGAGAAAATTCGTGTTAGAATTATTAATCTTACTTTTTCGGTCATATTTTCGGTCACGCATATATATGGATATATATATATATATATATATATATATATATATATATATATATATATATATATATATATATATATATATATATATATATATATGTATTATTATGAATAAGTATGTGGAGTGTCTGTATATATATATACTCAAATATCCATACATACTTATATTTTCAAAGTTTTACATAATAGACAGTAACTTTGATACACAAATACAACCTGTTAGCATGAGAAAACTAAATAAATAAAGTGAGAAACAATGAAAATAAATCAACAAAGTTATTCCTATGCAGGCACTTCAAATAAAAATATGCACCTTCTCCAGGCCCCTACACCTAAACCACAGGTACTAGAGACTTTTTATCTGAATTTTTGTGCTTCCTGAAGGTTAGCTAACAATATCCCAAGAAAAAATAATTTGTGTAAACTGATCTAACAATAAACGTACAAAACAAACATGTATGAATAAAGTATCTCAATTTCAACTAAATTAAATTATCTAAATCTGCACATCAACCTTAAGGAATGCCTGAAGTGCTGCATGTGACTATTCACATTATAAAATACTGTAATATAAATGTGTACGAAGTAAACAATGCAAAAATACCCAATGCCATCTACTTTCTTTATGAAAATTCTTTTCATTAGTATTATTAAAATAACATTATAATATAGTATTAAGGATAACTTGAACAATATTTGTTGCCTAAAATAAATATTATGAAAAGCTAAAACACCATGCAATATAAAAAAAGATGTAATGAAGTAAATAATTTAGTAATAAAGTCTAGCACACAGGTTAACTGCAATTGTGTACATTTTAGTAAGTAACAAGAAAAATAATGAAAATAATTATTCCTACTTACTTGGAAGCCTAAACTGTACATTTTTAACATCATTTCACAGGTAAACAGCACCACGAAGAAAAGATTTGTATAATCTGAAAAAAAGTAAAAATAATTAAAACTATACATTATATAAAACACATAAAATGTATTAAAAATTCATATTAAAGACTTAAATTGGAGAAGAAAACATATTATAGCTTTCAATATCCAAGCATAAATGTTATATATATATATATATATATATATATATATATATATATATATATATATATATATATATATATATATATATATATATATATATATATATATATATATATATATATATATACATATATATATATATATATATATATATATATATACATATATATATATATATATATATATATATATGTCGTACCTAGTAGCCAGAACTCACTTCTCAGCCTACTATGCAAGGCCTGATTTGCCTAATAAGCCAAGTTTTCATGAAATAATATTTTTTCAACTACCTAACCTACCTAACCTAACCTAACCTAACTTTTTCTGCTACCTAACCGAACCTAACCTATAAAGAGAGGCTAGGTTAGGTTAGGTAGGGTTGGATAGGTTTGGTCATATATCTACGTTAATTTTAAATCCATTAAAAAAAATTGACCTCATACATAATGAAAAGGGTAGCTTTATCATTTCAGAAGAAAAAAATTAGAGAAAATATATTAATTCATGAAAACTTGGCTTATTAGGCAAATCGGGCCTTGCATAGTAGGCTGAGAAGTACGTTCTAGTCGTACCTAGTAGCCAGAACGCAATTCTCAGCCTACTATGCAAGGCCCGATTTGCCTAATAAGTCAAGTTTTCCTGAATTAATATATTTTCTCAATTTTTTTTCTTATAAAATGATAAAGGTACCCATTTCATTATGTATGATGTCAATTTTTTTTATTGGAGGTAAAATTAACGTAGATATATGACAGAACCTAACCAACCCTACCTAACCTAACCTAACCTATCTTTATAGGTCAGGTTAGGTTAGGTAGCCGAAAAAGTTAGGTTAGGTTAGGTTAGGTAGGTTAGGTAGTCGAAAAACAATTAATTCATGAAAATTTGACTTATTAGGCAAATTGGGCCTTGCATATTAGGCTGAGAAGTGCGTTCTGGCTACTAGGTACGACATATGTCTATATATATATATATATATATATATATATATATATATATATATATATATATATATATATATATATATATATATATATATATATATGACAATGTCAGACCACGGAGGAAAATGAAACAGGAATTTCCTTAAGTACTTTCGTATATTAAATACATCTTCAGAAGGTCTTCACCTTCCTCCGTGGTCTGACATTGTCACATTCTTAATCACGCGTTTATTTTCGTGATACACACACACACACACACACACACATATATATATATATATATATATATATATATATATATATATATATATATATATATATATATATATATATATATATATATATATATATATATATATATATATATATATATATATATATATATATATATATATATATATATATATATATATATATATATATATATATATATATATATATATATATATATATATATATATATATATATATATATATATATATATATATATATATATATATATATATATATATATATATATATATATATATATATATATATATATATATATATATATATATATATATATATATATATATATATATATATATATATATATATATATATATATATATATATATATATATATATATATATATATATATATATATATATATATATATATATATATATATATATATATATATATATATATATATATATATATATATATATATATATATATATATATATATATATATATATATATATATATATGTCACTCACCCAAGACACTCGCTCGCACACCCAGGCGCATGTAAACAAACCGCTGCGCCGCCCTGATGGCTACGCTGAGAAACCGGCAGAAAGAAAATGGCCACCAGAACAGGGGGCTGTGACCGACGCAAAAGATATGAAAACACGCCAGCAAAAGTGGGAAGCAAGCAGACTAGATGGGCGAAAAACTCCGCCCAGAAGTACAAAATCCCAGGCAGGGGCAAACAACCCCAGAACTGCTAGCAGGCATCCCCCACAGCCCTGGGAACCCCGCAACAGAGGCCCTGGGGGCAGAGCCGTCCTCCACGCCCTCCGCCCGTAAAGAAAAGGAAGAGTCCATGAGAAAGGCAGCAAGAAAGGGCTAATTGGTAAGACCCAGAAGCCTTGGCAGGAGGAACAGGCTCGAAAACCTCCATCCCCAACCCAAACGGGGCATCCCCCGAAACCGCCCAAGTCTCAGCCCCAACTAAACCCCGCCCCGACCCCGAAACCCGCAGACAGTCTGGAGTCGTTAACAGGGAGGGAAAGGGGCGAACAGCACCTACCCAAAACAGGGCGGCCCCGGGGCATCCGAGTGGGAAACCAACCTAGCACGTTGCAGCAACCTAACCTAGCTTACAACACAGATGCCGCCTGTACTCTGAACAGTAATATCATCAGGAGAGTACTGGAAAACAAGCAGAGAATATCTCTCGCAAGACTCCGGGGTCAAGGTGTCAGGGACCCAATAGGCAACATGACGGAGGTATAAGTGGTGACTGTCACCCGGAGACAAGGGCACAGCAACCAACAAACCCACACAAGACGGGTTGGAACCCAGAAGACACATTCAATGATCCACCAAGCCCCGACAGGGTTTTCCAGGGCCCGTAGGGTAACAACTACGGAAAGCCTGGGCAAGGTGTTGCTAACCGGTTAAAACCAAAAACTAACAAAGGGTAGAGGACAACACTGAAAACCCCTGTGACGTGTACAATCATGGGGGCCTAGCAGAGGGCCACCAAACACTACCCGTGGAACTATAGCCACACTAGGCAAACCCCCACCAGCTAAATGAAAATAAAAACAAAAGAAAAACCCCACAAAAGTACACTGTCCCCAGAGGCAACAGGAACCGGTTGCCGCTTAGGTGGCAGGTCGCGCAACACCTTGACGCCCTAACCAGCACAATATCAGTCCCTACCCAAAGCCAAACAAGGGCCCCAAGCCCCAGCTGGCCCCAAGCCCCAGCTGGCCCCAAGGGCGAGGCAAATGCCGAGCAGCAAGAACCTCTACAGGAATGGTTCTCGAACGCCCCAGGGAAGATAACCCTGTCACGCAGGGGTAGTACTCACAGGACGTTTACGGAAGGAAGCCCCTAAGCACATGCAGCCCCGGTACTGATGAGGAACACCTGGCCACCACACAACACAACACACAGAGTGAACGCCACGAAAGGCAAACACTGCCTAGGAAATTGAGGCCAGAGAAGCGTCTATCCCAGTTGACATTAGCTTACGAACTGATGCTTGGCTCCCCCCTTTCCCTCTCGGGGCGGGGAGGGCTACGCGAACGATTGGCGCGGCAGTAAAGTGTGATGTTTGCTTGTTTCCTTGGGATTGTAGGAAGTTTCTACCTCTCTGTTCGGTTATCGGTTTAGTTTTTTTTCCATGTGGGGTTTGTTTTGTTATGACTAACTACCTTTATGGGTGCCTAACCCCGGTCGATGGCAGATAAGGAAAACCCCAACCACAAAGGGGTTTTCCAGGGCCATTGTTCCCTGAAACCTCTCTGAAGGGGCCAGGTTCTGGTGCTGGTCCCTGGGAGGTCTGACCTTAGCTAATGTCCTGGTCTAATATAACATGCATTAGTTCGATAAGCTCCAGGTAGCCGAAGGGGCTCCCCACAGAAAACTAAATAAATAAAGTGAGCAACATTGAAAATAAATCAACAAAGTTATTCCCATGTGGCAACTCTCCTAATTTTTACAATACAAATGTAACTTCTCCAGGCAACTATGGCTAAACTACAAGAGATAGAGACTTTATACTTGGATTTTCATGCTACCTGGGTGATAATTAACAATATCAAAAGAACAAATACTGCTCTTGGAACAATTTATTTTCGGCACACCACGAGAATGTCATTATAAAATTTGCCCAGGGCAGGGGTTAAATCTGAATGGTAGGAAAGAATTAGGCGAGTACCCTTCCTCTTAAATTAACTTATGCCACCACTCTCCCTTTCACCACCCTAGTGATATAATGTTGTCTATGTTTTTTATATTTATTGAGATTACTTTGATTTAAAAAATAATATTTTATGTTTAACTTTATATCTTTGTTGCATAATTTGCCGACTTTTATTGGGAGAATAAAAAAATGTAATTCCTGTAACTATGATCTCTGCACAACTCCAATAGAGTCTGCCCAATACGATAGTTTAACGCGTGATCAGTTTATAATTACGATAATTTCATACACTTAGTTAAAAATGTAGTATTACAATTTTAAATTGAGCTTTATACTGTCATCTGATTTTTAACCATGCTTTTCATACATGGCCAGATAAAGTAGGCCTAGGCTACTGTACTTACAAAGCAGAATCCATTAGACTTGTATAGCACTATATTCTAATTATGTGTTGTTATTCTTAGAGCAAAGCACTTTCAAGTAAATTTTTCCTTCCACATCCATTATGTGAAACCATTTGGTCATTAATTTCAATTGTTCTTCCTAACATTTAATTAAACTAATCTACAAATCTTTCTAAAACATTTATAAAGCTAGCTTTGAAATAATAGCAGACTCTGACTGTTCTAACTGTTATTCTGACTCTGTACGGCTGAGCAATGTTACAATTTATTTTACTGTAGCTGGTCTGTAAAAGAAAGTCACCGCAAACCAAATCCACATGCAACACTTTCCTCTATTTATAAAAGACATAATTAATTTTACTCAAATGTGAGCAATGTAAACTGACCCTGGAACTGACTGAGCCAGTCAGGTTGACGGTAGTGCTCACTCGCTAAGACTGCGGTGTTTAGGAAGACAAGGACAATGATGAGCCAGTAAAAAGCTTGAGATTTAACCGCCTTGCGACACGCCCGCCTCGCTCTCCGATTAATTCTGTGGAAGGAAAAATACTATGCCAATCAGGCAAAGTAATAATAAAATGTCATGCCATATATTAAATTTTATTATAGTGCATCATGACCTTGCGGCAATTATTTACCTAAAAATTTCCTTATCACTTCATTATATGTGATGAATTATAATTTATTAGTTAACTGAACCAATATTATTAAAATATACATAGTATTCAAGAACAGTAAATCAGTTTAATTATTATTTTCAGTCACAATACAAATTTTTTGAATAATGGAATGGTGACTCAGTGACACACTATTAACATAAACTAACAATACATTGGACAAGCTGTCCAATGTTTCAAATATTATATCAATATTATTATAAATTTAAAAAACTTTTTATACATCTCTACTTTAACCCTTAAACTGTGCAACACGTCAATAGCTGTGGTATAAAAATACCCAAATGAATTTTTCATGGATATGATACTAATACTCTATATTCATCAAGAACTGTAAAAAAACACTCGCAGGCCCTACACATTATTTTGAGACAAAGCCTAGATATTGGCATTATCCCTGACATACTAAAAACAGTGGAGATAGCACCACTCCATAAAGGAGGAAATAAGGCAGAGGCAAAAAATTACAGACCGATAGCACTAACATCACACATCATAAAAATCTTTGAGAGAGTGCTAAGAAGTAAGATCACAAAATACATGGAATCACAGCATCTCCATAACCCTGGACAACATGGTGTCAGAACAGGGCGCTCTTGCCTATCACAGTTGCTGGACCACTATGACATGGCACTAGATACCATGGAAGACAAACAAAACGCTGATGTAATTTACACAGATTTCGCAAAAGCCTTCGACAATTGTGACCATGGTGTTATTGCACATAAAATGCATACAAAAGGTATTACTTAAAAAATAGGCAGATAGATCTACAATTTCCTGACTAATAGAACAAATTGTGTAATAGTCAACAAAATCAAATCCGGACCATCAACCTTGAAGAGCTCAGTCCCTCAGGGTACTGTGCTTGCTCCAGTACTTTTTCTCACCCTCATATCGGACATAGACAAGGACACAACCTATAGTACTGTATCATCCTTTGCAGATGACACTAGGATTTTTATGAGTAGACAACATTGAGGACACGGCAAACCTCCAATCAGATGTAAATCAGGTCTTTCTATGGGCTACAGAAAATAATATGGTGTTTAACGAAGATAAGTTCCAGCTCATGTGCTACGGAAAAAATGAAAATATATAAACGGAAATTACGTACAAAACGCAGTCAAATCATAACTCAGAACGAAAAGGCAATGCAAAGGATTTGGGTGTACTCATGTCGGAAGACCTTACATTTAAAGAACACAATAAAGTAGCCATCACAACTGCAAGAAAAATGACAGGTTGGATAACAAGAACTTTTCATACTAGAGATGCTATATCAATGATGATACTTTTCAAGACGCTAGTGCTCTCTAGAGTGGAATACTGCTGCACAATGACAGCCCCTTTCAAAGCTGGAGAAATTGTTGACCTGGAGAGCGTGTAGAGATCCTTTACTGCTAGAATCCACTCAGTAAAGCATCTAAACTATTGGGACCGACTAAAGAGTCTACATCTGTATTCTCTTGAGCGCAGGTGGGAGAGATACATAATAATTTATACTGTATGTGGAAAGTAGTAGAGGGGCTGGTCCCAAACCTGCACACAGAAATAACTTCACATGAGACCAGAAGACATGGCAGGATGTGCAGAATACCCCCATTGAAAAGCAGAAGTGTAACAGGTACTCTGAGAGAGAACTATATCAACATTAGAAGCCCGAGACTGTTCAACATGCTTCCACTTCACATAAGGGGCATAAATGACTGACCCCTCACAGTGTTCAAGAGAGAACTTGATAAACACCTCCAAAGGATACCTGATCAACCAGGCTGTGACTCACATGTCAGGCTGCGAGCAGCCGCATCCAACAGCCTGGTTGACCAGTGCAGCAACGAGGAAGTCTGGTCGATGACCGGGCCGCGAAGTCGCTAAGCCCTGGAATCACCTCAAGATAACTTCAAGGTAGGTGGTGAGTAACTGTCGCAGAATTGCGCACCACAGCTATTGATGTGTTGGAGTACCCCGAAAGATTTAAAAGTCCTGTGGCTACAAGGGGGTTCATATCAGCTTCCTCAGATCTCTTGTAATCAGAGCCATTTTTTTTAAATCATGGGCAACATTCCCAGGTGTGAGAGCTTCAGTACTGAGTGATCAACCAAGGCGAGTGCACGCAGCAAGAGCTAACAGTATTGCTGTTATGCCTGTGACCACAGCATCGCCTAAAAATGTCAAAAATATATGTAACTGGTATTATTTAGCCAAGATAGTATTACAGAAGACCCCCTGACTGTGATAAAAATGACCAGGATTCTGATAATAGCAGATTGTAGTGATAATTAGCGCTGTGCATAGTACAGTATTGTGGGAGAAGTAATGCTGAGGGAGGAAACATCGTCTAACTCTGTGTGGCCACCTGTTATTGTCTGCACTCACCATACCAGTATAGTGTTTCGCTTTGGTGAACACAAATGTAGAACCTTATATGTAGCGTGTGTATATAGTGAAATAACAGCAAAAGGAGTATGTTGGGAGGAGGCAGTTTCGTGACGGAGGTGGCGTCATCTGTTGGCTGCTGTGTCTTGTGTCATGCAATTTTGTTGTGGCCACTATGTTGTTTAGACACCATACAAGCTTAGTTGTAACATTATGGTGAATGAAACATGTAGATACTTATATATAATGGGTGCATATAGTGTAAAAACACCACAAACAGTATGATTGGAGGCGGAATTTTAGTGCATCTGGCCTTTAACAAGTAAAGGAGGGAGGGAAGCGTTAGCTGATTCTGTGTGGCGACTTCTGTTGTCTGAACTCACCATACCACCTTAGTTGTACAGGTGAACAAAAAAATGTAGATAATTATATATAATGTCTGTATACAGTGAATAAAAGCAAAAACAGTATGGTGGGAGGAGGAATGTTGGCGAGTGAGCTGTTGTTGAAGGAGGGAAGAAGGTGGCATTGGCTGGCTGGTGTGTGGCTGCCACTCCTCATTGTTTTGACTAACCATACCAACTTAGTGGTTTGTTATAGTGAACAAAACATGCAGATATATATATATATATATATATATATATATATATATATATATATATATATATATATATATATATATATATATATATATATATATATATATATATATACATATATATATATATATATATATATATATATATATATATATATATATATATATATATATATATATAACCTGTGTATATAGTGTAATAACAGCAAAACTATTTGTTTATTGTTTTATGAACATAAAAATTTAATCACTAATATGCACACCATAATTTTGAGTTTAGCGACGATTCACACATTTTATTATATAAATATATCACATTACACACTATTGAATAATATTACTGCAAAAAAAAACAAGGAAAAAATCAATCAGAAACACTGAAATAATTAGGTAATAGTATCTTTGTGGCAATTCCCACCTGTCAGCTCGGGCATACCTGACCACCTCAGATGCTTGCTCTGTCAACATCTACATTTTACCAGACTTCCTCGCCCTATTGTGGCCAATAATATGCCACCTACAATTTTTTTCCCGTGGTGAGAGAATGCAAATGAACACTTTTATAGGAGGAAAATATTTTTTATTTTTGTTTATTTCTTGCACCTAGGCATGTTGCGGGCTATAATTACAAGAGCATGATTGGTAATATGTATTTGGTGGATATTTGGGCATGGGGTTTTGGAGGTCGAACAGGGTCTTGGCCTTCAGGTATCTCATGAACGTCCTGGGCCCTATCTAGCCTTGTGTTGCATTGGGGAGACTGTCAAGGCCATCAGCCTCTTCGACTTGAGACCAGCAGTGCTGCCACCTCCCGGGAAAGTCCCTATTTTTTACTTATCTGCAGAGTAGTTAACTTCAGGGAGCCGACGAAGTTTCCCACAGAAAACCAGGGTTGAATTTAATGAAACACCATTTTCTGGGTGAGCCCTGGAGGCTTCCTGACACTCTCCCTCCCTCCGGTCAATTGTCTTCATCGTTCAAGAACTAGAGTGGTCACCTGAACCAGCTCCCCCCTCCCTCCCATTTGGGGGAAGGTTAGCACTAACGAGAGGGAGTGCTAGTTAGATGAAGTGTTGCTTGTTTGTTTTCTTTGTGGGGGAGTTCTTTTGCTATGTTTGGACGTAGGTCGCAATTTTCACCAGATTGTGGTCTGTTTTGTTTCGCCTATCTTTCTAGGTGCCCTCCCAGGTCGATGGCCATTACATACTTTAAATGTAGAGTGCTCATAAGCCATTGCTCCCTGCGCCTCTCTGAGGAGACCAGGTTCTGGTTCGTGGTTCCTGGTAGGCATAATTACTCCTGTGACTGATGACCCAAACTAATATAGCACATAGTAGTTCGGATAGCTTCAGGGAACCTCCGAGGCTCACCCAGAAAATTTCGCTTCATTACATTGAACACTGAGATTTTTCTATAAGGTGATAGGGATCGGGAAGCCAGTGAGATGGTATATGACAGTAAATAAACAAACTTGCTAGAGAAAAGAAGCGTGAAGGGTAAAGGAGGAGAGAACATGTAACTGAAAATTGTGTATACCAACATAGATGGGGTAAGGTAAAAAAAATACTGGAGTTAAATAATATAATACAGCTTAAGATTTTTCATATTGTTGCACTAACAGAGACAAAACTGGTGGATAAGCATCTAAATGAGGTGGTATTCCCAAGGGGCTATGCTATTTGGAGATGTGAAAGACACATAAGAAAAGGTGGAAGTTTTGCAATCCTGGTAAAGGAACGACTAAAGGCAGGAGAATTGATACTTGACAACCACTGAGAAATAGACATAATGGCACTGGAGATTTGCAGTCAGAGTGATAAATAATCATTACCGTCCACCAGCAAGCAATACAGGTACTGTACTAAAGAAGAGCTTGATGACAAAAGAAAGGGCCTTATAATGATCATAAGAAAAATTATTGTAAAAGCAGGTAAAGATAAATCATGATTATTGATACCTGAATTTACTACAAAACTCTTAGTGGCTTCAACAAGGACAGAAAGCCAGCGGCATGTCGAAGGTCCCCACATTTGCCCTTATGATTTTTCCCAGTTGGATTTTAAAATTTAACATAGTTGTGGTATTTATGGCTTTGGCAGGTAGGCAGTTCCATGGGTTTATAAGCCTGAGGGATAAAAAAGCATATCCTGTTCTCAGTCATATATTGTGGCATGTTGAACGCGAAACTGTTGCCCCCTTGTTTGTGTTACATCTGACCTTTTGAATAAAATGTCCAGATCAACATCCTCCAAACTGTTTAGTATTTTAAAAGTTTCAATGAGATCAGCTCTGTCATGCTTGGTTAGTAGTGTTGTTAGCCCTGTGGCCCTCAACTGTTCCTGGTACAAGAGTTGACTCTTGAAATGGAATCTCTGGAATAATTTTTGTTGCCCAGTGTTGCACTTTCACCAGAGCAGCTACGTCCTTCTGAAGATGGGTTCTCCAAAGTAATTCAAATGGGGGCAGACCAGAGATTTATGCAATTTACCTAAGGGCCACTAATACTAGTAGCCTCAACAAGGACAGGAAGTCGGCAGCTTGTCAGAGTCCCCGTGGCATAGTGGTAAGGTGCTCGCCTGGCATTTCGCAAGCGCTTTGGCCTGGGTTCGTATCCTGGCCGGGGAGGATTTACTGGGCGAAAATCCTTAACTGTAGACTCAGTTTACTCAACAGTAAAATCGGTACCTGGTTGTTAAATGATTTGGCGGGGTCGTATTCCAGGGAATATTAAGATTAAGGACTTGCCTGAAACACTATGCAGGCCAGTGGCAATATATCAATGTATTATATGGCAATACAGTATATATATATATATATATATGTATATATATATATATATATATATATATATATATATATATATATATATATATATATATATATATATATATATATATATATATATATATATATCTATATATATCTATATATATCTATATATATATATATATATATATATATATATATATATATATATATATATATATATATATATATATATATCTATATATCTATATATATATATATATATATATATATATATATATATATATATATATATATATATATATATATATATAAACAAGCCTGAATGGTCCCCAGGCATATATGCAACTGAAAACTCACACTCCAGAAGTGACTCGAACCCATACTGCCAGGAGCACTGCATCTGGTGTACAGGACACCTTAACCACTTGATTATCACGACCGGACAAAAGATGATGGTAGCCAAGGCTAATTCTCCATCATCCCGCCGGCACTCTGATGGTAATCTTGAGCATAAAATACTATGCCCAAAATTACCATCATCATCATTACCGTTTTGGCATATTTAATGCCTCTAATCTATTCCCGTGTCTCTTGCCCTTCAGTTCTGGGAGCCACTTAGTAGCATGTCTTTGCACCTTTTCCAGTTTGTTGATGTGCTTCTT
The DNA here is from genome assembly GCF_040958095.1 of Procambarus clarkii. Lineage (NCBI taxonomy): Eukaryota > Metazoa > Arthropoda > Malacostraca > Decapoda > Cambaridae > Procambarus > Procambarus clarkii. The sequence goes on along the minus strand of NC_091150.1, from coordinate 40,342,025 downwards.
AAGATATGGGCACTACACAACCGCTGCATATTCTAGCTTTGGCCTAACAAAAGTCATGTGTCAACTGTATGATGCCATGGTACCAATCATACAATCATATCACCAAGAGGTGATATGATCACCACTTACAAAATAATAACACGAATCAACCAAACTGACAAAGAGGAATTCCTGAAACCAGCAACTTTAAGAACAAGAGAACACAAATTCAAGTTAAAGAAACAAAGGTGCCAAACAAATATCAGAAAGTTTTCTTTTGCATATAGAGTGGTAAACGATTGAAACAATGAGAAGGTGGTGGAGGCCATAACTGTCAGTAGTTTCAAAGCATTAATTGACAAAGAGCATTGGGAAGAATGAACACTATGAGCGTAGGTAGCTCTTATCCTATAACTACACTAGGTAATTAGATACTGGAGGAGTGACAAGGAGGCTTCTAATATGGATGAAAATTTTTCTAACATTCAGAAAAATGAAGGCAGTAATCAGAGTAATGTATCAGACTGGAGAAATGTCATGAGAGGAGTACCACAGGGTTCAGTTCTTGCACTGGTAATGTTCATTGTCTACATAAACGACCTACCAGAAGGAATACAGAATTATATGATCATGTTTGGTGATGCTAAGATACTAGGGAAGATAAGAAATTTAGACAACTTCAAGAAGACCTCGACAAATTAAATGTATGGAGCACCACTTTGGAAAAATGGAATTTATTGTGAATAAATGTCATCTTATGGAATGCGGAATAGGAGAAAATAGACCATGCACAGCTTACAAATTATGTGAAAAGCTTTAAAAAGTTTTGATAAGAAAGAGATTTAGGAGTTGTTTTAGAATTTAGAGTTATCACATGAGGACCATGAAAAGAACATTGTGTGAGACGCCTATGCTACACTTTCCCATTTCAGAAAAAATTAAAAGATGGTGAAATACTAAAGAAATTGTTTATGATGTTTGTGAGACCAAACCCAAAATATACAGTAGTTAGATGGCTCTCAGAACTGAAAGACAAGAGCTACAAAGAGAGGTTATAGGCATTAAATATGCCAAAACTTGAAGACAGAAGAAAAAAAAGCGGTATGATTACTAGGTACAAAACAGTAAGAGGAATCAACAAAATTGATAGGGAAGAATTCCTGAGACCTGGACCTTCAAGAACAAGAAGTCACAGATTTAAACTAACTAAACAAAGCTACTGAAGAAATATAAGAAAAGTCCCTTTCACAAACAGAGTGGTAGACCGTTGGAACAAGTTAGTGAGAAGATGATGGAAGCCAAATTCCTCAGTAGTTAAAAGCATTATATGACAAAGTGCTGTGAAGAAGTAACACCACAAGCATAGCTCTCATCCTGTAACTACATTTGGGTAATTACACTTCAGTAATTACACTGGCTTCCCGTTCCAAAAAAAAAAACTAATTACTGCATATACCTATGATTCACAAAATTTAAATACTTTACTCCAGGCATGGATTGACCTACATCAGTCATATAATCAGTGCATAAAGTAATCACAGTAACATGATGTAACATGATGTCTATGGTGTGTGCTTGGAAGTACCCAGATCATATTTTATAATTCTTATCAATCCTCCTACATTTTTCTCATATACTCACCTTTAGCAAAATATAACCAACTCCATGGCCTATGGAATCACTATAGCCCATGCTACATGGACATTTCGTTCTGAGTAGCTAAATCTAAAACAATAATTCCATGGCAAAAATTCTGATAGAAATATAACAACATATTAAGCCTAATTGGTGAAGCTTACTTTGTCAAATAGGCAGTTTGCACTTACTTTTTGCTAAAATTAAGTAGAAGTCAGGTGGCTGAATATTAAGTTTACATTGAATTTCATAAGTGATACCTCATACTAAAAGAAACCGAACCAGACATAATTTGGCAAGGGTAAGATATAATAGTTTTAAAGAATTTAGGCAACTTTAGGTTAAATATTAATTATCGTGTCGTGTTATGTACAGGTACATGAATTTATTTATTAATATTTTAAAGTTTACGAAGTACTTTAGATAGATATTAAAGAAGTTTAACAGAAACTTTGCCTATTTAGCAATTGGGACTATTGAGCAAATACATACACACAAATATATTTAATGGCAGAGAAAATTATATGATAGACAAGTACTGCCTTGCAACTCCAGTTTTGAACTTCTCTAATGGAACATCCATGACCTATATAACCCTGGCATCGGGGCAAACTTTTAATTTATATGACAACATATGATAAAAAGATAAAAATACAGAATATCAGCATATATATAAATATTTTATGTGTCGGTAAATAGGATCACTGACACAAATATATTGAGAAAGTTAAGCATCAGCACAGGAATACATACAGTACTGTGTCAGTTTGCAATGTGCATGTGAGTATATATATATATATGTGCACAGGTCATGTGACAATGTGCATGTGTCCTGCATGTGTGGTAGAGGGTCATGCTATGGCAGGGGCACAATAGTTTACCCTTTAAATGGTACACACCCTATTGTCCCTTTCACGAAGCTATTAAGGGGAGACAAAAATACTCTGTTAATGACTACTCAATCACATCTAACATTAAGAATGAAAATGTTATTAACAACAAAATAATTATTTTTTCATTTATTACTTATGAAGCTCTTTCCTCCTGTATCTACAGTGCAATTTCTAGCTATAAAGTTACTTTACAGTAAATGCTACAAATTTAACCAACATTTAAATCAAAGATTAGGACCTGATTTTAATCAAAATAATTAATTACATACTAAGCATGAAGCCTTCAAATTTTAGGCACACACACAAAAAAATATCTACCCACTGTATTAGCCTATATAATGTCATTCAAGTGACTAGGTAAACAATTAAACTAAGAAACTTTACAAAAATTTAACATAGGTCTACTGAACACTGCAGGAACATACAAGTCATTAGCCAGTCTTAGTCAACTTTCATACCAGGAATGGTTGAGGACCACAGGGCTAACAACACTGCAAACCAGGCATGATATGGCTGATCTCATCGCAACTTTTAAAATACTGAACAATTTTCAGGATGTTGATCAATTCAATTTCTTCAAAAGGTCAGATGTAACACAAACAAGGAGCAACGGTTTCAAGCTCAACAAGCCACAATGTAGCACTGAAAACAGGAGATGCTTTTTCACTGACAGTTTTTTATTAACCCATGGAACTGCCTACCTGCCAAAACTGTTAAATTGTAAAATCCAGCTGGAAAAAATAATCTGGGCAAATGGGGGGGGGGGGACTTTTAGCAAGCCACTGGCTTCCTGTCCTCATCAAGGCCACTAGAGTATTAGTGGCCCTCAGGTAAATTTATTTATTTATTTATTTATTTATTTATTTATTTATTTATTTATGCATATACAAGAATGTACATAAGGAATGTGAGGATACAAATATGGTAATTACAGTCTTGTAAAGCCACTAGCACGCGCAGCGTTTCGGGCAGGTCCTTAATCTAAGAAAATTTTAAGGAGGTAAATACTTGCAAAATTTATAGACAAAAAAATTATAACAGATTACATGGAATGAAAAAAAAAGAAGATGAGAGAAAATTATAGGTACAGTATATTAACCCTTGCACTGCTCACCTATTTTCGGCAAAAACGTCTTGGTGCAATTGACAAGGACATATTTTTGTTATTTTTACAAATGTTCAGGTAAATTTAATGTCAAAATGTTTCCAAAGTCAAATATTTCCATTTCAAAACACAAATAGTAATGAAAACATTAAAAAACATTAAAATATAGCCAAATTAAAAAACAAAAAGCACAACTCTCTGAGCGCCTAAAGGCGCTTTGCGCAGTGCAGTGGTTAAAGCACATAGGTAGCTATGATTGATTGCAATAACAGCTTAAAATGGTAGTTGACAACAAATTGGTAGGCACAATACAGCAGAAACAATATAAGATTGATTGCAATGACAGCTTGAATGGTAGTTGACAAAAATTGGTAGTCACAATACAGCATATGGCTAGCATATGGCTAGCAAATTCAGGTAAATAAAATTTTAATAAATAAAATGTTATGGCATGTGGGTCTCGCTACCCCTCTGCATGCTGCAAACCCTGTAATACTATGATCTTTCATCTTGATTCCATTATTACTTCTGTAAGGAAGGGGCTTTACTGGGAAACCCATCTTTCAAATCTCCCGCCAGCTATAATAATCATAATAATTATTTTATTTGCAAGAATACAGTGGGTTGGTGAGATTACATAGGACTAGTATTTTTACATTCATGCAAAGCCACTAACACGCATAGTGTTTTGGGGAGGTCCTTAATCTAACATATCAGGTTAGATGAGAAGGTACACTGTAGCAAGGTTTTATATCAACAAATAACTACAATGTAAGTTAACAGAAGCGATTACACTGGAAAGGATATATGTCTTAAGTACTAATTTTTGGGAAATGGATAGTATAAGATACAGTGTGAGTTTGAAGTACAAGGTAGAAAACTATGAGGATGAAATTAGGGACTTTTTGGTTTAACTTTTGAACAGGGAATGGGTTGGACAATTGTTTAATTCATAATTGTCAATTTAGCTCAACAGTGTATAACAACAGTGAAGAAACAACATTCACTAGAAAGCTGTAAATAAGTACAGTGTGTCCTCACTTTAACAAACTATATGGGGCGAGGCCAATTCATTCTACCCGTCAGCCCAAGGCTGTCCCTTCCCTCCATGTGAAAAGAACAGAAGTCCTACACCCACTATCAACAAAAAACAAATCACAGACAATCTATTTGTTATGTATTTATCATTTTGAACTGGGCACATGATAGAACCATTACTAGTGAACAATTCCATATCAAATTCATAACTATGTGGCTATTATTGGTGGCCGCAAGTATGATGATGTAATAGCCTGGCTTTCCATAAGCCAACTGTATCAGTTTTGATATAAATATTCATATAAATTCATTTATTATGAATTCTTCATTTTTATTATAACATTTGATAGAACAATCACTTACAAACAAATTGGTATAAAAAGTTATATACATGAGCATTAACCACTTAACTGCGCCAGCCGAGTATTCTCGGTCGGCAGGAAACTGTGCCAACCAAGAAAACGCCTTTTTATTTTTCCGTACCCACTCTAAATGTGTGCGAGGTTGGTTGTGTATGAAATGGACTCTTAGGACCGCCAGTAAGAGGAAGTCATCTTGGAAAAAATTCCCAGAATGCCCTAGGGCTGCTGGGTGGGTTAGTACTGAATGAGCAACCATGGGTGGCGCACGTGCCTCTGGCTCCCAAACACCTGTCTGACGCAGTGTTGAAAGATAATGCTCTGTCGGTGAAATTCAAACCTTATTGTTTGAAGAACATAAGGGTCATAATATTGGTGAAGCTAGGCACAATAAGGACCCAACACAAAGGTCGGATGCAAGTTATACAGCACCTTTGAGGACGATACAGCAAGCGTATTCAGTTGTAGCTCTGAGCGCCACCCTTGCAATCCTATGCTATCTCCAATTTATTTAGATGATACATAGATGAATTCGCTTACTGCATTCAGTGATGATACATCTGATACAAGTAGCATAGATGAACAGTGTTAGAGGCTTCCATGGTGGGTTTTTCCATAGATATTTTCAAGAATACCTGAAACTCTTCCTGACTGACGAACACTCTTTGAGGCTAGCTGAATCTCTTTCTTTGTGGACGCATTACTGACACATGTATCAAAGTTCTATGGAACATTATGAACGTTCTACTGTATTCATATTGTAAAGGACACAAATATACATCATATACGATAAAAAAACAAATAAAACCGCATTGGAAATACATAGAACAAATAATTTAAAATATATATGTGGCAACACCCGGTGCTTGAATGGCCCGCGCGACCGTGTCTGGGCGATTCATGCACGGGCGACCAGGCCCTGATGACGTCACAGCGCACCTTGTCCTCGTCCTCACAGCCAAAGTAAGTGGAATTTGGTATTTATTTTTACATAGACATGTTCAGCGAAGGGAGTTTATCATTTTACGAAGAAAAAAGAATTTTTTTGCGAACACTTTATTTCATGCGCACTGGGAGAATTTCACAATAAACTCGGCGCAGCACGGTGGTTAATAAATCCGGACAAGAGAAATCACTGAATTTTCAGCAAACTTACAAGAGGAGGGGGCGGTTGGCGGGCCGCCGGTGGTTGGCTGGTGGTTGCTGGTGGTCAGGTGCGGGGAAGGGAGGGGGGGTTGTAGCAGGTCGGTAGTAGGGAAAAGGGGTGGTGGCCAGATTGGCAAGCCTCAGGCCAGATCAGGCCTTAGGCCAGATCAGGCCTTAGGCAAGACCAGGCCAGACTAGGCCTTAGGCCAGATAAGGCCTTAGGCAAGACCAGGCCAGACCAGGCCTTAGACCAGACCATGCCAGGCCATGCCCGACCAGCCATTGTGCCAGGCCTTGGGCCAGATCAGGCATCAGACCAGACCAGGTTTCAAGCCAGGCCAATCCAGGTCTTGGGCCAGGCCAAACTAGGTCTCGGGCCAGGCCAGGTTAGGTCAGGCCCCTCTATTGTCAACTCATGTATGTTTTTTCAAACAACGCTGTTTGTCGACCTAATTGTATTTGTGCTGCTTTTTCAGCCATGTTCCCCCCTTTTTTATTTTTATTTTTATTTGTACTCAACACATTTTATTCTTTATACTCAATTAGTATTAAGTTTTAGTCATTAATGTTTTTCCTGCCCGAAACGCTTTGCGTAATAGTGGCTTTAGGCATTGTATGTACTAGCTATATCTATAAATCTATCAATTTTTGTAAAATCTCTTGTATGTATGTACCTTACCTGAATAAACATTTATTTTTATTATTTTTTATTATTTTTTTTATCATGGTATACAGATTGTTTTGTATCAACAATTACATACTCAGATACATCTAGCAAAGAAGAAAATTAAATACAAAAGTTTATTAATATGAATCAGGAATACACAAAGTAATGTACATATACCTGTAAGTGCAATTTGTACTCATTCTTAACCACTGCACTGCGCAAAGCGCCTTTAGGTGCTCAGAGAGTTGTGCTTTTTGTTTTTTAATTTGGCTATATTTTAATGTTTTTTAATGTTTTCATTACTATTTGTGTTTTGAAATGGAAATAGTTGACTTTGGAAACATTTTGACATTAAATTTACCTGAACATTTGTAAAAATAACAAAAATATGTCCTTGACAATTGCACCAAGATGTTTTTGCCGAAAATAGGTGAGCAGTGCAAGGGTTAATGAGTACAAATGTTGACTGTGTAGAGACTAGCTGCCTCCCCACCCCCCCTAATACATCCCCCTCACCACTGACAAAATCATTTATTATGAATTCTTCATTTTGACTACGGAATATGATAGAGCGATGTGTTACAAACAACAGAAATGGTAAAATTTTTCTCAGCTAATTTTGTGAAAAGCCGTGAGTGAGTGAAGTGTTGAGGCAGCAGCCATGTGGTGCAGTCAGCTGATAACTGTGGCCAAAGCAGCCATGTGGTGGACGCCTCTCTACTCACCTCTAAGACCACCCACCCTTTCCAGACACTCCCTACTACACAACCTGCCTCTCCTGACAACTTCCACCACTGACACCATTTGCCTTCCCTGACATCACTATCACTACCTGCCTACCCTGACAACTGACACCACATGCCTTCTGACAACTGCCTGCCTTCAGTGACATTCACTACTAACACCAACTGCCTACCCTGACAACAACTTTCACTACTTGCCTCTCCTGACAACTTCCACCATTGACACTACTTGCTTTCCCTGACACCATTAACACTACCTGCCTCCTTTGACAACTTCTACCATTGACACCACCTGCCTTCCCTGACACCATTAACACTACCTGCCTCCCCAGACAGCTTCCAACACTGACACCACATGCCTCTTAACAACTTCCACCACTGACACCACCTGCCTCTTTTGACAACTTCCACCACTGACACCACCTGCCTCTTTTGACAACTTCCACCACAGACTCCACCTGCATCCCCTGACAACAACTTCCACCACAGACTCCACCTGCCTCTCCTGACAACAACTTCCTCCCCCTTCTTCCCTTCACAACAAGTTCCAACACTGACACCATCTGCCTCTCATAACTACTTCCACCACTGACACCACCAGTCTTTTCTGACAACTTCCACCACCAGTCTTTTCTGAAAACAACTTCCACTCTGACATCAGCCTTTTCTCACAACTACTTGAGAAGAAGAAGAGCTTTTCTGACAAACATGACCTTGAGAAGAAGTATAGGTTAGGAATGGTCTCCAAAGAATTTTCAAAGAATTACTCATCATTGCTATCTAAGATAATTAGGAGAGCCAAAATTAAATACTACGAAGATAAATTTACCCACACAAAGGGCAACATTAAGAAAACATGGAGCACAATTTCACAAATATTGGGATCAAAGAAGATTTTAAATAATAATCTACAGTCTCTGTACCTAATGCCTACTAATTCCACTGATGTTACTGACATAATTCTTTCCCTTAAAACCAAGTCTAGTGTTCTTGAGGAGATAACAACTCTTATTTACAAAAAAGCCTCTAGATTTTTAGCTCCTGCCATTGCATTGCTCTTCAATAAGTCACTTGAACTCCACAAGTCACTTGAACGCCAAGCCTTTCCAGATATTCTAAAAAAAGCAAGAGTAACCCCTGTTCACAAATGTGGTGATCCCACTGATGTTAACAACTTCAGACCTATATCAGTTCTGCCAAACTTGTCTAAAATATTTGAAAAACTTATCTCCAAGCAGCTTTACTCTTATCTAGCAAAACACAATATACTTAGCTCTTCTCAATATGGCTTCACACCCAAAAAAAGCACTAATGATGCACTTATTTGTATGATTAACTTGATACATGCAGCTCTTGATAAAAATGAGTTCCCTATTGGGTTATTTGTGGATCTGCGTAAGGATTTTGACACTGTCAATCACCAAAACCTTCTTCTTAAATTACAACATTATGGAGTCAGAGGTCACTCCCTACAGTACCTAAAGTCTTACCTTACTGACAGGCTCCAATATGTATCTGTGAATAATTCAATTTCTCCCACCCTACCCATCAACATTGGTGTTCCCCAGGGAAGCATACTTGGCCCTCTCCTCTTTCTCATCTACATTAATGACCTCCTAAATGCCTCCCAACATCTCAAACCAATTCTATTTGCTGATGACACGACCTACATTTACTCCAGTTCTGACCCCCTTGCTCTAAATGTCACAGTGAATACTGAGCTAAATAAAATCCATCACTGGCTAACGGCCAACAAACTCACCCTCAATATTGACAAAACTTTCTATATTTTGTTTGGCAATAAATCCTCAAATCAAATAAATCTCAGGACTAACAATACCCAAATTTGTAACAAAGTAGATGGCAAATTCCTTGGCATTCTCATTGACCGAAAGCTGAATTTCCAGGGACACATTCTAAATATATCAAAAGAAGTTTAAAAAACTGTTGGCATTCTTTCTAAGATCAGATATTATGTACCTCGCCCTGCCCTGGTGACACTCTATTACTCTCTCATCTATCCTTACCTCAACTATGGTATTTGTGCTTGGGGTTCTACTATCCAAAATCATTTACGTTCTCTAATTACTCAACACAAAGCTGCTATTAGGACAATATCTAACTCTGGCCCCAGACATCACTCGGTACCCTTACTCAAATCTCTGAATATGTTAGATATTAAGTCACTGCACATCCTCTCATGTGTATTTTATATATATAAAACGCTGAACTGTAATGTCAATCCTGACCTTAAAAGCTTCCTAGAAGGTTGTAACAAATCCCATGAGCACCACACCAGAAACAAATACCTATTTGACATTCCAAGAGTACAACTTAGTCAAACTAGAAATGCTTTACAAATCAAGGGACCTCGAATGTGGAATGACCATCCCAATTATGTTAAAGACTACCTCTCGCAACCAGTTGAAGATAAAAACTAAATACCACCTAATTAACTCAATGTAACCTACCTCACCCCTAAATGTCAACCCATGTCTACGATTTTAAACAATGCTGTTTGTTGACCAAATTGTATTTTTGCTTTTTTTCTGACATGTTCCCCCCCCCCCCTTTTATTAATTTTTTTCTGATTTTTCTCAACACAATTTATACTTTTATCTAAGATATTATTAAGTTTTAATCTTAGTGTTTTTCCTGCCCGAAACGCTTTGCGTAATAGTGGCTTTAGGCATTGTATGTACTAGCTCTATCTATAAATCCATCAACTTTTGTATTTCACCTTGTATGTATGAACTTTACCTGAATAAATATTTGTTATTTTGTTTTGTATTTTACTTCCACCACTGATACCATCTGCCTTCCCTGACAACAACTTTCACCACTGACACCACCTGCTTCCTCTGACAACAACTTCCACCAATGACACCACCAATCTTTTCTAACAGCAACTTCCACCAACGACACCACCTGCTTCCTCTGACAACAACTTCCGCTAATGACACCACCTGCCTCCTCTGACACCACCCGCCAACAGAGAAAACTTGGTCAGTGGGAAACTGTGCCAACCAAGAAAACTTTTTTTTTATTTTTTCGTACCCATTCAAAATGTGTGCGCGGTTGGTTGTGTACGAAATGGACTCTTAGGACCTCCAGTGAGAGGCAGCCATCTTGGAAAAAATTCCCAGAATGCCTTAGGGCTGCTGGCTGGGTTAGTACTGAGTGAGCAACCATGGGTAGCACACGCACCTCTTGCTCCCAAACACCTTTCTGACGCGGTGTTGAAAGATTGCACTGTCGGTGAAATTCAAACCTTATTGTTTGAAGAACATAAGGGTCATGATATAGGTGAAGCTAGGCACAATTAAGGACTAACACAAAGGTCGGATGCAAGTGATACAGCACCTATGAGGACGATACAACAAGCGTATCCAGTTGAAGCTCTGAGCGCCACACTTGCCCACCTATGCCATCTCCAATTTATATAGATTATACATAGATGAATTGTTTTCTGCATACAGTGATGATGCATCTGATTTAAGTAGCATAGATGAACAGTATTAGCAGCTTCCATGGTGGTGTTTTCCATAGATATTTTCAAGAATACCTGAATCTCTTCCAGATTGCATGACACTCTTTGAGGCTGGCTGAATCTCTTCTCAAGAATGCCTGAATCTCTTGTAGATTGACAAACACTCTTCGAGGGTGTCTGAATCTCTTCCTGTGTGGGATCAAAGCGATCTTTTCAAGACTACCTTACAAATTGATCTTTTCCTATAATCTTTTGAATACTACCTTATGTTTACAAGCTTGGCTACATACCAGCTACAAGTACTAAATCCAAGGGTGTATGTGAGTGCGTTATTTGCAAGTACACAGAACGAAGAAACAGAAGCGAAAATCTATCTGTACCTGATGCAACGAGAGCGAAGTCGTACTGTGTACCATGGACTACTTCGTAAGTTATTACTTACTTCCAAAGTACTGAGTAATTACCTAAGTGTAGTTACAGGATGAGAGCTACACTCGTGGTGTCCCATCTCCCCAGCACTCTTTGTCAGATAACACTTTGAAATTACTGAGAGTTTTGGCTTCCACCACCTTCTCACCAAACTTGTTCCAACCTTATACCACTCTGTTTACAAAAGTGAATTTTCTTATATTTCTCTGGCAGCTTTGTTTCGTGAGTTTAAATCTATGACCTCTTGTTCTTGAAGTTCCAGATCTCAGGAAATCTTCCCTATCAATTTTATAGATTCCTGTTACTATTTTGTATGTAGTGATCATATCACCTCTTTTTCTTCTATCTTCTAGTTTTTGCATATTTAATGCCTCTAACCTCTCCTCATAGCTCTTGTCCTTCAGTTCTGGGAGCCACTTAGTGGCATGTCATTGCAGCTTTTCCAGGGTTGTTCGCATTTGTGTTCCTCGCATGTGCCCCAAAGAATGAGGTGATTTGATAAAATACCATGCCCAAGATTACCAACAGAGTGCATTACTTCACTCCCTATTATGTGGGGGAATAGGAATTAGCCTTGGCTACCATCCTCTTTTGTCTGGTTGTGTTGGTTGAGTGGTTAAGGGATCCTGTACATCAGATGCATTGCTTCTGGCAGTATGGGTTTGAGTCACTTCTGGGGTGCGAGTTTTCAGTTGCATATATGCCTGGAGACCGTTCAGGCTTCTTTGCATGCATATATATATATATATATATATATATATATATATATATATATATATATATATATATATATATATATATATATATATATATATATATATATATATATATATATATGTATATATATATGTATATATATATATATATGTATATATATATGTATGTATATATATATATATATATATATATATATATATATATATATATATATATATATATATATATATATATATATATATATATATATATATATATATATATATATATATATATATATATGTATATATATATGTATATATATATATATATATGTATATATATATGTATGTATATATATATATATATATATATATATATATATATATATATATATATATATATATATATATATATATATATATATATATTGTGCATAGTTCAGCGACATTTATTCAAATTGTATATATACAATTTGCGCAATTTAAGGGTTAAAAATGTGGTTACAAAATGTATTCAATGATAAGTATTATATGTTGCAAATATACTTTATCTCCTAAGTAAAACATATAAACAAGTATTTCATATAGGTGATTAAATATATTAAATCACATCTCTTTAATTATTTAGACACTAAATCTGTATGAATTTTATGGTGTTATAACAGTTAATCAAAAAGGAATAACATAATTCAAGTAATTAACCTTCTTAATGACAATAAAGGAAAGAGCTTCAATAAATCCTTAAAACTAAAAGGTCATCCTATGTCAATCAAATCTTTAAAAATGTAGCTGTGTAGCTGTAACAAAAGTTCAGTAATTACAGTGAACTACTACTGTAGTTCACTGTACTGAAACCCACATTATTATTTTCTTAAATAATAATGCACATTAAATGAGAAATGGGAGCACACAACTTAAAATCAAAATATTATTTAAATAGGTGTACAGTTAACTTTTTCTGATGAGTTGGAGATCCTTACTGTAGGAGCCTCTCATTGCTTTTATCACATAATGAAATACCAGACTTTTTTAAGTAAGGTTTCAAATTCATTTGAGCTTTAGGTAGGTTTAAAACTATGACTTCCTATCACAGGAGTTTTTTTTTATGTTACAGAAATTAAATTTCTGTAAATTTCATGAGAAGTAAATTTATGATCTTGCCATTAGTACCATAAAAACTAAATTTAGATATTAAATTTAGAACAACATTTAATGGAATTGTCTTCTTGACTTTAACTATCATACTTTAAGAACATGCCTCACATGAAAAATTTAGCATGCAAACCTACCGGTCAAATCCTTTTTTCTTTCTCTGCCACCATGACGGCTGCTGCGCATCATCGTTGTCATCACCTTTATCAGCATCAACCTCTACAGCTTTAGCTGTAAAGAAAATGGGTTATGAGCTAGTCTTAAAGCTGTGTTAGAGGATTTTTTTGCTACAGTTCAGAATCAAGATGATGAAATGGGAGGGTTTCTTGATATGCATATAAATAATTTTTATATCTGTACTTACATTGAGAATCTATATAAATCTTTGAGATATACATACACTTAAAAGGGAAAATTAACCATGTTTTGTGATATCTACAACTACATTTCCAATGAATGTGTTTCACAAATTTTGGTACATACTGTACTCATATTCCATTGTATAAACATCAATGTAACTATCCAGAGCAACATGTAAATGGGTTGAACATTTACTGAGTAAATATAATTTCTACGGTAAGGACACAAATGATATTTTGTATGATATGCAAGAAGGGTAAAATAATAAATAATACTGTATTAGAAACATGCAAATCATTCCTAGAGGTCTTGCAGGGCAATTTAACACAGTGAACAGCTGGAGACCAAACAGAGGCTCACAAATATGTCCATAACCATGACACTGTATTAGCTCAAAGCTGCAGCAGCAACTTTAGCTTCAACAAGCTACAGTTGTCATGAGAATGCATCATGCAATCATCTTAAGAGGGATACAAGACAAGAAAGGCTGATGAAGGTGAAACTGGTAAGTGCTGGTGATTATAGCAGTGATGATAAACAATAACAGAATTTCATAGATAATGAATAATCAAAAATATTTTATTGATAGCATCAGAAACAATTTAATTTTTTATGTTGACTGAAATACTGTTTGCAGATATGATTATGGAAGGAAAAAAGCATGAACGCTCATAACTACAACTTTATGAAGCTACAATCGCAGACAGACAGATCTAATGTAGCAAAAAAATAAGATACGCAAAACGATTAAGAAATGTATATATAAATTAAGCATAGAGAGTAATGAAATTATCTTTTCTGTGCAATTGCTCAGTAGCTCTCAGGGAGCTTCAGTCACCAGTATTAAAGATCCAAAACCAAGAAAATCACAGGTGAAACAAAATAAACCACTGTTCTTAAAAAAAAAAATAAGAACCAAGATAAATCATAGTTTGCAGTGAGTGTATAACCCTTGAAAAACCTCACCAGACTTCTGCCACTTTAGATCTTGGTTCCCCACCCTCCTCACCCAAACCCCACAGGAATGGGGCAACAGGGAAGGAATGGGGCAACAGGGAATGAATGGGAAGCTACTGAGGAACCACACAGAAAGGGGCATTTCATTAAATTCAATGCTTTATTTCTGATCTGGCCCAGTCAATAGCTTTCCAGAGCTTATACCCAATGACATCTCAAAGAAGGGCTTTGCTGGAAAAAAGAGCACAATATCGTAAGCCAAAATAAAGACGTTAAAGAGCTTACCTGTGGGAGGAGGAGGAGGAGGCAGAAAAACATCAGCAGTGCATCAATCACCCAAGCATCACGCAATATAGATCAATCAATAAGTAGTGCGAGAGATCAATACACTGCTGGATCACCCAAAATCCTCAAGCTTAGATATTAGCCAAGAAGGCCACAAACACAGCGAATTACAACACATCATCAGTACGCAGATAAACATAAAGCCAGCTGAACTGAGCAATCTGATTGATGACTCGGTTAAGCTGAGCCTTGGAACAAGAAATCAAGGACCTAGGGTTAACATAGATAGCCTCCATCCAACAACAAGCCCAAGTACTGTGTACACTCGATAATTCAAATCATTATGGGGTTGCCACCCTTATTTTAATTAGCAGAACATTTGACTTATTTCTTATCAAGAATGTCCAAAACTGAATAAATTCAAATTTTTCTTTACCTGCACATTCCCACCATTCATCTCTGCAATCGCATGGCTTACCTATTTACACCTGCCATTTACATGCAAATAATGATCATGAATTCAGTCAGATTACCCAAAGATGTGGGTTACCAGAATTCAGATTACCAAGCTCTAATAATGCCATTCAGATAATGCAGCATTATATAAACACATATAAGGTTGTACGATGAACTGTACAACTGTAAAATCCAAGCATCAATGACAAAGTGATTCTCTGGAAGGTGGCAGATTCATCCCTAACTAAAATGAGAGACACTGCTAAATGTAAAGAGAGGAATCTCTTGGCAGAGAGAAATAAGCTCACTGATGCAATTTTTGGAAAACATATATCAAAATTGCAACCTTGAATAAACAACACTCAAGAGAATGAGAAATCCAAAAGTAAGAGGAAGGCAAGAATGCCGAAACCCAATCCAATGGTCAAGTAAATTCTGGAAAGCCATGAGTTGTCCGAAGGTGGTAAAAATACCACTGATAACTTAAGAGAGAAGGAGGGAGGGTAACCATCAACCCCCAAAAACAAGTAATAGAGGCTTCAACAAAACTGAACATTACAATGCACCATTTCATTGCTGACACTTTTTTCTTATATTGATTCCATTTTTGTGCCTTTTGGTCTCTGGCCCTCTCGCAACTTCTATTGAACCAATCCTGTCTCCTAGTTTAGCATCTCTGTTTTGGTATAAAAAATTTTGTCTTTATCATATACTTCACAAAACTTGACATACATCTCATTTCTTTATGTCCTAACAGCAAGTCTTTCCAGTAAAATTCCTTAAAGAAATGTCTGAGTTCCCCATAATGACCTCTCCTGAAATCAGGCTTTTCAACTGCTTCAACCTCATTTTCTTCCAGATTATAACGCATTGCATACTTTTATTTGGTAGGACTCTAACCGAGCTACAACTCGAAGCAACAGCTAGACCTTGGGGAAGTGGTACAAGTTCCTTGCCAATCAAGCGTGCAAGTCCGACAAAACCCATGCCACGCCCCCCAACAAAAAGAATGGGCAGTCTGCCAGCCAGGAAGAGTCCGGAACCTCCAAACGCACCCAATACGAGGAAAAAGAATCCAACTCAAACAAGGACGGTTCTATCATCGAGGCGCAATCCCGGTCTCGCAGGAGGTATGCAGCAGGACCCTCCCGAACCTCTTTAGGTGAGATTCGAGAGGTAGAAAACCTCTAGAATGATGGAGCTGAGGAACCCAAGGAAACCTGAAACTAAACTGAGGGAGGAGCCGACCCCCAAATCATACTCATACAGGGAAGGAGAGGTGTAAGAAAATTCCTTCCCTTTGCAACGACAAGCCCCGCAAAGAGGGCACCAACACCCAAAAGGGGTTAAAAGGTCCCCCAGGTCAACTCCACCCCAGCCCCGGGATCCTCCATGTCGGGACCCAGAGCAGACTTGTTCTCCCATACCCTCTATCCCTGAAGAAAAGACAGAGTCCAGGGGAAAGGCTGAAAAGAAGGGGGGCCTGCAGATGGGACCCAGAAGCCTCAGCAGGAGGAAACTGCTTGAATGCCTCCGTTCCCAACCTGAACAGGGCAGCCCACGAAGCTGCCCGAGTCTCATCATCAACTCAACCCATACCCCTACTCTGAAACCCTCAGATGTTTAGGAGCCGGAAGCAGGAAGGGGGAGGGTGCAGAATGAACAACAGAGGAAGGACCAGGGAGGGCGGACTGAACCATAGTCGAAGAGACTAACTCCCCCCCAGGTTCGGGTACCTGTCACCAAAGCGGGTCAGCCGCGAGGCAGCCGCGGGGCATTCGGGTGTGAAACCAATCTAGCGCATTGCAGCAACCTAAACCTAGCATGCAACATGGATCTCTAAACAAGCAACATGAACAACTCAAGACTCTGGGTCCCCAGAGTCGACTCAACACCCCAGAGTCAAAGGTGTTGTTGACCCAAGAGGCAGCATGATGGAGGCAAAAGTGGTGACTGTCAGCCTGAGACAAAGGCACATAGCAACCTTCAAACCCACATGAGGCGGGCTGGAACTTAGAAGATGCATCCATAGGTCAACCGAGCCCTGACAGTGTTTTCCAGAGCCTGTAGGCTGACTGCTACGGGAAGCCCGGGCAAGGTGTTGCTAACTGGTTAAGACTCAAAGCTAACATGAGGGAAATCAAACACTGAAACCCCTGCGACATGTACAATCACAGGGGCCTAGCAAGGGCCACCAAAATATAATAAGTGGAACTATAGCCACACAAGGCAAACCCCCACCAGGCAAGGAAAACAAAAACAAAGAAAAAAAAACGCAAAAGTTCAATGTCCTCAGAGGAAACAGGAACCGGCCGCCACGTAGTAGGTAGGCAGGGTGCACAACACCTTGATGCCCCAATCAGCACATTACCACTCACTATCCAAGACCAAACAAGGGCCACGGAACCCCAGCTGGCCTCAAGGGCCAGGTAAATGCTGAGCAGCAAAAACCCTACGGAAATGGTTTCTCGAATGCACCAGGGAAGAGAACCCTAGCACACAAGGGTTCAGGGTACTTAGGGAGGGTCGCCCTAAGCACATGCAGCTCCGGTACACTTCAGGTACACTTGACCACCACACCATGCAAAGCAGAGGACACCACTCAGGCAGAGTGGTGTCCTGCAGAGAAATCGAAGACAGCGATGACGACCGCCCTGGATTGCATTAGCCGATAAACTGGAATGGCTAGGTCGCCAGCACGGGTTTCAGGGCTTGGCTGTTTGAACGAGCGACATAACGAGGGAGTGTAACGTTTGCTTGTTAGCTTGTTTTCTTGGGATTGGAGGGTGTTGCAATTTTCTTACCAGGTGGGGTCTGTTTTGTTATGCCTACCTTTCTGGGTGCCTGACCCCGGTCGATGGCAGATAAGAAAAAAAAAACAACCACATGGGGGTTTTCCAGGGCCATTGCTCCCTGTGCTTTTGAGAGAGGCAGGTTCTGGCTCGTGGTCCCAGGTAGGCTGAACTATGACTAATGCCCTGGTATAATGAATTGCCTGATAGCCTGATAGCTCCAGGGAGCCAAAGGGGCTCCCCTCAGAAAAAATTATTCTCCCAAATTTTTTTCTTTCATATATTGTTAAAAAGCGTTTCCTAACCACAGGAAAAATACAAATTTTACGTAACTTTTGCTGTATTGGAGTGATGAAGTTTGACAATTCACAAGTGCTGAGTGATTTGTCCCCTGGTGGTACTGCTTGCCCAGGCAGCTCCATGGAGAGGAAGTTGCCACAAACATATTTTTACATAATTATTTCAATATATCTGAATGGTTTTTTACTACTTTTCTTGCAGAAATATTACTCGATAGTGTAATTTGAGGAATTTATACTGTATAGCTAAATGTGCAGAACATCACTATGCTAAAAAATATGGTGCTCCTATTAGTGACATGTATATTATATCCTTAGAAAAATAAAATACAGTGTTTCTGCTTTAGTTACACTTTATGCAGTTATATATGTAACTACTACACTGGTCTTGTGAGTTATAATCTTGTAACCATGATCCAGGATCAGCTTACCACAACACACATCTTGCACCTAGTTGTTTGTATACACAATTAACCTATTTTATTTTACTTGTATTTTTATGGATATTATCTTGTTTTATTATCTTGTTATTATCTCCTAGTCTATGGATTTCAAGTTGAAGTCATCGACTACCAACAGTTGTTATCTATCTTTATCCACTCTTGCTATAATCTCTCTCATTATTATTATGAGGCCCTGTCGTTTATTATCCAGCTCCTCCTTTGTCCATGTGTTGTATGGCAGAGGATTGCATACATTTATGATTATTAGTTTATCATCCTGATTGAAGGACAGTAAATTATATAGATAAATAGAGATTGCAGGATAGTGGTCTAGCAATTGCGAGAGGCAGAAGCGCCCTGTTCTGAACCCATGCTGCCCAGGGAGTTGTGTAGACACTCTGATTCCATGTGTTTTGTAATCTTACTTATCATAACAAAAATTTTATGATATGCAATGTTAGAGCTATTGGTCTATAATTTGGTGCACCAGCTTTACTGCCTCATTTGTAAAGTGGCACAATCTCTGCTGTTTCAAGTATATCAGGAATAACACCAGTATCTAGGCTCAGACTCCAAAAGATGTTTAGGGCCTGTGATAGTTTTTTTTTTTTTTTTTTGCAATTCTTGATGATTATAGAATTCCAGGAGTCTGGGCCTGGTGCTGAGTGCATCAGATTGATACTTCAAAGTCAAGTGAGGTTAGGCCACATCTGATATATGGTTCGATGGTGGTATCAAATTCATAAAGAATTCGTTAGGATCATTGATCTACAATGTGTTCAGGAGTTCACTAAAAACAGTTAATACTGTAACCTCAGTATTTCACTGATTTATTTGCTGTCATTTGTAAAGGTCCCATCACCCTTGCACAAAGGCTTAATGCAAGATGCATTTTTTTCTAGATTTTGCATAGGATAAAAAGTATTTTGGATTGCTCTCTATTTTGCTTATGGCCTTTTGCACTCTTTACTTCTCCTTGATTTTATATGAATCTTGCAACTTTTTATTTATTTATCTATTTATATATATATATATATATATATATATACAGTACAAGAGTTCTTACATTCTTGTACAGCCACTAGCACACATAGTGCTTCAGGCAAGTCCTTAATCCCAATTTTCACACACACAATTCCCCAGGAAGCAGCCTGTAGCAGCTCAACTTTAGCTCATTCATTTATATTTCTCTTCATAGCCTTCTTTGTTGTTTTGGGGATAGAGTTGAGCATTTAAAATGTTCTGCAATTTGTTTTCATCACCAACAGAGAGAACAATCTTTTCATTCCAGTTTGCATGTTTTTCTCTTTCTCCTTATTGGTATGTCACTTGCACATATTTCTTGTGTTATTGTGCCTATTTTCTCAAGGCACTGGTTTAAGTTTGCATTATCTAGCTGTCTTTCCCAGCATATTGATGTGAGGACTTGGTTTATTTGTTCCCAGTTAATCCATTTTTTCTTGAAATTGAATTTGCTGAATTCTCGTCTTCTTGGATTTGAGACTGGCTGAACAGGTTTGCCCATGCATGTTTGAACTTCACTTAGGGTGTGATCTGAGTAAAAAGTATTTGTAATTATTATGTCCCTAATCAGTTCATTATTATTTGTAAAAATAAGATCCAAGGTGTTTTCTTTCCTAGTTGGTTCCACTACCTGTATTTCTGGTTTAAGGCAAATCTCACACACATGTGCAAGAGGTCATCTGGGTTAACTGTTTACTTACTGCTTCCTGGGATTCTCTCTGGTATAATTGTATTTGCCACATTTTTCCATTTTAAGACCGTAAATTGAAGTCACCAAGCAAGATGATGTTTGCATCAGGATTTGTGAGGTTTTCTAAACAGTAATCTCTTTTTGTAAGTTAGTCTTTAAATTGCTCAGGATTTGCATCTGGTGATTTATATACAAGGACAATCTCCATATTTCAAATTTCTATTTTGAGTATCAGCACTTCCACCATATCATTTGTAGTGTTTAGCAGCTCTGTGCAAATAAGTGTGTCTTTGATGTTCAGGCTGATCCCACCCTGTAGTCTATACGTCTATACGGCCCGCATAGACGCAATAAAGCACCTAAATTACTGGGATCCTCTCAAAGCCCTCCAAATGTACTCACTAGAAAGAAGACGAGAGAGATATCAAATAATATACACCTGGAAGATACTGGAGGGCCAAGTACCAAATCTACACAGTAAAATAACAACGTACTGGAGTGAACGATATGGAAGAAAATGCAGAATAGAACCAGTGAAGAGCAGGGGGTGCCATAGGCACAATCAGAGAACACTATATAAACATCAGAGGTCCACAGTTGTTTAATGTCCTCCCAGCAAGCATAAGAAATATTGCCGGAACAACCGTGGACATCTTCAAGAGGAAACTAGATTTATTCGTCCAAGGAGTGTCAGACCAACCGGGCTGTGGTGGGTATGTGGGCCTGCGGGCCACTCCAAGCAACAGCCTAGTGGACCAAACTCTCACAAGTCAAGCCTGGCCTCGGGCCAGGCTTGGGGAGTAGAAGAACTCCCAGAACCCCATCAACCAGGTATCAACCAGTCTATGTTTTCCATCACATCTGAAAAGATTGAATTCTGGTATCCATATCTCATTGTCATAATAGTCCTTTGTGTGAGTTTCAGTGAAAGCTGCGAAGATTGCATTTTCCTCACTTCGGAAACCAGTTCAAAAGTGGATTTTCTTTGATTTGCATGTTTTGATTCCTTCTATGTTGGCAAATAGTTACAAGATACAATATTATCATATTTGTGGAGGTACTGGGTATTTTACTTGGTATTAATATCTGTGGCTGTGGTCAGGGTGCCACAGTGTCTGTGTCCTGTCAAGCATTTGACTGAATTGATGGTAGAGTTTGGACATTTCTTGCCATTCTTTTCCTTTTTCATTTACTAAAAAATCACCCTAGTATGTATGAGTGTTGCTGTATTCATAATTATATTCTTTTGATTTTATTCACCTGGTTCCTTTGATATGAAATGCTGGGCAATCTCTGTTAAAACATTCCTTCTTGTTTAGAGAATTTTTATACAATTTTGGGGTGGGAAAAATGTGTAATTTTCAGAGGGACACATACCTCTATTTAGGATATTTCTGCAGTTTCTCGCATTTATATTTACATGTTCCATTAGCTCTTCCTGATAGCCATATTTGCATACACTCCATGCATATTATTAGCAAATTCCCAGTTCATGCTTTGTTGGATTGTGTTGCAATTCGCAGTACAGATTGTGTTTACTCTTTGCTGAAAGATGTAGGTCGAGGTCTTTCAGATTCTTGTTGTTGCTTGGTCACTTCCTTAACAGCTTTTATTGTTACTTTCTCTCTGGACACTTTTGCATGGGTTAACTACAAATTCTTCTTGCCCTTTCCTATATTCTGTGTAACCACCTTTTCTGACAAAAGAATTTTTCCCTGTTGAATTTCCTTGAATTTCAAAGGAACAAACTGGGCAGGAAGCCCCTAAAGAAAGAATAAAATAGAGATATGGCAATGGGAGGATAAAAAACTCCCAATAGAGGTGAAAAAAACGCCCCCAAAATGTGAGCTCACACGGCCAGCAGTCACATATAAACAAACTGCAGCACTTGCTCTGGTGGCCAGGTGGGGAAGCACCCATCGAAAAGCAAAATGGCCACCAAAAAAAAAGTTGAAAAGGAGAATCCTGCGATGAAAAGCAAAAATCATGCCAGCAAATTTGGGAAAATAAAGCAAATGGGAAGGAAGGATGAACCCCCTCCCCCCATCCAAAAAGCACAAGGCCCAAGCAGGGGCAAACAGCCCCAGAACTGTAAGCGGGCTCCCCCCATAGCCAAGGGAACCCCCGACAGAAGCCCCGGGGCAAAACTGCCCTCCATGCCCACCACCCTAAAAGAAAGGCAACTTAGAGTCCAAGGGAAAGGCAACAAGAAGGGGCTTGCTGGTAAGGCCCAGAAGCCTCAACAGGAGGAGCAGGCTCAAAGACCTCAGTCCATGCAATGAATGGGGCAGAAACCAGAGTCGCCCAAGTCTCATACCCAACTAAACCCCGCCCCGACTCCGAAACCCTCAGACTATAGGGTTCAGCTGGCAGCAGGGGAGGGGGGGAGGAAAAGGGGGGGGGGAGGAAAAGGGGGGGAGGAAAAGAGGGGGGGAGGAAAAGGGGGGGGGGAAGGAAAAGGGGGGGGGGAGGAAAGGGGGGGAAGCAGAGGAACCATAACGGCAGGGGAAGGACTTAGGGGCGTGGACTGAACCAATGAAGTGACCAAGACCCCCCCCCCCAAGTCCGACTCAACCAAAATGCGGCAGCCCTGGGGCATTCGAGCAGGCAACCAACTTAATGCATTGCAATCAACCAAAATCGACAATGCAACGCAGATACCACCTGGCCCCTAAGAACTTCAGAAGAAGAGCGGGTAAATTGGAGTATGAGCTGGGGACACGTCTCACAAGACTCCGGGTCATAGGTGTCCCTGCCCCAACAGGCAGAATGACAGAGTCAAAACAGGTGACCCCTCACTCTGAAATAAGGGCAACGAACAATCTTCAGTCTCACACAAGGCGAGATGGGATGTGAAAGATGCATCCAAGCTCCGACGGAGTTTTTAAGGGCCCCTAGGGGGTGTTCAACCTATGGGAAGCCCATTCAACAGTGCTGCAAAGCTGGTGGAGCCCTTGTATGTTAACCAGAGGGAATAATGCTATAACTTGACACCCCTGAGAGGTGTACAAGCATGTTCTTCGTTACATGAAGAGGTTTTGCTCCTTGTTATATGAGGAGCTGCCACGTATGGTCCAATAGGCCTTTTGCAGTTACCTTCATTCTTATGTTCTTTTGTAGCAAGTACATTAGAAGTATTGTAGCAACTTCTTAAATGTTCCAGGAATTCCATGAAGTACAAATGACATCTGTACATATTTTCTAAGAATTCCATGTGCTACAAAGGACATCTGCACATCATTCCCAAGAATTTCACATACTACAAACAACAAAAAACAGTTTTCTATCAATCAATTAACAATCAGCCATGCTCTAAACCGAATCAGGTGGGCAGGTATTAAAGGCCATTTGACCACAGCATCAAGAAAGCCTTATCGCAGTTCAGCCTGATCCAACACCTTCTCTGATCTACCTCAGCTTTAATCTCATAACATAGCAGACAGCAACATCACCACCTCTTACAATGAAACTCCTAGTCGTACAGTGACTTCCTTGTTACTCTGACTAGTTCACCATCACGCCACTCCCTGTTCTCAACTTCACTGCATTGCACAAACATCCTTTTCTCCTACATCACCTTCTTTGGTCCTGGTGCACAAGCTCACCTGCAAGCTGCCTGAATCTAGCCTGCCAACAATCCCAAAGGCAATGACCACATCCTTTTCTCTCCCATGGTCCTGGTCGCACAAGTCCATCTGCATGCTTCCTGCATCTTGGCATTTGATCTGGTCCACCAGCGATGCAAAAAGCAACAACCATGTCCATTTCTCACCTACATTGCATCCCAGTGGCTTGGTGCATGAGCCCATCTGCACACACTGCATGCATCTTGGCATCGAATCAAAATTGCTCCACTAGCAACCCAGGAAGCAGTAACCACATATTTATATGTCTCCACAGATATCTTTCACCACTGAGGAGGGGGAGTACTATAGCAACTACATTTCAAATAAAATAGCAACTACCTAAACATTCAATGAATTACAAATGATGTCCACTCACATTTTTTTCAAGAATTCCACATATTACAAATGAAATCAAGCCATTTCTTTATTAACCAATTAAAGAGCAGCTTTGCTCTAAAATGTGTCAGGTTGTTCAATCACAGCATCAAGAAATCTCAACATAATTAAGCCAGATGCAATACCTTCTCTGATCTACCTAACTGGCAGTCTCACAGCATAACTGACAATAACATCACCACCTAATACCAGCTTCGGTCCCACAAACCATGACTGGTCTCTGTTGCCAGCAGCACTCTACAGCTTCAATGAGTGGCTTTGTCATGACACTGTTATTCCAAGCATCAACCACAGGTGTAACCATTTACATCAATATACATCTACTTTGTCTAGTAATTACCTAAGTGTAGTTACAGGATGAAAGCTATACTCATAGTGCCCAATCATCCCAGTACTTTTCTTATATTTTTTGGCATCTTTGATTCCTTAGTTTGACCCTATAACCTCTTGTTCTTGAAGATGCAGGTTAAAAAAAAAAATCTATATTGTTGATTCCTGTTAGTATTTTGAATGTACATAGTAATAATATTGTCTCTGTTCCTTCTATCTTTGCTTTTGCATATTTAACACCTCTAGGCTCTCTTTGTAGCTCTTATGTTTCCATTCCAAAAGCCATTTATTATCAGCATGTCTTTGTACCTTTTCCGGTTTATTGGTGCAATTCTTGATATATGGGCACAATATAACCACTGCATGATCCAACTTTGGTCTTAGAAAAGTCATGAGCATTTTCTTTTGTGTTTGACCATCAATGTACTTTAAAGCGATTCTGAAGTTGGAAAACATATCATAGGCTACTCCCACAATGTCCTTTATGTGGTCCTCTAGTGACAGTTTACTATCCAGAACCACCCCCCTAGATATCTTTTTTGTCATTGTTCTTTAATTCCTTTCCATATACAGTAATTTGAAGGTTGTGTATGGCCTATTTTCTCCTATTCACCATTCCATAGCATAGCCTTTATTTATGTTGAATTCTATCTACCATGTGTTGCTCCATTCAATTACTTTGAACAGATTATATTAAAGCTTAGCAATAGCAGGGTCTCAGTAATACAGTTGGGTTTATTTTCAACTCACAACCGGAAATCCCAGGTTCGAATCCCAAGTGAGACAAAAATGGTTAGGCACATTTCCTTTCCCCTAATGCACCTGATCACCTAGCCGTAAATAGTCTCCCGGGAGTTAGTCAACTGTTCTGGAATTGCATCCTGGGGAGGGTTAGTAGTTCAACATTTTTGGGATCTTAAAATAAGCCTTATGTATATCATATATAGGCTGCCTGTCCATGACAAAATGAATGAATTAAATAATTAATTATAACTTTGTATCCCTAATGGTGGATCATCTAAATAGAAAATGAACATTATTGGTACTAGTACTGAAGTATCTTACCAACTACCAATCTTTTCGTACACTGCTAGTAATATTTCTCCAGTCTGATACATTGCCTATGATAATCACCCTCATTTTTCTGTCGAAAAGATTCTCATCCATGTCACTCCTCCAGCATGTTTGAATGAATGTTCATATATTCCTTATATTCTATAAGTGAATGTTCTTATATTCCTTTGACAGCTTTGTTTAGTTAGCTTAAAATTCTGATCTATTGTTTCTGAAGTTCTAAGTTCTAGGTCTCAGGAACTCTTCCCTATCAACTTTGTTGATAACCGTTACTATTTTGTGCGCAGTGATCATATCGTCTCTTTTTCTTTATCTTCTAGTTATGGCATATTTAATGCCTCTAACATCTCCTCGAATCTCTTGTCTTTCAGTTCTGGAAGCCATTCAGTTGCATGTATTGCACTTTTTCCAGTTTGTTGATGTGCTTCTTAAGAAATGGGCACCGTACAACCACTGTATATTCCAGTTTTGGTCTAACAAAGGTCGTGAACAATTTTAGTATTTCATCATCCATGTAATTAAAAGCAATTCTGAAATTGAAAAGCGTAGCATAAGTTCCTCGCACAACATTTTTATATTGATCTCAGGTGACAGGTTTCAATTTAAAACCACCCCAAGATCCCTTTATTTATCAAAATTTTATAAAACATTTTTCACGCACAGTAGTTTGTAGATTGTATGAGGTTTATTTTCTTCTATTCCATATTCCATAACATGGCATTTATTCATATTAGATTTCATTTGCCAAGTGGTGCTTCATACACTTATGTCAAACTCCATACACTTGTCATTGGGCATGACAATCATCTAAGTTTCTTATCATCCCTAGTATCTTAACATCATCAGCAAACATGTTCATATAATTCTGCATTCCTTCCAATAGGTCGTTTATATAGACAATGAACATTACTAGTACAAGAACTGAGTCCTGTGATACTCCACTCCTGACATTTCTTCAGTCTGATTACATTGCCTCTGATTATATGTTAGAAGTCTCCCTGTCACTCCTCCAATATGTTCCAGTTTCCAGAACAACCTCTTATGTAAAATTATTATTGCAAGGTTAGTTAACACTGGGGCAAACTAATAGTTCCATGGTTTCTATCTTCTTTTTCATTGATAAAATATGTAGTGTGTTTTGCTTTGTCAGTACTTTTTGTGCAGTTACAAAAGATTTTAGGTTGATCTGATTTTTAGGTTTTAAGGGAGCCGGTCGGCCGAGTGGACAGCACGCTGGACTTGTGATCCTGTGGTCCCGGGTTCGATCCCGGGCGCCGGCGAGAAACAATGGGCAGAGTTTCTTTCACCCTATGTCCCTGTTACCTAGCAGTAAAATAGGTACCTGGGTGTTAGTCAGCTGTCACGGGCTGCTTCCTGGGGGTGGAGGCCTGGTTGAGGACCCGGCCGCGGGGACACTAAAGCCCCGAAATCATCTCAAGATAACCTCAAGATAGATCTCGGATACCCATGCTTGCACCAAATTGTGTTCCTGATGCTCAATCTGGAGTAACTCCAGGGTGGCATAACTCTAGTTGCCTGGTAGTTCTGTAGACTTTTCTGTGGTACCATACTTTACAAGAATGTAAATTCAACTTAATTTCTATGTTCTCTGTTAACCCCCAATGTACCTTCTTGTATATAAATAAATAAATAAAATAAAAATAAAATACTTTGGACTTACCAGAGCCAATACTGTACACTGGGGAGCTACTGAGGGCCAGCCCAGAAAGACTAGTGAAATGGTGAATTGCAATGAAAAGATTACAAAAATAATTTAATTTAGAATTTAAAGAGTATTTTCCCACAAAGGTACAATGAGGAATTATACCAAATTAAAATAAAGAATTAATGAATACTGTACTGAAATTTTTTAAATTAATATTTGGATTATTAATGAAAAACGAGGCATTAATAAAGTTGAGAAAATTACTGGTCTAGAATAAATTAACAGCGGTAACAAGGATTTAAATAAAGACAAAATAAGAAGGTTGTGGCAAAAGAAAATAAGAAATGAATGCCAATATAGATAGTGTAGTCAGCTAAAATGTAAGTGTCAATAACAAAAAATAAATGTGACAAGTCACTGATGATATGATAATTGCGAATGAAGTGGCTGAGCTTTTGTAACAATATAATGGTTATGGCGAGTAGGTTGTCGTAGTTCAACAGTGAATGATTTGGGGTGAAACAATAAGTCATGAATCAACCATGAAATAATGCTAAAAATAAAGAATAACTCAAAATATAGAGAGAACTTTAACAAGTGATAAATGTCATTTGATTTCTTGCAACATGTATCAAATTTATGATAATGAAAATTGGACAATTCTAGAATGTAATACGACTACAGTGGTACCTCGGAATACGAGTGTCCCTGAATATGAGTTTTTTGGAATAAGAGCAGGATTTGCTCGGAAAATGTGCCTCGGAAGGCGAGGGTTACCTTGGAACACGAGTTTGTTGATATGCGTAAAGGCCGCACTAGCGCGTGGTGGTACGGCGATCGTCGCCCCTCTCCCCTCAGTTTACCAGTGCCTCGTGCCCAATGACTATCCCACGTCAATTCTTCACCCGAATTTTCAGTGTTTTGTTGGATTTTTGGTCATTTGACCATAAAAGTTGTTATTATATATCTTACCGTGGGTCCCAAGAAAGCTAGTGGTAAGGATCAAGGCAAGAAAGGCCCATGTGAGGATGACAATAGAGGAGAAACAAGGGATCATTCTGAAGCATGAAAATGGTACACAGGTTGTTGAACTGTGGGAAGAACTGTGGGAAGAGATGTAAACTTTTATTGAAAAGACTCACCCAGAGAAAGCTGTAGTAGGCCATTGCCTTAATTTTTTCAATGACAATGTGATGCCTTACTACAGAGACAGCTTGCGAAGAAGGGAAAAACAAGCTTTCTTGTTATGAGAGAATCGAGCAGTGAGTCACAACCAGGACCTAGTGGTATGCAGGCAAAACGTGCCAGGGAGTGCACACCAAAAAAGTCCTCACTGCCTGATGTTATAATGGACGGGGACTCCCCTTCCAAACAGTAACACCTCTCCTCCTCCCCCCTCCTCACCATCTTCCATACGCCTACAGCATTCATCAACAAGGGTAAGTAATAACTTGAACATAGTTTTGTAGGTTTATTTAGATGAATTAGGTATAAAATTTAGTTTGAAGTGAAGTTTTTGGGGTAGTCAGGAACGGATTAATTCATTTCCCATTATTTCTTATGGGGAAATTAGCTTCGGAATACGAGCTGTCTCCAGCAACGGATTAAACTCTTAAACCGAGGTACCACTGTATAATTAATAACAGGTTGAAGGAAATTGCAATGAAGTAATGAAGAGTAATAAAACCTAAAAATAATTAAAAACCTTACAGTTCTCATCAATGCCGTTTCTGTGAATAACTATACAATATTATAAATTTATTCTGTCACCTAGTGACTTAAATTATTTTCTTGATCTGCATTTCTTTGTAGAGACAACCTACAACTTCCTAATATTCTCCCAACGTTATTCATTTCTCTCATTTTCATATATTTTCTTACTTTTATCTTGTATTATCTTGTCTTGTTTATTCATTTTTTCATATACACTGGAAATCTATCCTTACTTTCATATAATAAAAGTAAACCAAAAAGCATAATTCTACAATAAAAATATTATGTTTTGAATTGTC
Source organism: Procambarus clarkii (assembly GCF_040958095.1). Taxonomy (NCBI): domain Eukaryota; kingdom Metazoa; phylum Arthropoda; class Malacostraca; order Decapoda; family Cambaridae; genus Procambarus; species Procambarus clarkii. Next base: position 40,312,281 of record NC_091150.1, on the reverse strand, counting down.
AATAGCTGGAGATAAGCATATGGTCAGTAACTATTGTTTGGGGAAACTTCTCAATGTATCATCCCACTGATGTAAATGATAATAGCAATGCTCAGAGGATAATGGAAATATTATCCTCTGAGATATTAGCAAAGAAATAGTAACAAAAATCAAGGCATATATTACTGGTAATGAATATATTATATGTTTTATATCTTTCCCAATTAGGCCTATAGACTTCTATTCCATCTAGATTCTAGGAACAGAGTCTAGGAATAGACTATTCTATCTAGACTTAAAGAAATGACCATATGTAGAATCTCTGCAAGAAATTTCAACTGCTTTTAAATGTTGAAAACATATGAAAAAGTAATACAAACTTTTGTCAGAGAATTCTACAGCAGTTTGACCATCTTAACAAAGAAATAGTCACTTCCTGTAATAAGGAACAAAAATTATGAGGAAATAATAAACTATTGCCTCAATATATACAAATTAGAATGTAGATGGAAGAAATCAGGAAAATGCAACAATGAACAATGATAGATAAAAATGGACCTTGCAGTCTAAGTGTAATGAAAGGGAGCTGCTAATATAGATTCCAGCTACAAAGATAATGATAATGGTGAAATATATATTGATGATCTACATCATATTAAACAAGAAAATTAATAAATGCTAAGAGGTACTGATGGAAAGTAAATTATTAAGTAAATTAAAAATGTAGTTTAAAATAAACTTAAAAAACTATAAAGATTTCAAATTTGTCTAGCGACGAACAGCTGAGAAAAATATATTTAAATGCTCTTACAAGAAATCAACACCCTAGAATGATAAGATGTTGGAAAGAGGATAGAGATGTTATGGTAGTAACAGAGATGAAATGACACAACAAAATGCACAAAAAAATAAAATGGTCACAAACAAGTATTGTTGCATGTCTGAGTAATCACAAATGTGTAAGGGATAAAACAGCTGCTGGTTTTAACAGCTTGAAGATAAAAGTATCAGTCCACAAAGTGCAATGGACCACATTTTCATAACAGTGGACAGGGATAACATATGCCAGTGATATTATCATGTAGTTAGGATTCCAAACTTTGAGAAATTAAAAAAAAATATGTTAAGACAATAAATTGTGGAAAATAATATTGTAGATTTGAAAAGAAAATCAATCAACGCGGTAGCAGAAACAGTGCAAAATGAAAAAGAAATTAATAGTAAATAAAACTTTGATGAGGAACACAAGGACGCCACACCATGCGAGCGTGCTAGCGACTGAGCCTTAAAGGTGGAAAGTATAAACAGGCCCACGCTCTTCACCAGCAAACACTCTGACTCTGATTAAAGAGGATGGAGAGTTGTGGCCAGAACGTGAGCCTGGGCGTTCACCTGTTCAGTTCTCTGGCCTCATACATACAGTTACGCATAGAGAAGAGGGGCAAGAAGAGCAGAAGGGAAGTTGGGGAGGCCACCGACATGGCTCCACGGTTGCTCGTTCCCGGCAGTACTAAACGGCGCCCGTCTGAAGATAGGGGGCGAATGCGGTTAACATCATACCGCTTTCTTTGGTAAGGGATAATAATACGAATCCCATTTTCTAAGGTGTTACTGATTTTTTTTTACTGAGTTTTCTATTACAAGGGAAGTGCTTTAGTTGTAAGGAAAACTATTTGTTCATGTGTAAATTGAAATGTGACAGGGTTTTAAACAGTTTACTTTACATAAGTAGGGATGCATTACACTGTCACAAGGATTATTACTTGGAAAATTATATTATGCGAGAGATTAGATTTTCAACAATCGTATATTTTGTGTGTTAATGCAACACCACTTTAGACTGTAAGATGTAAAGCCTTGTTGATGGTGAATACTTCATCCATCACTTTACAAAACACTTTCCTAAATTAGAAAGCCCCTGAATGAAGGTTTCTTGGTTTGAGTGCCTTACCTTACAAATGGTCTTTCTATAGCCAAACCTCTATACTGTATTCAGTTTTCTTCTATTACAATAACTTTTTGTCAATCTGTGTGTATGTGAATGAATGTGAAATTATTTTAAACATCCAGATGTATGTGATAAGTGCTAAGCTGGTGATATTCTCTCTTCCTTATACTGTATTGTTATATACAATTTTAAAAGAGCCAATTGTGCATGTAATTGCCAATTGTGCATGTAATTACCTATCGGTAAGTGCAATTATCTAAGTGAAGTTACGGGATGAAAACTACATTCATGGTGTCCAGTCTTCCCAGTACTTTGTACATTGCATTTTGATGTATAAATCCCCAATGGCCAAAATAAGTTCTACTATAAATCATAATGGCTTGCAAAACTGACAGGATGTCGCATGTTGTATTCGTGGATCCATAGTTAGGTTCGCATCAAGTAATTTAGTACAGCATTTTAATGACACCTCAAGAGAATGAGCTGCATTCTCATATGACAGTACTTGAATAGTTGTGCTTGCAGGGGTTGAGCTTCGGCTCTTTGGTCATGCCTCTCAACTGTCAATCAAATGGTGTATAGATTCCCGATCCTAATGGGGTCAATCATATCTACATTAGAAACTGTGTGTAAAGTCTGCCTCCACCACATCACTGCCTAACTGCCGACCCTAATGGGGGTCAATCATATCTATATTCAAAACTGTGTGTAAAGTCTGCCTCCACCACATCACTGCCTAATGCATTCCATTTATTAACTACCCTGACACTGAATAATTGTTTCTAAAGAATTGGTGTGTAATTACCTAAGTGAAGCTACAGGATATGAGCTATGCTCGCGGTGTCCCGTCTTCCCAGTACTCTTTGTCATATAACGCTTTGAAAATACTGATGGTTTTGGCCTCCACCACCTTCTCACTTAGCTTGTTCCAACCATCTACCACTCTGTTTGCAAATGAAAACTTTCTAATATTTTTTGCACCTTTGTTTCCTTAGCCTGAATCTGTGTCCTCTTCTTCTTGAAGTTGCTGGTTTCAGGAATTTCTCTTTGTTAATTTGGTCGATTCCTGTTATTATTTTGAAATGAGGTGATGTGGTGGTCATTTCACCTCATTTTCTTCTATCTTCTAATTTTGGTATATTTAATGCCTCTAGCCTTTCCTCGTAACTCTTGTTTTTCAGTTCTGTTACATGCCTTTGCATCTTTATCAGTTTATTGATGTGCTTCTTGAGATATGGGCACCATACAACTGCTGCATATTCTAATTTTGGTCTCACAAAAGTAATGAACAGTTTCTTTAGTATTTCACCCAGAAAATACATATTTATTTATATTTTTACAGTTTTACTCACAGTTCTTACATTTTTACTCACAAATGAATAATTTAAAAAAAAATTGTGGATTTATTAATTTTTTCCACAATGGCAGGAATGGCCACTTTTTAAATAGCAGCACAATAAGTGTTAAGGCTATCTTCACGGAAAAGTGTCTGATCTGTTGGTGTGTCTAATCTCAGAGACAGAAGTATGTCAACTTCTCGTGGATTGGCAATCATTATTTTGTTTACCTTTAGATGTTCTTTCACCAGCACAGCAACGACACCAATTTCCTAACATTCCTTAGTACTTCTTCCATCTGTTTAGCACCGTTGAGGGTGATCCTTAAAGGTCGATCTTTCCCTTTCTCATACCTGCCAATTCTCCTGTAGTCGCAGACATTCTCTTTGGTTGCAAGGTCTTCCATGAGCCAAAAAATTTTACCTACTACTTTTACTTCTTCTACGGCTCTTTCTGACCTAGATGTTATCTCCTTTTCTTTGCAACCAAAAATTAATAGGGATTTACTTTGATTGAATGTGTTTTGGGTCGACTTCGATCGACCAATTTAGGATTTGGTGCCAATTCCTGTCTAACTTCGAGCCTAATGTTTGTTTTATCCTTATTTTATCCAGTTTTTGGCTTCCTTTACTGCTTCTTTTATTTTTTTCCTTCTCCCTGGTCACTTGTGCATAGGTGAGTTGTATATCCTTCTTGCACTGCTCTATTCCCTGTGTGTAACTTCCTCTTTGTGTACTGACAAAAGCTGTTTTTCCTGTTGGATTTCCTTACCTAACCTATTGTATTCATTTATATTTAGACAGTTCATGTTTAGCTAAGAAAGCACATCTGAGATGGTAGCCTTAAATAAAATTATACTTCAACAATATAAAGTATGAAATGGTTGTGAATATGTATTTGAAACCCAATACTGTAGGCCTATAGACTATGCATGACTATGAAACTTGTGGAGTCTTTCAGACATACATGTGTACAGTATGTGTAAATATTTTGCATTTAAATGCCCTAGATCTCTGAATAGATATGTACAAAAATTAGATCTTAATGTACTTTTAGCAATAGCCATAATCTATCCCCATAGCATTTGCAACTCCCCACAGATATATTAATTTCTACATCTGCTGTCTTGGTGACATAACATTCTGAGGATATTTACAAAGTTTGTTGAATGTAAAATAGTTCTTTCCCCAAATCTATGTTCATTTGTTTTTAAATTGTGCATAAAATATTACAATGATTATGTCTTTATTTTGGATGCCTAGCCTCCTTAATCACAACAGACTGTTATTCAAGCATAAAAACAACAACTAAACCACATATGCTAAAGATTTCCTTAATATTATTTATTTTAATAAAAACTGAAATTCTTTCTTTAATATTTGAGCTACAAAATTATTTTAAACCCAGTAGCCATATTTTTATCTCTTGGGAATATTTAAATGTATAGTTTTGACAGTTATTAGTTATACACAAGGTCACATTTCAAATTAAATCAAAATTTCAATGACTGGTCAACAATGTGAAGCTTATCAGGTAAAAATGCACATTGTCACATAATTTCTTTGGTTTATTCTGCATTTTTTTCATGGGCGAAAATTGACATACCTCTAAAACATCCTCGTGTGATCGTTTTCTAATCAAACTGAAACTGAATCTATGAGACTTGGCTATAAAAGTACCATTTGTGGGTGAACAGGAGGAAGTATGAGGCCAAAAAATGTGAGCGTCTACTTAAAAAAAAATAAAAGGCAAATTGGTTATGCATACATCCATAAATGTATTATACACAAGAGCTTTTTTGGCACTTTATCTGAAGGGTCACTTATTTATCCTTGAACCTGTGTATGGGGGAAAGGGGATGGGGGGGTACATACTCACAGTGGCTACAGATAATACATAAAAAGTTGGGCAATAGAAGATACAATTTAAGAGTAGCAAGGAAAAGACTATTGTTCCACAGAACTTTTTAAGGCAATTTTTTTCTTTTTCGAACAGAGTACTTTTGGACATCAAGGATCATATTAACTTTTAACAGAAACAGATATAATTTACTGAATGTAAATAAACAATACATGAAAACATTCAAATTTTTTAGAATTCCTCTCCTATTAAGTCTCAGCTTTAGATCCTAGCTGATCCAAAGGTACTTTGATAATGCTCTCTGGAAAATGAACACCGTTTAGAACAATTACATTAACATGCCCGCATCACGCAAACTGGCCTGTGTGAAAGGGAGGGGAGGGGGTTGGGGATGGTGCATAATTTACACTAGATTCATGGAAGAGTGCTTTTATAAGTGGTGGAGTAGCAACTCTGATCCTTAGCACAAGTGACAGCAAGGGATATTATTCCTCTCTGCAAGACTGGAAAATTAAGCCTTACTGCTGCATGCTGTCAATATAACTAATTATGAATACATCTAAAGAGGCATGGTCATCATAGCTTAATTCCTGTCCTCAAAAGCTTGTATCATTATCTCTCATGTATAATACACAAGGCAATATGATCATCAACCAGTTAAGGTAATAGTATTATACGGACTATAACGAACCAAACCTCAAGTAACAATGTTTCATAATTGGTTTGGCATACTGATTCACTTCTGCCATTCATGCCACATGATAATCAGAATTATATTAGCCTACAGGACATAACCTCTACGGTTGAAATATGCAATATGATTTTTGCCAATCTTCTAGCTTCTACGCTGTATAATTCTCAGTCTTACACATGCATACATCACATATACAGCATGGCAGGGCCTGTGATGAAGTAAAAGCTCATTTCTACCAGATTATTGATAATAAAATAGCCAATCTCACTCACAGAGCACTGATTACTTGTAAAGTAAAATGCACCACTGCCAAAAAAGAATGCATTGCTCACAAAATAAAATGCATCACTATAACAAACAGACACACCTAAGTTGGAATTTATATGAATGCCTTTCCCTAGGGTTAATTCATACCTTCATCTCATCCACAATGTTTTATTGTCAATATTAATATTTAATCATTATATAGGTTAGTAACTGATACATGCTGTAATTATTAGGGGAAGATCATTGTATTATTTATTCACTAACATCATTAATCCAAAACATAAATTATCTTTGTTTAAGACAATTAATTAGTAATATGAATGATCAACTATTATGTAGACGAGATACATTATTTGTTTAATACAGTACTGTATTACACAAAATATATATCTCATTTGAAATTTTGTCTACATAATAGTTTATCATATTTTCACTACAGAATTACTCCAGCCATTTGTCTGCAATCTTCAATTAGTTTTACCTGCTGTAAAACAAGATGGATTAGGATATTCTTCCTTTGCATTTATGTACGGTTGCTAAGGTGGAAAGATAATATCTTAAAAAATTATCTATACAGAAAGTTAATTAGGGCTCCAATGAATACCTACAAACAAGCTGTAACTATAGTCATTACTACACTCATACAATAAACATTGTAGAGAAACACCAAGATAAAAGTTTAACTTTTTTGTAGATACAATTTTGCTTATAAAGAATTTATCAAATTTTACAGCCAAAAAGTTGTCTACAAATAAAGAGTATATTCTCATCTTGTTGTTTCCCTATCTTGTTATCAGCACTCTGTGCTTTCTTTCAACCAAATAAATATGCTACTGTAACTAATGAGCAATACAGAAAGAGAAGCAGTGCTTTTGTCACTGCACTCTAAAATCTACTAAATACAAGAACTTGGATGGAGAGAGAGAGAATAAAAAACCATAAATTATGTTTGCCTACCGTCAGACTCCTTTTTATCATCCTTTTCCTCGAGGTCAAGGTCTTCAGCATGGGTAATCCACTCAAGATACCCCCGAAGATCTTCCTCAATCTGTTGCTTTTCTCTGAGCTTTCTGAAGTCTCCACGGGCTTTAGCTTTCTCTCTTTCCTTTGAGAATTCTCTAGCAGGGAACACACACATGGCTAGGGTTAGTGCTTGCTACAACTATACTAAACTCACGCTTACTGGGCAAGTATCAACAAATATTACCTAAAATGCTAATCACACTATTGTAGGCACAGCAGAGCAAAGCAACACACAGTCACCTTAGGCAACAGTAATGCAGAAACCAGTACAAAAATAAAAATTAACATAATTTTTTAACTCATAATAGTTGTAACCAAAAGCATTAGTGTATACATATGTATACTTAAGGTAAGTCTAATAAAATTCTTGTTCTGCATTTCTGACCAGAAGATACTGGTGGGATGCTGACCAAGGTGAAAGGTGACTATTGCTTTAGGAACAGCAGGAAGGTCCAAGCTCAGCTGAAGTCTGCAGTCTCTGCCTAATTCTCCATCCAGTAAATGCCTTGGGAAAATTATGGGTCCTGTGATATAATGGTAGTGAGCTAACTACTTTTGGATTAGTGAGGGGGATGTTAGCAAGGCACCAGAGGTTCACCGATTCTCTTCCTACCATCTGTTTCCTTCTTGTCATCTCCTTCCATCTCTATATCTTCAGCTGCTGTTATCCATTCCAAATAACCTCTCAAATCCTCCTCAATTTGCTGTTTTTTCCTCAATTTCATGAAGTCTCCTCGTGCCTGTGCCTTTTCTCTCTCTTTGGAGAACTCTCTGTCATGGGGCAAATGACGGATTAACTCAGCTCTCTGCAATAAGTCATCTTATCCTGCTTTTTGTAACTACATTTTCTTGTAGGGATTGAGGATGAACTATGTAAGTACAATGACTGAGTGGAAACATACTGACATGATTTACTGGCACAGACAACACAGTTTCTGACACAGATTTGCAATCTTGTTGAAGAATAAAATAAGTTTGCATAATCACTTTTTGCATTCTGGGTTCAACATGTCATCTATAACCATTAGCAATATTACAACAGATAATGTTGGCAAACATTTCATGAAGGCTATAATCAATATGAGAGTCTAAGGAGCAACAAACTCATGGATTCCTACTTTCATGGATGGCTGCCAAATTAGTCACTGGGATGGGGCCCAAATAGTCTTTCATTTCAAAGGTACACAAAGGTATTTTATAATTTCAGTCTAGTGTTTACCGTTAGTACAAAATTTAAATTTAAATAGTGATCATCTGAATTCCAAGCCAATATTTACATGAGGTCGTGGAAGAAGCTATACTAATACGGCCTGCTTTAGAAACTCCAAGGACAATGAACAGTGCTTCTAACATTCATTCCCTAAAGGCAATTAATGCAAAAAATAGTAGGTTTTTAATTTTACAAACAAATTGTTAACAAATTATATGAAATAGCATATCCTCAAGACATGTATCAACTATTAATCAAATGAGAAAGGTACACATGTATGGCTTTGAGGAATGATGACTGAAAACTTGAATGTTGTATATGTGTTTATGGATGGATATATCAATGTGTGAGGGTTGTGTGGTACACATAAAATGGCAAGGAATATGAAGAGTGGAATTGTGTGATGATTATAAGAACATCTTGAGGTTATCTTGAGATGATTTCGGGGCTTTTTAGTGTCCCCGCGGCCCGGTCCCCGACCAGGCCTCCACCCCCAGAAAGCAGCCTGTGACAGCTAATTAACACCCAGGTACCTATTTTACTGCTAGGTAACAGGGGCATAGGGTGAAAGAAACTCTGCCCATTGTTTCTTGCCGGCGCCTGGGATCGAACCCAGGACCACAGGATCACAAGTCCAGCGTGCTGTCCGCTCGGCCGACTGGCTCCCTAGCCGGTCATAACATGATTAAGAGAAAACAGAGATGTGGTAAAATGTGAAGCATAATCTTTTGTGGATTAGCTAAAGGTTCCTACTTGTATGAATATTAGATTTACACAAGTGAAGCTGGTTCTTATGATTGCATATGTACATTGCTATGACAGGAGCACAGAAAATCAATATTGAAGCGTGAGATAAGAGAAACAGGACTCTATAGAGGAGTATTTAATCATATGGAAGTGCTGAGTAAGCTAGATTGGTTGGAAAGCTAACAACAATGCATAAATTGAAAGAATGTGACCTGAGAAGTGATAACAAATAAGCCATTGAATACAAAAGAAAAGTTGGTAGCAATATTATTATAAATGATCTAAAAATATTCTGAATTGCACGTTGAAAGAAAGTTTGTGGTTTACATGATACAAAGAATCTCTGTTTAAAATATCAGGCACATGTGTTATGATACAAAAATTGGAAGAAGATTGAGTATTATGTGGGGTGAATAAAGTATTATGTAGGGTGAATACTGTATCAAAGAAGTTGATTACACAAAACAAATAAGTGAAGCATGAAGATGGAAAGTGAAAGAGAGAGAAGCAGGGAAATAGAGTATGGGGAAGAGTAAATACAGTACACCAGCATGTATAGACTAGGGGAGCAGAAACAACAGTAGATGAAGAACTTTTAAAGACAATTGTACAATAAATTTTAAACTATAAAGCTCTTTTAGAAAGTACTGTAGAACAGTGGTGAAGTAATGCAAAAAGGCAATGTGAACGGATGATTATTCTCAATTCTCAAGAAGAATTGAAGAATACAAAGATGAAATATGACATGGGTGTGTGCTATCAGGCAGGGAATTTAGGTTTCGATGACCAAGGGGTTTAGTAAGGATGGGTGGGGGGGGGAAGAAAGAATAAGGATGAAAAATCAGGAAAAAGTATGAGGATGAAGTCTGAATTGGATGAAGTGTATTGCTGTCCACCTTGGCTTGGTAGTCTTTTGTGTTACTGTGAAGTAAAGGGTGTGTGTGTGTTGGTGATTTGTTGGTATGGCAGCTGGGCTGGCCAGTGGAGGCAGGCTACGATGGCTAGCAAGTAGGGAAACATATGCTATGGCACCATACAAATTTTTTTAAGGATGCCCCCAGGGTCATTATGTGCCTAGGGAATCACCAGGTAAGTTACTCTATCAAGGCCAATAATAGCTGTCAATAGTCAGTCCATACGAATAAAAACCATTTCAAGGAATCGCTTTACATCACAAACTGCAGGAAATTAAGAAAAATTATGAATTTCAGTCAGAAATTCTGTGGGACACAGAAATCTTAAAGTAGCAATTATACGACAATCATATAAGACATAAGGGATTTCCTCAACCAGATATGTTTATAAGTTTGTCCTTTCCAAAGAGAAGACAATGAAAAGAATAAGATCAACCCATGGGTTGCCTAGAAATGTAAAGAAGCAATCCACGTACGTATGAGGATGGAGGAACTACGGGAAAACACAGAGAGAGAGAGAGAGAGAGAGAGAGAGAGAGAGAGAGAGAGAGAGAGAAAGAGAGAGAGAGAGTGGAAGAAGAGAGAGAGGAGGGAGAGAGCGAGAGGAAGGAGAGAGAGAGATAGAGAGAGAGAGAGAGAGAGAGAGAGAGAGAGAGAGAGAGAGAGAGAGAGAGAGAGAGAGAGAGAGAGAGAGAGTGGAAGAAGAGAGAGAGGAGGGAGAGAGCGAGAGGAAGGAGAGAGAGAGAGAGAGAGAGAGAGAGAGAGAGAGAGAGAGAGAGAGAGAGAGAGAGAGAGAGAGAGAGAGAGAGAGAGAGAGAGAGAGAGAGAGAGAGAGAGAGAGAGAGAGAGAGTGAGTGGAAGAAGAGTGAGAGGAGGGAGAGAGAGGAAGGAGAGAGACTGAGAAAGAGAGAGAGAGAGAGAGAGAGAGAGAGAGAGAGAGAGAGAGAGAGAGAGAGAGAGAGAGAGAGAGAGAGAGAGAGAGAGAGAGAGAGAGAGAGAGAGAGAGAGAGAGAGAGAGAGAGAGAGAGAGAGAGAGAAGAAACAGAATTTACAACATAAATTCGAAATTTACTATGTAAATACGTGAAGTAAAGCAGAAAGAATTTGAAATCTATATAGCCAATAAAGCATGGAACTAACCCAAGTTGCTTCAAAGCCACTACCGGAAAAAATCAACAGTAAAAAAAAGCAGGTGATGAAACTGAGAATGGGTTAAGACATGTTTACAAAGAATGACTGGGAAGTATACTGCAAATAATAGAGGATTGTAGTAGATATCTGCAATAGAGAAAGATCAGACAAGACAGAAGCATGGGCAGACAGCACATTTCTGTGGGGAGCCCCTATGGCTCCCTGCAGCTTAGCAGGCTAATGTACTGTATGTTATATTAGACCGGGATATTAGCTATGGAGTTCAGACCTACCAGGGACTAGCGCCAGAACCTGGCCCCTTCAGAGAGGTTTCAGGGAGCAACGGCTCTGGAAAACCCCCGTGGTTAGGGGGTTTCCTTATCTGCCATCGACTGGGGTTAGGCACCCAGAAAGGTAGGCATTAAACAAACCCCACATGGTAAGAAACTAAAACAAAAAAACGAACAGAGATCGAAACTCCCCACAATCCCAAATCAAACAAGCAAACATCACACTTTACTGCAGTGCCGCTCGTCCACACAGCCCTTCCCTAACCAAAAGGAGGAGTGGGGTCCCGGACCGCAATGCGCCGGCTGCCTAGAAACAGTTCGTAAGCTAATGTCAACAGACGCTTCTCTGGCCTCAGTTTCCTAGGCCGTGTTTGCCTTCGTGGCGCTCATTGCTGTGTTTTTGTGTTGTGAGGTGGCCAGGTGTTCCTCATCAGTACCGGGACTGCATGCGCTTAGGGGCTTCATTCCCTAAGTGCCCTGTGAGTACTGCCCATGCATGACAGGGGTTCGGGAACCATTCCCGGAGAGGTTCTTGCTGCTCAGCATTTGCCTCGCCCTTGGGGCCAGCTGGGGCTTGGGGCCCTTGTTTGGCCTTGGGTAGGGACTGGTATTGTGCTGATTAGGGCGTCAAGGTGTTGCGCGACCTGCTACCTCCGCGGCGACCGGTTCCTGTAGCCTCTGCACACAGTGTACTTATGGGGATTTTTGTTTTTGTTTTTATTTTCATTTGCCTGGTGGGGGGTCTGCCTAGTGTGGCTATAGTTTCAATGGTAGTGTTTGGTGGCCCTCTGCTAAGCCCCCGTAATTGAACACGCCGCAGAGGTTTACAGTGTTGCATCTACCCCTTGTTATCACTTTCGTTCCATAGGGACGGAGGTGACGTCCACAAATAACTCTGCGGATGTTCCTTCGGGACGTAGGTGAAGTTCAAAATTAAAATATTTGTTAAAAATTAATTTTTTATCTGATCATTATGGGATTAGTTTTAAAATGCAGGCATTTGCCACTAAATGCCACTAAAAGGCATCCTTTTAGTGGATGTGGACAAGGTGGACACCACCTTGTCCACATCCCCACGGCCAAAGTAAGTGGAATTTGGTATTTATTTTTACATAGACATATTCAGGGGAAGGGAATTTATCATTTTACAAAGAATAAAGAATTTAGGGGGAAAACTTGATGTCAAGCGCATAAGGAGAATTTCATAATAAACTCGGTGCGTCACAGTGGTTAAATGGGAACATTCCTTTTGAAACATGAGCATTTCACCTGATGAGCATGGCACCAGGATGGATTAACTTCGTTATTCGAGGTACCACTGTATTGGTTTGTAGGTCTTAGAACAGGGGTGAACATTACAAGACTTAAAATATTTCTCTAAACACTTGGACGGAGGTCATGTATTGCAGCAAAAGGCTGAAATTCCTTGATTTGTCCTGTATCACATTTTGCAGTCAAAGGGTTAAAGATGTTAAATAGCCATCATGTACTCTCAATTAAAACTATTCATTCATTACAAAGATTCAGAGGGAATACAATCATGACATACAAGATACTCTGAAGAATGAACACGCTGGACAATCACGAACTGCTGGAAGGAGTCAGACCAGGACAAGCGATACAAATGGACACTTAAATGAACCAAATATAGGTATGCTTTGTATGAGAAAATAAGTAGTAATGTTTAAATGTATTTTTGAACTGAATATGATTAACAAATAATTATGCAAAGTGATAAATTTTAGTCAATTTGCCTACCAAGACATTAAATATAAAAAGGAAAATATATACAGAATATCAAGAATACCACATAATATTACATGAAATTATTACAAACTAATTATAAATTAAACATTGCTTAGATATTATTATTACAATTTAACTCGATATCATTTCCCTCTTCACAGCCTCTATTTCTTCTAATACTGTTTTCCTCTATGTAATTACCTGAAACTGATCTCAAAACATCCTAAGGCTTTAACCTAACCCAATCTTCAATTTTAACATTATTCCTTAGACCTACCCATGAACTTTCATCTTTTTAACACAAACTGACTCCCACTTGTCTTCATTTTGAATTTAAACTTTCCATTAGAATGATCTCCCTCAACATTATCTTATGCTCTACGGTGCTGTGTTATAAATTTTGACTTATCCTTTCAATACCCATATTAGCTTAGTGTAACAAAAAACAGTTTAAAACTCACCCACTAAGGACACCAAGAATCAGATTCATGACGAAGAAGGCACCCAGAATAATCATAGAAACAAAGAAGATCCACTGCCAACTGTTGCCCATGGCATCTGCAATCTGAAGAATATTGTTATTAACTACTTTTCTGTGGGGAGCCCCTTTGGGTCCCTGGAGCTATCAGGCTAATATAAAAATCATTAGACCGGGGCTGTAATCTATTGAGTTCTGCCTTCCGGGGACCACAAGCCAGAACATGGTCCCCTCGGACAGGCACAGGGACCAAGGGCCTTGGAAAACCTCCCCTGTGGTTGGGGGTTAACCTTATCTGCCATCAACGGGGTTAGGTACCCAGAAAGATAGGCATAACAAAACAGACCCCACATGGTAAAAAAAATTACAACCAAAAGCCGAACAGAGGTAGAACTCCCTCAGTTCCCAAGGAAACAATTAAACGTCACCCCCAGGATGTCGCATCGCTTTTCTGCGCAGCACCCCCCACCCCCCGGGTGGGGAAGGGGGGGTACCCCCAGACCCACAGCGCCGACTACTCAACCCTAGTTCATCAGCTTATGCAAACCGGGGCGGACGTCTTCTCTGGCCTCACTTTCCAAGCAGTGCTTGCCTTCATGGTGTCCTCTGCGGTGTCGTTGTGTGTGGTGGCCAGGTGTCCTCAAAGAGTACCTGAACTACATGCGCCTAGGGGCCTCCTTCCCTAAGCGCCCTGTGAGTACTTCCCTTGCGTGTTAGGGTTCTCTTCCCTGGTGCGTTCGGGAACCTATTCTGTAGGTGTTTTTGCTGCTCGGCATTTACCCCCCACCCTTGGGGCCAGCTGGGGTTTTGTAGACCTTGATTAGCCTTGGAAAGGGATTGATATCATGCTGGTTGGGGCATCAAAGTGTTGTGCGGCCTGCCTACCGATTCCTTTTTCCTCTGGGGACGTTGTACTTTTGCGTTTTTTTTTTTTTTTTTACCTGGGGGGGGGTCTGCCTGGTGTGGTTATAGTTCCACTTATAATATATTAATGGCCCTCTGCAAGGCCTCTGTGATTGAACACATTGCAGGGTTTTCAGAGTTTTGATCTTCCCCTTGTTTGCATTGGATCTTACCCAGTTAGCAACACCTTGCCTGGACTTCCTGTAGCAGTCAGCCTACAAGCCCTGGAAAACCCTGCCGGGGCTCGGTGGACCTATGGAAGCGTCTTCCGTGTTCCAGTTCGCCTCGTGCGGGTTTGAAGGTTGCTGTGTACCCTTGTCTCAGAGGTGACAGTCACCCCCTTTTGCCTGTCATGCTGCCTGTTGGGTCAACGACACCTTTGACCCAAAGTCTTGCAAGTCGTGTTCTCTGCTTGATCTCCAGTAATATTCTGACGACATTACTGTTAGGGTACAGGCAGGATTGTGTTGAATGATAGGTTTAGGTTGCTGCAACGCACTAGGTTGGTTTCCCACCCGGATGCCCTACGGCTGCCCAGCTTTGGTTATAGGGACCCGGACCTGGGGGCGGGTCGTTTCGAATTTGGTTCAGTCCAAACTCCCTGATCCTTTCCCCGTTGTTCATCCTGCACCTTCCCTTCCCCCCGTCCCACTGCTTCTGGCTCCCAAACATCTAAGGGTTTCGGTGTCAGGGCAGGGTCTAGTTGGTAATGAGACTGGGGCAGCTTTGGGGGCTGCCCTGTTCGGGTTAGGGACGGAGGCATTTGAGCCTGTTCCTCCTTCCAAGGCTTCTGGGTCCAAACTGCAGGCCCTCCTCTTTTCAGGCTTTACCCTGGACTCTGCCTTTTCTTCAGTGGTAGAGGATTTGGTTGCCGGCTCGGCACAGGGTCCCGACTTGGGGGATCTTCGAGCTGGGGAGGAGTTGACCTGGGGGCCATGGGACCCCCCTTTGACCCCAGTAGGTGTTAGTGCCCTCTTTGCGGGGCTTGTTGTTGCAGGGAGAGGGTTTTTTTTACCTCCCACCCCCCCTTTCCCTGGATGAGTATGATTTACCGTCGGCTCCTCCCCAGGTTTGGTTCCGGATTCCCTTGGGTTCCTCGGCTCCTTTCTGGAGATTTTCTGCCTCTCGAATCTCACGTAAGGAGGTTCGGGAAGCTCTTGCTGTGTACCTCCTGCGAGACCCGGATTCCGCCTCTATCATGGATTCGTCCTTATTTGAGTTCGGTTCTTCTTCCCCATATTAGGTGCATTTGGAGGTACTGGAGTGTTCCTGGCTGGCAGACTGCCCATTCTTTTTATTGGGGGGGTGGCATGGGTTGTTGGACTCACACGCTTGAGTGGCAAGATACTAATACCTTCCTGCAGGTTTACCTGGGGGGGCGGGTTTGAGCACCTTAATGTGTGCATGATCACCCCAATGCTTTCTCGGGATGTTGGCCTTGTACAGCTGCATGTGCAGGTTCCTACCCTTTTGGCATTATTGGTTGCTGAGGATTTGCGCACCCATGGGCATTTGGCTTTGGTCTTGCACTTTCTTTCCCTTCTTGAGCTGTCTTCGACCTGGCTTGAGGCAGATGTGGAGGCTTTGAATGTCGGACCTTCGTCGGGTGTGCTGGCCTTGGCGGCTTGGGCGTCAGCCATGCTGTTGAAGCAGTTTGTGCCTATCCTGAAGGAGGCAGTGTCTCTGTTCTTTGCTTCTCATTTCACATGCCGTCAGGCTGTGCTCGCCCTCTCCTTGGATCCGCTTGGGCCCTAGCTTTTAGGTCTCATCAACGTTTTGTCCATTGCTGTTTGTGAAGGCTGCTGTTACTCAGTTTCTGCAGGTGGCTTTATCTAGCTGTCGTTCTTTGTCGGACTTGTCAGTTCTCCTAGGTGGCCATTCTCAGCCTTCTCAGAAGGGTCATGCCAGGGCTTGGGGTTCCACTGGTTGAGGTGGGCCATTGATGCCAGCTTCTAAGCCGGCGCTTCCTTTGGAGCCATTGTCTGGTCGGCTCGATGATCACTTTGTTCATCGGTCGGCTTCTCGTAAGGGGCGTCGACCCTTTTGCGGTTCGCCCCGTTGATGGGGCGACAGGGGGAAAGCTCGCTCTGTTTGCTCACACTTGGTCCCACGATTCATGGTAGTTTCAGGTCGTGTCATCCAGACTCTTGGAGGCGTTGGGCGACTCCTTCTCCTTTGGTGGAGGGGGGGGAGGGGGGGATTCAGGGCTGGAGGGGGGAAGGCTTCTTCCCCTGCGCTTCGTCGGGTCATCTTGGGAGTGGGTGCACTTGTGGTCGAAATGACCTCGTCCCTCGAGTGGGTTTCCCACCTGTTTCCAGTGCCGAGACGAGACTGTGCAGACCTACTTGTCCCATCTTGGGGACATCTTGGGGACATGTCCCAGGGGTTTAGATGGACTTGTCCCATCTAAACCCCTGGGTCTTTTGCCCCTCCTTACAGATAACCACTCTATCCCAAGTCTGGCTACTTTTGGAGCCAGGTGCTTGGATGATGTCACTGGACCTCAAGGATGCGTATTAACATGTCCCGATTCATCCGGGGTTCAGGGACTGACTCGGTTTTGTCGTGGGGCAGTAAGTTTACCGTTTTCGTTGCCTTCCATTCGGCTTGAATCTAGCACCTCGCATATTCACACACCTAACCTGGGTCGTGGTAGCCCATTTGCGTCTGTTTGGTGTTCAGTTTCTGGCTTACCTCGAAGACTGGCTGGTCTGGGCTCCCAGCCAGTCCGGGTGTCTGCTCAGCAGGGATTTGGTTCTTTCCCAGCTCTTCGCATCGGCTTGGTTGAGGCGTCTTCCAGTATATGCGGCTCCCTTCCCAGACTGCGAGACCGTTGTTGATGCTTGGTTGGTTCGGCCAAGGGTGCATCATGCATTGTGTCTGATTGCGGCTCTTCACCGTTATTTACACGCCACGGCCTCTGTGGCAGAGGATGCACTTTGGATGGACCCGGTTTCCTCTCTTGCCTGTTCCAGGGTGTGGGTCTCCCACGTTTTACGCAGGATTATTCAGTCCAGCCAGCCTGCAGTTTATTCCCATGCCCACATTTATAAGTTCACAGTTTTGGCTACTGTTTTTGGTAATATGTCTTGGGCTGACATTCAGGCACAGGGCTTTTGGAGGTCAAACAGGGTCCTGGCAACATGGTATCTCATTAATATTTCTGCCCCTTCTCAGATGTTTGTAGCCTTGGGTTGCAGGTTGCAGCCAGTTGTCTCGACTTCAAGTTGAGGAGGGAGTGGCAGCCGCCTCCCGGGTAAGTCCCTCTTTTCCTTTATCTTTACCAAGGTAGCTCCAGAGAACAGGAAGAAAACCAGTGTTGAATGTAATGAAATGTCATTTTCTGGGTTAGATCCAGAGGCTCCCCGGCATCCCTCCCTCCAGTCGGCGTTTTTTTTGTGTTTTTGACATTCAGCCTCTGAAATGGGGTTGGGTAGCCAGTACAAAGGGGGTCTGGGGTTCTCCCTTCCCCGTCAAGGGGAGGGGGGAGTTGCGGAGAAAGCGGTGCGGCTGCTGTGCTGACGTCACGCATGTTTGCTTGTTTTCGATTGGGGAGTCCTGCTTGATAGTTCGGTTTTCGGTTTGCAATTTTTAACCAGCTGTATATTGTTTTGGAATTCCTACCTTTCTGGGTGCCTGACCTGGCAGATGGCAGACAGACTGCTTCCAATTACATATGGTGTCTATTGGCTATTGCTCCTCATGCCTCTCTGAGGGGGGCCAGGTTCCGGCGCTGGTCCCTGACAAGCCTAGAACTCCATCGACTGACTGTTGCCACGGTCTAATATATACACATCAGCCCAGTATAGCTCCGGGGAGCCTCCGGGTCTCACCCAGAAAATGGCATTTCATTACATTCAATACTGGGTTTTATTAAGCATCTAGTTCCAGTTCAGGGAATACATGATCTTCCTCCAAAGAACATCATCCATTAATTTCCATTGCAACTATTCACAACCTTACTATTATAATTAAATTCTTTTGTTGCATATGGCTTCCCAAAAGACCAAGTCCTGTTTGAAAGTTTGTTCACTGCAAAGTATACATAAAACTCCTGTTCCACTTACAGTATAAAAAGATTAGTTTTCAATCACCACCCCTCTTAAGAAAACCACTACTTACATAATACATCATATCTGTCCAGCCTTCCATTGTGATGCACTGGAAAACTGTTAACATTGCGAGGCCAAAATTATCAAAGTTCGTAATGCCATAATTGGGCCCTTCCCAGCCATCTCGGCATACCCAATATTGACCTTCTTTATTGAGTTCTGAGCAGTTAAAACCTGCCGTACCATTGTCACACGGATGTGGTGACTCCATTCGATTCCCTGAAAGCAAAGTTTGCATTAGAAATTGCTTTTCTAAGAACTCATTACAGTGTGAGATGTTCAGATAGAGAGTACAGTATTATAATCTAGTGAAAAAATTCTTTATGGAGTGACACACAGGTCATATAAGAAAAGCTAAAGACAGTACAAGCCTATGACCTCTACCTTGCTTATTTTGTATTTAAATCATCACTTCAGAAAATATTTGTTAAGATTAAAGTATTTTGTAGGATTAGGTGCTACATAGGTTAATGTTTTTAGCAGATGCTCTTTTGATTTATAAGCATTGTAAATAGTATGTCATATGACCTATACCTGGTGACATCACTGTTTTTGTTGTGGAATAAATGCCATGTGGATCACATGTGCGTTTTCCTTCCTGACAAATCTTAATAGAGATGACAAGGATTAACACCTAAGGCAGAGAGCCCAGGTACAAGACAAGGTGTTGAGCAGGAGAAAGAGAGCAGAGTACGTTGTGTGGAGGGGCGGTAGAATTTAGACAACAGTGAGTAATGTTCAACCATGGCCATGACTGCCCCACTCATAGCAATGGAACCGTTTGATGCTACCAAGATCTCGTTGAACATGTGGCTGAGCCTGCTGGAAGCAAACTTCCAGTACCGTGGGATTAAGGAGGACCTGCTTGATGGGGTTCTGGGGGCTCTTCTACTCCCCAAGCCTGGCCCAAGGCCAGGCTTGACTTGTGAGAGTTTAGTCCACCAGGTTGTTGCTTGGAGCGGACCGTAGGCCCACATACCCACCACAGCCCGGTTGGTCCGACACTCCTTGGAGAAAACTATCTAGTTTTCTCTTGAAGATGTCCACGATTGTCCCAGCAATATTTCTTATGCTTGCCGGGAGGATGTTGAACAACTGCGGACCTCTGATGTTTATACAAGGTTCTCCGATTGTGCCTATGGCACCCTTGTTCTTCACTGGTTCTATTCTGCGTTTTCTTTCATATCGTTCACTCCAGCATGTTGTTATTTTACTGCGCAGATTTGGAACCTGGGCCTCTAGTATTTTCCATGTGTATATTATTTGATATTTCTCTCATCATCTTTCTAGTGAGTACACTTGGAGGGCTTTGAGGCAATCCCAATAATTTAGGTGCTTTATCGCGTCTATGTATACCGTATATGTTCAGACGCAAACAAGAAAACAGTACTCTTAGTTTCACTGGATACAGCAGTATATAGTATCTTTGGTAACATGTGCAGGCAAGAGTTACGCCACATGAAGCCCTATGAAGACCTGATTACCCTGCTTAAACATCATTATACAGTAAAACCTTCATATCACAGGAGTTTGATGGATTTCCAGAAGAGCACGAAAAAGCAGCAGGAATCCTTACAGGATTTATATGTGGAATTGAAGGCGTTGGCTAACAACTGCAATTCTGGAACACAGTTTGATTGTCGGGTCAGGGACCAGTTGTCCATGGCAGTAGAAAATTATATATTTTTCCCCTAACCTGGTGGCGGAAAACTTGGATTTACAATCGATGACTTCATGAACAGTGCCAGAAAAGATTTTGAACTTGAAAAGGGCTTTCAGAAGCAAGAAATCTAATACCCAAGAAATTATGGTTGTACAGGGACAGACAAGATGGAAACAATGTAGGTACAATCACAGTAGAGGCAACTGCAAGTTTAAGGACTATCTATGCAACCTTTGTGACAAGAACAGGCACTTGAGGAAAGTATGCAGAGAATACTTAAAAAATAGCAAGGGCTTGGAGAGGATACGACCAGGGTATTTGCAGGAAGAAGAGGTAACTACTGTGGTCAAGGCAGAAGAGGAAGGTAAACCGTCGGAAGAAGCTGCAGGTGAGGAAAGCAGACTATAATTGGTGAAAGAATAGGTATGTTTGGTGAAGTCACAGGTGGTGAATTTTGTAATTAATGGAAATTAATTACAATGTTGTTTTCAACAAAATATGTTTAACCCCCTGGGCTGCTCTTGCAATTATAGACTGCAACATGCCCAGGCGCAAGAAATAAATGAATGGAAAAATATTTTGTCTTATAAAAGTGTTCACATGTGTTCCTTGATCACAGGAAAAATAATAAAAAAATCATAGGTGGCATATTTTTGCCGCAAGAGGGCGGTCTTTGAAAATGTGAGGAGTGATCTTACAAAACGCATCATTAGGCATCATTATTATAGAGAGAGAGAGAAAGAGAGAGAGAGATTTTTTATTCCGGTAAAGGTACATACATTGAAGATGAGTTACAAACAAAAAGTTGGATTTAAAGATAGAGCTAGTACATACAATACCTAAAGCCACTAGTACGCACAGCGTTTCGGACATTATCGTTATATGGCATTTCGGCATACATCATATTTTGTTGCATAGTATTTCGGCATACATTATATGACAATCATTCTGAGGCAACGGAGTGACTTGAACGCGCATTCTGGTGAATCCCAGACACCTGCCTCAACTGACTCAGCCATGATAGTATAAAAGTCAACTAAGCCAAAACTCTACTGAATTCAATAGGATGTTCTGAAGGCCCAAAACTGGAGCCTAAGTAGGGTTTTACCGCCGACCTGACCACACTCTGGCCTGCCACTAAATATATATAGTCACTTACATCATACATTCAGTCACTTGCACCAAGGTCATTGGCTGAGCTAAATAAATATCACAACTATTGTGGGCAACATCTAGTGAAGTAATGATAAGTTTGTACAGGACACATGTTCAGGCCCTGTCTATTATATAAACTGCACTCAGGATGCTCCTTCTTATAATTTTTCTCTGTGCCTTTATTCCAGTAACTTTATTCCAGTTACCCTGTATAGACATCATATTTCATTTACTTTTTTATTTAAAACTTTAAACTTCTATTTTTAATTTGTTCTAGAGTACACTTTTATTCTGGCCCATTAAATGCAACATTATTTTAACTTGTCAATATAAAAATCTCAATAATTATATTCTATCATCTCACCTGTTTCATTATTATAGCATGTGAAATGAAGTGCACCGGAGAAAAGCTCCAGACCGATGATGGCGTAGATGATGATGACAAACATAACAAGGAGAGCAATGTTGAGCAGTGGGACCATAGCCTTCAGAATAGAGTTTAACACCACCTGGAGACCTGTAAAGAGATAGTAGTCAAAGGTATGCTGGTAATTATGGTAGTGATAAAGCATAACAAGGCTGTTTGTAATATTGATGTAAAGAAAAAATTTACATTAAAAATAATGTGTACTCTATATAAAGCTCTGAAGTGTAATACTATCCTGACCTCAAATATGTGCAAGAGGGCTGTAACAGAACCCATGGGTACCAAATGAGAAACAAATTGCTATGATATTCCAAGAAGGTATCTCAACAGAAACAGAAATGCCATGCAAATAAAGGGTCTTAAAATGTGAAAAGACCTCCCAATTAAGATAAAAAACCAACATTGAATGTAATGAAACCCCCCTTTTCTGGCTGAGCCCCGGAGGCTCCCTGGAGCTTATCAGGCTAATGTACATTATATTAGACCTGGACATTAGCTATGGAGTTCAGACCTACCAGGGGCCATGAGCCAGAGCCTGGCCCCTTCAGAGGTGTTTCAGGGAGCAATGGCCCTGGAAAACCCCCCTGTGGTTGGGGGTTTTCCTTATCTGCCATCGACCGGGGTTAGGCACCCAGAAAGGTAGGCATAACAAAACAAACCCCACATGGTAAGAAACAACAAAAACCGAACAGAGAGGTAGAACTCCCTACAATCCCAAAGAAACAAGCATATGTCACACACACTACTGCTGCGCCGCTCGTACGCTCAGCCCTCCCCTCCCGAGAGAGTGAGAGAGGGGGGCCCCAGACCTCACCGCGCCGGCTGCATAGCATTCCAGTTCGGAAGCTAAGCTTCAACAATGGCGAAAAAAATGCCGATCGGTGGGAGGGAGGGTTGCCAGGGAGCCTCGGGACTCACCCAGAAAATGGCGTTTCATTACATTACATTCAATGCTGGTTTTCTGAGGGGAGCCTCTATGGATCACTGGGGCTAAATACCCAAAGAGAAGGAAGAGAGAGGGCTGACCTGGGAGGAGGCTGCCACAAACTCCACAACGCGAAGTCGAGACAACAGGCCAAAGTCGAGACACCCTGCGACCCATAGCAACCCAAGAACGCCCAGGAGCAGACAGGCTCACAAAATAACGGGCGGTCAGGAACCTGTGTGACCAAATTCCCGCACTCGAATATGAGCCCAAGACACGATACCAAATATGGCACCCAAAGCTGCAAACGGCCGAACGGCACGGGCGCGAAGATAAACGGCATGCTGGCTAGACTGAATAACCCAACAGACGACCTAGGAGACCCTAGCTCTGGCACGGGGAATGAGGGGAAACCAGATCAATCCAAAGCACATCCCCAGCCACCACAACCGAGGCACGCAGGTAACGGCAAGGAGCCGCAACCAGACACAACACATGATGCACCCCCGGCCGAACCAACCAAACACCAATAACCCAAGGACCCCTCCGGAAAGTAGCCGTCTCGGTCTTTGCCAGAATAGACGGAGAAGGCTGCAAACCATACAGACATATCCCCAGTACCAAAAGAGCAGAAACCCCTAAGCCAGAGGAGAGCAGGAAGGTTCCCGACCCGACCCCCAGAGGCCAATGCCAACAAAAACAGGGCCTTGGGAAAACAATCTTGAACCAAAGAGGCCACCACAAACTGAGGAGAGGAAAGGAAAGATAAGAGAGCACCCTGACCAAGGACCAAGACGGCTCAGGCGGCGCATGAGCAGGCCGGAGTTGAAACAAAGCACGAGAAGCTTACGGAATGGGGCGGATGTGACTTCCACCCCGAGCGCAAGCTGGAGTTGCTCCACCAGCGCCACATGATACGAGGTAACAGTAATAAGCATCAAATGACGGTCCTGAAAAAAACAAGAAAGGACAAGACAACCCGATCCGAAAGAGAAGACAACCTACAACGAGCAAGAAATTGATGAAAAGAAACACCAGGAAATTTCATACGATCGCCGAGACAAAGCTTGCAGGTGGGACACCATCAACGAAGCCACCTGATCTCCATAGAGATGCTTCTTGAGGAAGAGACAAAGAAGCAATCCAAGAGTCCCAAAGAAGATCCAGCCAGGTCCGAACCCGGGACGGAACCAGATGAAAAGTCCTTCAGTTCACCAGGAACCCGAACCCGGCGATCAGGAAAGAACCATACCCCTGGCGAGCAGACAAGCGGACAGACTGGGAGCCCGCACCAGCCAGTCAGCGAGGTAGGCCAAAACCGAATCCCGAGCAGGCGCAGACAAGTCACCAAGATACGGTAAAGAGGCGTAAATACATTAAGTGCCAATTACAAACTAGGGAAGGCAACAAAAGCGGCAAGCCTGAAGCCCCACCACCAACTGTGCCAGTCCCGGAACCCTGGAGAGGAACGTGCCAAGAAGTGACCCGGAGGTCCAGGGACACCACCCCAGGCACCCGGTCCCAACAGAAGCCGAACCGGAGACAACTGTCATCCGAAGAGGGGCAAAGAATCCAGGACACATACTTAGCAAGTCCAGAAGAACTGCAGATCCGCAAAGTCCCGTGTTTGCATTGGAACAGGCGGGAACCCCGGAAGGATGGGGTGGATCAACCATCACCAAACGCACCCCACACCAAGATGACTTGAAAGGATCTGAGCCCCTACCGAAACTAAATTTTATATATATATATATATATATATATATATATATATATATATATATATATATATATATATATATATATATATATATATATATATATATATATATATATATATAAGTGTATCATGGTCCCTGATAGGTCTGAACTCCATAGCTAATGTTCCAGTCTAATATAACATACATTAGCCCAATAAGCTTCAGGGAGCCATAGGGACTCCCCTCAGAAAAAACTGTATTACTTTCAACAATTTAAATGAGAAACTAAGAAATACATATTGAACATCATGTAATAAATTTAATTCTAAATAAATTAATTTATTGTTATTGTGAATATTGAATGTTATATCCTCCCTCCCCCTCCCACGAAGGAGGGAAGGGGGTTGCGCTAACGAGCAGAGGTACTAGTCACATGAAGGGTTGCTTCTTTGGTTTCTTTCTAGAGCAGTTATTTTGATCTTTCGGAATGTAGATGCACAGGTTAACCAGACAGTGATCTGTTTTGATTCGTCTAACTTTCTGGCTCCTTCCCTGGTTGATGGCAATTATGACATACTTTAAATGTAAAGCACTCATAGGCCACTGCTCCCTGTGCCTCTCTGAGGGGGGCCAGGTTCTAGCTCATGATCCCAGGTAGGCATAAGGACTCTTGTGACTGATGACCCCAAACTAATATAGCACATATCCATCGGATAGCTTCAGGGAGCCTCCAGGGCTTACCCAGAAAATGGTGTTTCATTACATTCAACATTTTTTTTTAACTTTTATTATTTTTCCAATGATAAAACTCAAATGATAATCAAATGTTCAAATGTTCATATAAAGCTTAAATGTTCTCACCCAAAAATATTAAATATTAATTTTAAAAACATCTAAAATAAGCTGGGGTTTACTCAGAATTTCATATCACTCAGGACTGGACTTTTAACCATTATAAAATCAAAAAGTTTACTTGATGATATACAGTGCAGGTATAAAAATATCTAGAGCACATGAAATTAAGCCTAGTTCTAGAATACTACTAGATTTTATTGTAGAAAATACCATAGCTGCTAAAGATTTCCTTAATTTTTGTTTAAATTTTACCAGCACCTTGGACAAAGAAAATAATCCCTTGAGGTTATAAGACTTACTTGGGACACCGGAGACAAGTCTGAGGGGACGCAGGACTCTGAAGGCTCTTAATGCCTTCACATCAAACCCTGCCTCCCCTCCTTCTCCCTGCATCAGGAAGTCCAATGCCCCACTCACCAATCTGCCAAAAGTCCAATGTTTTGTGGTTACTGATGTATGTAAAAGAATATAACCATAGTACAAACACTGATGTACTAAGCAATTAGACAGTAGAACTTTGTACACACTTTATAGAGTCCAAAAAATGAAGCTAAAAAACTTACCTAAATATTCCTAGGCCTAGTATAGCACATATATGTACTATATTATGCCTCAGATAATGTGTATTAGGCCTAGGAAAGTTAGGTTAGGTTAGTTTAGTTTGTCTTTGCAACATAAGTAGAAAATTGTTTTCCAGTTTGTCCAAATTCAATAGTATCGATTTCTACTTTCTATTTGCGTTGTACATCGGTATATGTGTAGTGCTATGGTCCTCATCCTTCCTATAAGTACTGTACTACCAAAACAGAAGGATGGACTGTATGTATAGAAGGATGGAGGGCATGTATCCATATTGCAGCACCAAATGCACCTCCGTGGCATTAATAACAATGTGAAAAATTACTACCTGTATAGCTATGCCAGATTCTGTGCCCTACTTGGTACTACTAAAATAATGCATATTTTGATGGAAAAATTACTTTTAATAATTTAAAATAAAACATTCTCAATGACAAAATAATTCTGCATGCAGAATGCATATGCAGTAGTAAATTTTAAACAGAAAATATTTTACCATATCATACAGCAACTTACCCTATGACAACAATGAGGAAATCTAAAGTGTTCCATACACTTCTTATATAAGCTCCTGGATGGAGGACAAACCCGTATGCTATGATCTTCATAAAGCACTCAAGAGTGAAGATCACCATGAAGATGATCTCAATTTGTTCCTGTCAAAAGAAAGATTTCCATTAACTTCACACCAATCTATTACATCCATCCAAAGACATCAGGTGGTACATACTGTACATGAACTTGGCAAGTACATTCATAGGCAATAGCTAGCACATAAACAGTTATTGGCTCAGACACCCATAGGCATCAGCTAGCACATACACTGTGCTAGCTGTGCATGAGCTGTGCGCACTGTTTGGAAGGGGAGTCCCTTTCCATTATAACATCAGGCAGTAAAGATTTTTCTGGAGTGCACTCTCTGGCACGTTTTGTCTGCCTACCACTAGGTCCTGGTTGTGGCTCACTGCTCGATTTTCTCACAACAAAACGATCCATTGAAGATTGTTTTTCCCTTCTTTGCAACACTTGTCGGTAGTAAGACATCACATTGTCATTTAAAAGATCAATGCAATGGCCTGCTACAGCTTTATCTGGGTGAGTTTTTCAACAAAACTTTGCAGTTCTTCCCATACTTCACACATTTTCTTAATGAGGAAGGGACATCCTCTACTACCTCTACTCACAACTATTTTCTTAGGTTGAGCCTTACCACTGGCTTTCTTGGGACCCATGGCGAGATATATAATAACAACTTTTATGCTCAAATGGCCAAAAATCCGACAAAAAACTGTAAATCCTTGTGAAGAATTCAGGTGGGCTAGTCACTGGGCGCAAGGCTCTGGTAAACTGAAGAGCGATCGCCGTGCCACCACGCACTAGGGCTGCCTGTACGCGTATCAACACCCATCATTTTCTGAGCCAATGCTCGTATTCCGATGTAAATTTTCCAAACAAATCCTGCTCGTAACCCAAAAAACTCGTAAACAGGAATGCTCGTAATCCGAGGTACAGTACCACTGTAATTAGATGTGCGTGTTAATTCCACATAACCTATCCCTAAGATTTCCACATTCTAAGAAGTTCTACACTAATCCTATATTCGCTAATTACAATTAATATTTCTTCCCAAGGGTACAGAATCAATTAAGCTAGTTGAGAAGTAACATGCTAAAGGTTGGTCGATTTGGTAAGTCAGGAGACGCTTATAATATAAGTCATCGAATCACGGATCATCCTCAGTTTAAATCCAATAGTGGTTCAGAGACAGAAGCTCTAGAGATACTGCAAATCTTCAACGCTATTGACATTCATCAGCATGCATCATAATACTCAAGTGACCGGCATGCCATCACACCATTGCTCACCAAGTTTCACCCTTAAATTTCTGTATACTACATTCATACAACTATATATATTTTACTAATGCCTGTGCTTATTGTCACCAGAACTGACATAATAAGGGCATTGATGACAGTGGCGGTAGCATGCATAGCCTCCATGAGAACTGTTGGCATGGAACAGACATAGTGGGCTTTATCAGTCATAATCTGATGGTGGTAAAAAATAGCCTCCATCTGTATGAACCATAATTCTGGCTCATTTGTGTTGTATTCTGAAAACCTGGTGGAGAAATCCAAGACAAAAGTTCTTCATCTTCGAATGCCGATGCCTGCAGGAAAATATCTCCATTGATCGCCTAAAACCAGCACACTGTAATGCTGTCCCAGATCTTCTCCCAGAAGCACATTCGCCAACAATATCATACACTTTTCAGCCACAGTTATCAGCAGCACCACTACCTGATCCTATGACAATGGACAATCCAGCACAACCCCCACTCCCACCCCACAACCCCAATTAGATGACAACAGCGAAGAAGTAAACTTCGACGATTATACTACATGAGCAGGGCGTACAATTCATCAACCAACCAGGTTCCTTAATCATGTATCTTTTCATCGCCTGGGAGGGGGAAGTACTGTAGCAATTAAATTAATAGTAACATAATTGCTTTCAATATAGTTGTTACAAGTCATATGAAAAAATATTCTAATCATGAATACAGTTAAATGTACTTACTAATTGTGCATTTGTGGCGTTGGAGTCTGAGTTTGGGTAGGGTGTGTAGACAGCCAACGCCACACAGTTGGCGAAGATGGTAAACAAGATGAACCATTCGAACGGTCTGGTAAAATCTGATTAAGGAAAACTGTACGTACTAGAAGAGATACTTATGAGTGAATAAAAAAAAAATGCATAATACCCTGTACAGTACTGTATACCCAATGATTTTTTAATTACTATAGTGTACTGTATTACACGGAAGTCTTTAGTGTATACAATAAAATTACACATCAATAGCAACCACATTAGCAATAATGTGGCAGCTACTTCACTTTCCAAGAAATTCTATGGCAAAAACTTAAAAGGTTCCCAATAATCCCATGTGCATTAATGACATCGGCACATGTTCCCAAGAAATTCCATATACATACTACAAATGATAATTTGCAACAGCTCCACTTACCACTGCAACATCATTCCATCAGGCATTCCACAAAATACTAACAACATCCAACAGAATCCAAGCAGTTTCCCATGAACCAAATTATGAGCAGCCTGGAGCTAGAAACAGAGTCAGGAGGACATGAATATAAGGCCACCAAATCACAGCAGCAATCAGTCTCACTCTACAGACAGTTAGGAACAATAACACTTCTGATATAAGTACTGTCTCCACTCAGTTATCTGGACTATATGGGAAGGACCCCCAGCCGGATAATCACATTTTCCGGATTAGAGTACTTTTTCATCTCTGAGTCCAAAAGTGACTATTTCCAACTATTTTTTATATTACAAACAACATACTGTACTTAGTTAACACACCATCATTATGCTCACTATTTCTACATCATCTCATGGTCACTCTTACCCCCACTGTCTCTCATGCTTGTGCTTACCCCACTATCTTTCATGCTCACTCTTTCCCTACCATCTTTCATAATTATTCTTTCCTTACTATATCTTATGCTTATTCACTATCTCTCATGACTACTCTTTCTTCAACTTCTCTCATGCTTGCTATTTCCTCACCAACCCTCATGCTCACTATTTCTTTAGCATCTCTCATGCTCACTTTAATCACAATCTCTCATACTAGCTTGTTCACCACCATCTCTCATGCTCGCTGTTTCCATATTGTCTCTCTTGCACAATCTTTTCCCACCATTTCATACTCACTGTTCCATAACATCCCATACTAAAATTAATCCACCATGTCTCAAGCTCCTCCCCCACCATCTCTCATACTCACTATCTCCTCACTGTCTCTCACTTTACAGATTCCCATTTCTCCACCATTTTCTCCCCAACCCTCACTCCTTTCCCTGTCACTGTTCCTATCACCAGATTGCATAGTAGTATACTCGGAAAATTTCCCCAGAGAAATGCGAGCTGCCTGGCAGCTATTGTCGGTCTCTATCCAGTCCTCCACTTTCCCTGATTCTCCTTTACTTTCTTTCTCTTGCTACCCTTCCTTCTTTAAAGTGTTTTAAAGTGAAGCCTGTGTACTATTCAGGTTACCTATTTGAGATACTGTATATATAATGTATATACTGTATACTGTTTCAACAAACTCGAGCACCGAGGGAAACTGAGTCTGCTATTCCTGAAGTTTCTCCATGTTCTTGTACTCAGTTGCTTCGCTCCCTTACATTCCTGATTGAACCATGGATTCATCTGTTGCTTTCCATTTTTCTGCTTTTGGGTCAGGATAAACCTGTCTGCAGCTTCCTGGCACTTCTGGGTACCAGCACTTCTTCTTTACTCTGAGTTCTGTTTCCCATGGTATTCACATTAGGAGGATCCTCAACTCATCATATTTTCCTCTTCGGTAATTTAGCCTTTTCCTTTCAGATCCCTTCCTTGAATATGTTATCCCTACCTCCACCAGATACTCAAATGTCAATATGCTGTGGTCACTCATTCCTATGGGGGGCTTTAAATTTTACTTCTTATTTTTTACTCATTTAAGGTGAATATCAGGTCGAGTCTAGCTGGTTCATCAATGCCTCTCATTCTTGTAGCTCCCTTGACTTGTTGGCTCAGAAGGTTTCTTGTTATGACATTAAAAAGAGTTTAGCTCTCCATGTATTTGGTCCTCCATGTGGTACCCGATTCTCCCAATCTATCTTTTCGTGGATGAAGTCGCCCATGATTAAGAGTCTAGATACATTTTTGCAGGCAACTGGAGCTGCTTTCTCTATTATATTAATGGTTGCCACGTTGTTTCTATCGAACTCCTGTCTGGGTCTTCTGTCATTTAATTGAGGGTTGTAAATGACTGCTACTATTATCTTAGGTCCACCAATTGTCATAGTTCCTGTTATGTAGTCCGTGAATCCTTCACAGCCCAGAATTTCCATCTCTTCAAAATTCCAGTCCTTCCTTATCAGCAGGGCCACTCCTCCTCCTCCTTTGCAGATGACACTAGGATCTTCATGAGAGTAGGCAACATAGAGGACACGGCAAACCTCCAGTCAGATATAGATCAGGTCTTTCTATGGGCTACAGAAAATAATATGGTGTTTAACGAAGATAAGTTCCAGCTCATGCGCTATGAAAAAAATGAAAATATAAAAACGGAAACCACGTACAAAACTCAGGCAAATCATAACATAGAACAAAAAGGCAATGTAAAGGATCTGGGTGTACTCATGTCGGAAGACCTTACCTTTAAAAAAACAATAAAGTAGCCGTCACAACTGCAAGAAAAATGACAGGTTGGATAACAAGAACTTTTCGCACTAGAGATGCTATACCGATGATGATACTTTTCAAAACGCTTGTGCTCTCTAGAGTGGAGTACTGCTGCACAATGACAGCCCCTTTCAAAGCTGGAGAAATTGCTGACCTGGAGAGCGTGCAGAGATCCTTTACTGCTAGAATCCACTCAGTAAAACATCTAAACTATTGGGACCGACTAAAGAGCCTAAAACTGTACTCCTTTGAGCGCAGGCGGGAGAGGTACATAATAATTTACACGTGGAAAATATTAGAGGGGCTGGTCCCAAACCTGCACACAGAAATAACATCACATGAGACCAGAAGACATGGCAGGATGGGCAGAATACCCCGTTGAAAAGCAGAGGTGCAACAGGTACTCTGAGAGAGAACTCTATCAACATCAGAGGCCCGAGACTGTTCAACACGCTTCCACTACACATAAGGGGCATAACTGGCTGACCCCTCACAGTGTTCAAGAGAGAACTGGATAAGCACCTCCAAAGGATACCTGATCAACCAGGATGTGACTCATACGTCAGGCTGCGAGCAGCCGCATCCAACAGCCTGGTTGATCAGTCCAGCAACCAGAAAGCCTGGTGGACGACCGGGCCACGGGGACGCTAAGCTCAGGAAGCACCTCAAGGTAACCTCAAGGTAAGGTAAGGTAACCTCCTCCTCCTCCTCTCCCTTCCCTCTCTTTCCTTACTATACAGTTGTCCTACCTAAACACTGCATTTATGATGCCTAACAATTTCATTTTTGTGAGTCCTATTACACCTAGGTTTTCTTTCTGCACCCTTTCAGCTAGTTCACTTGCTTTATTACTAATCCCATCGATGTTTGAGTACATTACCTTGAAGCTCACTTTCCTATATCCACTATCACACACTCCCCATTGGTACAGGAACCCGTTCCATGGGCAGGGCTACTTGGGTAGGCTCATCCTCCTGTGGGGTAGTTACCAGGGGTTTGGAGGGAGGTGGGGAAGGGGATTGAGGGCTTAGCTCTTACCTGGGCCGGATTGAACAAAAAGAAATCCAGGGGGTGGGGAGCAGGGTGCTTTTTGGGGGAGAGGGCTCGTCCTCCTGAGGGGTAGTTATCAGCGGTATGGGAGGGAGGTGAGGTGGGGGATGGAAGGCTTAGATCTTGCCTGGGCCTGCTTAGAGCATGGAAGAGCAGTGGATGGGGAGGCAGGGGATGCTCAGGGTGAGGGGGAAAAGAGGATTTGGGTAGTATGGTGGTTGTGTAGGGGGGAAGGGAGAGTTTGGGCTAAGGGTGGGGGGCTCCTATGGGGTGGCAGGTGGAGATGTTGCAATTCCCTCTGGGGTTCCCTCTAGGGGTTCCTGAATTGCTAGTTTGGGGTTCCCCACTCCCCTCTGGGATTGTCAGGTTGGAGGCTGAGGTTCCATGCCTCCCTTCCCTCTTCCTGTGCCTTTTCCTTGTATCTGCTGCCTGCATTATCTCGTCCCTGATCATGTCCCTCTGAAAGAATACCTCTCTGTATTCTCTTTCATATTGCAGTGTGCTCTTCTTTGCTATAATGTCCTCTTTGATAGCCTCATTCCTAAATACTACCTTTAACAATCAGTTTTTGTCTTTGTAGTACTGGCCAAGCCAGAAAATCTTCTCTATGCATTGCTCAGCCCATTCCATTTGGATCTCTTTCAGGATCCCTGACACTGCAGCTTTGTCCTTAGCCCTCCACTCTTCCTGCATAGAACCTTCTTGTTCCCTAATACCTACCATGACTACAGCTCTTTTTCTTTCCATTACCTGACTCGTGCATCTTGCTGCCTCCCATGAAGTTACTGCTGTCATTGCAACTTCCTTGACTGTGGACATGGATTCTGGACTCTTCTTCAGCATTTCAGCAAACATAGCACTCATTGTAGAGGTCCTGCCATTGCTATATCACCTGCTACCTGGGGGATAGTTGCCTGGTCCTGAATCTGAGGAGGGCTTGATTTTATTTTTTTGTCTCCTCCTGTGCTGCACTTAGTTCCATTTGTAGTTTAATTATGGTTTCCCTCATGTCTACTAATTCCCCACTGATTTCCATCCTTGTACGAGCGCTCATCTCCATGTATGACTCTCCTTGTCCCTCTCCTCCACCTGTGTTCTCTTGTCCTACCCTCATGCTTGATTTCTTTTTTTAGTACATAGAGTTAGTGTTAGACTTCAAGGATCAGAGATAGGAGGGATATAGAGAGAGAGCAGGATGCTAAGGGGGGATGCTAAGAGGGGAGAAAGAAGGAGAGAGCACTGAGTGGGGGAGAGAGAGAAAAAAAGAGGATGAGGCCAATCAGGGTTGTGGGGGGGGGGGGAAGGAAAGAAGGGGCAATGTTGGAGGGTGAGGGAAAGAATTTGGTGTAGTGGATTTGTTGTATGTGGAGGGTGTGTGTGTTGGAGGGGTATTGGGTGAGAGGGGGGTGGGAAGGTGGGGCGGGGAGTAGCTGGTGGCAGGGGTAAAGAGTTCACATATAGGTGTGAAAAGACTAGTAACTAGTATATTGTCTCTTGAGATTCGTTTTCGTCTTTTAACTTATATCCAAGACTAATTATTATATTAAAAGAACACTGTGCACCATATGACTGACTCAAGAGGCACTTATCAGCCAAGTCAACTGCCGACTTTCCGGCCAGGGATGCCAGATTGGGCTACAAGTAGCGAATTGGGCTACTTTCCAGAGCCCCGCGCTCCCAAATGTTTAATTTCGCCACTTGCGACTTTTTGGGCTACTTTAAAAACAAGTTGGGCTATTAATGTTAAGAAACTCAATGATGATTTTTATGCTTTTTATAATGTCATGTGTACAAATCACAGCCGTGTCCAATAGCTTGATTGAATAGACCACTTACCGCAGGAGGCCAGGTCAGAGACCGACCCCCTGGGGACGTTGATCCTAGGAACTTCCCAAAGAAAAAGTAACCGCAAGGCAAGCTAATCCTCCCCAGGGGCTATAGATTTCCCAATCTTAATTGCCATTAATACTTCATCCAGGATACTGTCTGTGTTAAGTGACCTCCCACTGTTGCCTACTGTAAATATTAGGTTTCTCTTTAGGTGTTTCCAAGAATCAAATGACTGTCGTTAGAGCGGATTAGCATACAGTGAACTTGGCAGCTTCATCTGTGCTTTCATTGTTAGTGTGGCTCTGACCTCCAGAAGGATAGTTCGACACAAGTTACCGCATATAGAAAAGAAGTTACCGCTGTTACTTTTAGAATTTGCTTAAGTGTTAAGATAAAGAAGTGTAAAATGGGGAAGTGGTCTAAATACCAGGAAGCGTTTCAGATGTCCTGGCTTAAGGATCCCGTGTTTGAAAAGTGGTTGGCTGAAGTGAAAGAAGATGGAAATAAGGCATATTGTAAAGTTTGTAGAACTGAGATAAGAGCTCATAGAAGTGGTTTAAAGAAACACAGTGAAACATTAAAACACAGCAAAATATATCGGAGGTAAGTCATCAGCAGATGAGCATCAAATCTGTTTTATCAAAGAAGGAAGATAAATCTTTTTTTTTCATTTCATGTAATCTGTTATCATTTTTTGTCTATAATTTTGCAAGTATTTACCTCCTTAAAATTTTCTTAGATTAAGGACCTGCCCGAAACGCTGCGCGTGCTAGTGGCTTTACAAGACTGTAATTACCATATTTGTATCCTCACATTCCTTATGTACATTCTTGTATATGCATAAATAAATAAATAAATAAATAAACTTACTAAATTTGAATGTCGTCTGTCTGTATGTACTGTCGCTACCTAGAAATCTAACATTGTTTGTAACTCATCATGTATGTATGTACTTTTACCTGAATAAACATTTGATTTGATTCGATTTGACTAGACAAAAAATTGGGCTGCAAATTCGCTACTTTTTGACCGTCAGCTCGCTACTTTTAGCAATTTGGATCTGGCAACCCTGTTCCCGGCAGGGAAGTCGTAGCGGCACGGAAGGTCTGGCAGCAGGAGAGAATGTGACCGGAGGGAAGTGTGCGGTGGCAGGGAAAGTGTGGTGGCAGGGGAGTGTGTAACGGCAGGGAAGGTGTGACAGCAGGGAAGGTGTGGCAGCAGGGAAGGTGTGGCAGCAGGGAAGGTGCGACAGCAAGGAAGGTGTGGCAGCAGGGAAGGTGCGGCAACAGGGAAGGAGGAGTTTTTTTGCGAGTCGTTATGATTTATAGTTATAGTACATTATATATTATCCGTTTGAGAGTTTTAATATCAAAATGCGAAGTATTATATGAGACTTCCACACTTCCCTGTGGTTGGCTGACCAGACATAAAAATAACAGTAGCAGAAAATATAATTGGGTTTCCTTCCACAGCAAGGTGAACGATTATGTAACAATTATTTTCGTCATCTGTTATTACAGTATTTATTGACAGTGACAGTCACCGAGCGTAATGCAAAATCTGACAAAGACACGAGTTGGCAGTTTGGTGGTTGAAAGGCCACATAGTCAGCAATGGCGTACCGCGTCCACGGCCCGGTACGACGCCGTATAATACTGCCTCATAAATCAACCTGGTTTTGCTACAATTCATTGTGTCGGGGGACAGACAGGCAGCTAGTTTATACATATAATATATGTTACGCTTATATCGAGCTATCCCCACCCCCCCCCAAGAGTCAAATTAATGACCCTCGCCAGGATGCAGCCTCACAATTTTTTTTTTTTAGTTTAGTTTAGAGTTCATTTATTAAGCACCCCCATACCCATATTATGGGCGGTGGTAGACAGCTCCTGGTCACCTAGTTACTGCTAGGTGGACTGGGGCGTAATTGGAAACGTGCCCAACCATTTCTGTCCCGCCCGGGATTCGAACCCGGAATTCTCGATTGAGAGTCGAGGACGACCTCGATAATAATAATTTTATTCACAAGAAGGTACAATGGGTTGGCGAGATTGCATAAGATGGACCCAGTCCATCCTCCTGTTTTGATAGCACTTATAGGAAGGATAAGGACCATAGTACATATACCGACGTACGACGCAATTAGGAAGTAGAAATCGGCACTATTGAATTTGGACAGATCGGAAAAAAATTCTACTTATGTTGCAAAGAAAAACTAAACTAACTTAACGTTCCTAGCCCCTAATACATACTATCTGAGGCCTTATATAGGACATACGTGTGCTATATAGGCCTAGGAATATTTAAGTTTTTTTAAGCTTCCTTTTTCGACTATAAATTGAATAGTACCAAATTCTACTATCTAATTGTTTAAGACTTTGATGTTTGTACTATGGTGCACATAGTTACAAAAAGTACTATCTAAACAAGAGGATGGGTTGTATTAACCGTACATGTATTAACCGTACATGTATTAACCGTACATGTATTAACCGTACATGTATTAACCGTACATGTACAAACTTGTGACACGCTAGTCTAACATTGCCTCATCAGTTGCCGATACTAACTATACCTGCTGCATATAAAATATTTCTACTCACCAGCACTTAAATAGTTCATACAGGCAGTTCTTCAACTAATATTAGTCTTCCTTACTGTATACTAGGTACAAATTATACGTGAAGATTTTGAGAGGGGAGAGGCGGCCGGTTCTCCCCCTCCCAGGACAGAGTCCACACTGCCAGGCTCCGTCCTGGCCGGCTGTGGCGTGGCCGCTAGTAGGTCACGAGGAGACATGATGTGACTAATCACTGCTGAATGAACTCGCCCTCTGGCGAAAAAATTAATAACAAAATTGAATAGACAGTTGACGTATGTGTTAAATAATGTGTTATGTGTTATATTATAAGCACATCAATACTGTATCTTGCTTAGCTAAATATTTTAGTTTATGAACAAATTATGTGCCTTTAACTTTTCCCAGGATGGATAGAAGTGAGCATAACATTTTAATTAAATATATGCTAACCAAGAATCAATTCTGTAAATTATTAACCAAAATATGCTTAACTAAATACGGGTGGGGTCTTGGTGAGTTCGTGGTGTGCCTTCAGTCGTGGTGTGCGGCTGGCTTCTGCTCTGCCGGAGGGCACTGGATGACTTTAGCGTTTTAGTTGGGGGGCCGAGTTTTGGTTTTGCTACCCAGTGTTCCCTGTGCCTCAGTCTTGCTCCAGACTGGAGGATAAGGAGCTGTGTGGGGCTGGACCGGTGCTTGTCACCCTGAGGGACCCCTGGGGCTCCCCCAGTCATCTACCCGTTTGCGTTTCTTTGCCGTGAGGCATAACAGTTTCAAGTGATTGGTGATTGATGTCACTCGTTTCGCGATTAGGCTTGGCGCGTCACCTTTCTGGGCTTCGCGATTAACCCATCATGGGTACGCCGGGGCGCATCCACTCCCACGATCGTCGTCGCCCCTAAATCAACAACAACTCTCTGTTATTGGCCCCTCTCAGTACCTCCAGCGTCCCCCGCGAGCCACATCTCTCTTCCCTGGAACTGCCGCCCAGTTGGGTGGGTGTGGAGCAAGACTAGTAACTGCGTGATTCACCATAGATGTAAAGTGCCTTGTATAGTGACTGTTGTGACCCTCTTGTTGAATCACTTGGGATGCAAAAGATTATTGATGTGTGTATTTGTGTAGGTGATTGAATATATATGTATATGTATGTATGAGTATGTGTATATGTATATATAACATTAATAATTGTGTAACTAGCATCAAAAGATTGTTATTTGCTTAGCTAAACGAACTAGAGGGGTTCAGTTCCTGAACCGATTATGTGCCTCTGTAACCCTTTACACCACCGCCCACGGGATGGGTATGGGGGTGCATAATAGAGAAAGAAATTGAATTGGCGATTGTTTATCATCTTGAGAAGGGGAAGAGCAAATATATGGTAATAGTGGGGCCGCTCGACGGTGAAGAGAATAGCGACTGTTTACGGTGTCGAGGAGAGAGGAAGAGCAAACGTTTATGGTACCCAAGGGATAAGGGGCGGAAAGGTCAGTGGAACTGGTGCAGATTTTATGGTTGCAGTGGGAAGCATGAATAATATAGCGAGTTTCATTCACTTATTATGTGCCCCATACCCATCCTGTGAGTGGTTGTGAAAATGATTACAGGAGAGCATAATAAAATAAAAATAAAATGTTTATTCAGGTAAGGTACATACATACAAGAGATTTTACATAAATTGAGTAAATTGATTTTACATAAATTGACCTACCATCAGCCAGTCAGCGATCAGGGGCCAGATTCACGAAAGCACTTACGCAAGCATTTACGAACGTGTACATCTTTCCTCAATCTTTGACCACGTTGGTTACATTTATTAAACAGTTTACAAGCATGAAAACTTCCCATTCAACTGTTGTTATTGTTATAAACAGCCTGCTTCGGAGCTTTGGAGCTCATTAACTGTTTAATAATTGGAAACAAAGCCGCCAAAGATTGAGAAAAGATGTACAGGTTCGTAAGTGTTTACGTAAGTGCTTTCGTGAACCCAGGTGTCTTCACGCCACCACGTGCAGCAGCAGTTGACGCACAGTATTTGAAGGGGAGGGGGAAGACACAGTATGTGTCTCTCATGAGCGAGCCACTGGGAAAATTTCGCAACCGCTCCTTACAGGAAGCAGTGGCTTGAATTGTCGTAACACTTTACCATGTTTAGACACTTATGTTGCCACGTATGACATACTTGTACGTGTGGCTGACACTCTTCAGGTAAGTTGTCCATTTAGAGTAAACATCGTTTATTGTGTAAGTATACCAAATGATTTACAGTAGTGCCTGGTAGTGCACAAGGACCCAACACGTTGCCCCTTCTATTGATGACCTTACTGATTATTTAAATATTTGTAAAGCATACAAGATGAAAATATTACCACATAGGAATTGTGTGACACCTTCACACATAACTGTAAAAACATCAAGATAAATTGACTATGTCATTTCAAAACATGTGAGAGACATGTCTCTAGAGGCAGTTTATCCTTAAGGTGTGTGACCCCCCCCCCCCCCACACACACTGCCCTCCTGAGGTGTAATATATAAGATAAGTAAGATAAGAAGGAGTACTCACCAGCAGCGTGGTAGTGGCCCCGGAGACATCCACCTCGATCATCTAAGACTCACCACAATATTAAACATAACAAAGTATAAAATGACTCATGTATATAACACCAAATATCAGACCTTACCCCATACCACACTCCATGGTAGGAGGTGGGCAGAACAGGAAATAAATATGTAAACAAGGACTGGTTCTGCTTAAAAACAATAATGCAATAATGTCTATTATGTGTGTGTATATATATATATATATATATACATATATAAAAGGATACTTCCATTCTACGACGTCTATGCAGACCTTCCTCAGCGGGTTCTTGAGGCCCAGGCAGAAGAGGGCGCGGGCTGGCCGGTTCTCTGGAGGCTTGCCCACGGGCCGGCGGGGAGGCGGCCGCTTCCGCTGTGGGTGGCATCAGGATGTGGGCAATGGTGGCCGGGGCAATGGTGGCCGGGGCAATGGTGGCAAGGACCCAAACAATATGGGATAGGGGACAATGATGGGAAATGTCACAAAAATTGTGGGAGGGGGGGTGGAATAAAAAAAATTGTGGGGGCAGGACAAAAATTGTGTGGGGGGGGCAGGATAACAATCGTGGGGGGGAGTAGTACAAAAATTATGGGGAAAGGGGCAATAATTATGGAAATTGGGACACAAAATTGTGGGGACGGGAATAATAATGCAGGAACAGGGCAGTGATTCAGGGGAATAGGGGCAATAATGTGGGATATGAACAATAGTGGGCGGGGAAAATGGGACAGGGGGAGAGGGGTGGAGGGAGGGAAGGGGGAGAGGGGTGGAGGGAGGGAAGGGGGAGAGGATAGACGGAAGGGGGAAGAGAGGAAGGAAGTAGGGAATAAGGAGAAAGGAGGGAGTAAAGGGTGAGAAAGGAGGTGCGAGTAAGGAGAGAGACAGGTGGGAGAGGGGGGGAGGGTGTATGAAAGGGTCGTGAACAAATGAGGGAACAAAACAAACATATTATTAATCTCAAATTACAGTATTGTTAATTTTAATAACTTATAATTATCAAGTAATTCCTCAATTCCCGTCTTCCCAGATGGATGGAGTGATGCCAGGAGGTGATATATCTGTTAAGTACTTTACAAGCACTAAGATGCCTTGTGCCATTAACAAGTGACTATGAATTATACTCAAAAATATAGAGACAAAAATCATGTATAAAAAAATATAGTTTTAACACGGGGAATTAATTTTTTGCTATCTACAGATCTATTTCTACATCTACAGGCGCGTGAAAATGTCTAGGGCTGGTGCAAGAGGCAACATTGCAGACAATGTGCGGCGCGTGGAGCGTGCAGAGAGAGCCAAGCTAGCTAGAGGCAGGCCACACCACACATAGGCCTACGGTACTCCAGTGCAGGCCACACCACACATAGGCCTACGGTACTCCAGTGCAGGCCACACCACACATAGGCCTACGGTACTCCAGTGCAGGCCACACCACCGTAATCTAGAGAGGCAGCAGAGTGCGTGCTGGGCTTCAAGCAGTGGAACACAACACGACTGATCCACCTCCTATATACAATGTACCAAAACAATTTTGTTTTTTGCAGGGATATTCCTGCGCGGGCTCCGAGCCTCTGGCTGGCCCACTGCGCGGGCTCCGAGCCTCTGGCTGGCCCACTGCGCGGGCTCCGAGCCTCTGGCTGGCCCACTAAGTGTTGCTTGTTTCTGTTTTACTTGGGCGGAGTATGAGTATTTATGACTCGTATGGTCGCTTCAGTAAGATTTTGTCCCATGTGTTTAACAACTTCTGCTCTCTTGAATCTAAGTTGAAATCTTAATGGGTTTGTAACTGTGCACTGTGTTAAATAATGTTCCAGGGGTCTGTTGTGGCTGTAACTGTGCACCGTGTTTGATAATGTCCCAGTGGTGTGTCGGGCATTTCTCCACAGTGCTGACATTTCCGCCAAAACAATGATATAAGAGAGCAGAGTGGTGGCTCCCTCAACTTGTCCGCCGCACCCAATTGTTAGTACAACCCATTCTCGCACTTTCTTACAGTCAATATTGACTTATTAAATACGTGCATATGTGACATACTAAACATACTAGTTTACCTTGAAAAGCTTCATAGAAAACACCGACCTTACCTAACCTTCTTAGTATGTTAACATAAGCATTTTATTGCTTCGTAATTACAATTATTACTTAACCTATAATACCTATAATAAGTTAAGTAATAATTGTAATTACGAAGCAATAAGATGCTTATCTTAACATACTAAGAAGGTTAGGTAAGGTCGGTGTTTTCTATGAAGCTTTTCAAGGTAAACTAGTATGTTAAGTATGTCACATATGCACGTACTTAATAAGTCAATATTGACTATACGAAAGTGCGAGAACGGGTTGGTTAGTATAGCATGGCTGTGGTGGGTGTGAAGGTGGGTGAGGGGTGGAGGTGGGTGTGGGGTGTGTGTGGGGTGTGGAGGTGTGTATATGGGGGTGTGGAGCGTGTGAGGGAATGTGTGTGTAGGGTGGTGGGGACGGGAACACCACCACCACCACTATCCCAAACACAACCACCACCACCATCATCACCACCACCATCCCCAACACCACCACCATCCCCAACACCACCACCATCCCCAACACTATCATTACCACCACCACCATCTCCAACACCACTATCACCACCACCACCACCATCCCCAACACCACCACCCATCACCACCACCACCATCCCCACCACCACCACCACCACCACCACCACCATCATCCCCAACACCACCATCTCCAACACCAACACCATCCCCAACACCACCATCACCATTCCCACCACCACCACCACCACCATCACAACCACCATACCCAACACCACCATCACCATTCCCACCACCACCACCATCACAACCACCATCCCCAACACTATAATTACCACCACCACCATCTCCAACACCACTATCACCACTATCACCACCACCACCACCATCCCCAACACCACCACCATCACCACCACCACCATCCCCATCACCACCACCAACACCACCACCATCCCCATCACCACCACCATCCCCATCACCACCACCAACACCACCACCACCACCATCATCCCCAACACCACCATCACCACCACCATCATCCCCAACACCACCATTCCCACCACCACCACCACCATCATCCCCAACACCACCATCACCATTCCCACCACCACCACCACCACCATCACAACCACCAACACCACCACCACCACCACCACCACCATCATCCCCAACACCACCATCACCATTCCCACCACCACCACCACCACCACCACCATCACAACCACCAACACCACCACCACCACCACCACCATCATCCCCAACACCACCATCACCATTCCCACCACCACCACCACCACCACCACCACCATCACAACCACCAACACCACCACCACCACCATCACAACCACCAACACCACCACCACCACCACCATCATCCCCAACACCACCATCACCATTCCCACCACCACCACCACCACCACCACCACCATCACAACCACCAACACCACCACCACCACCATCACAACCACCAACACCACCACCACCACCACCATCATCCCCAACACCACCATCACCATTCCCACCACCACCACCACCACCACCACCACCATCACAACCATCACAACCACCAACACCACCACCACCATCACAACCACCAACACCACCACCAACTTTGATGGTATAAACATACAGTATACACAAAGCTTGCCTACTGCTTCAGATTAATGGCTTCGCCAGGCTCAGCTTCCCGCGGTGAGTGATGTGTTCTTAGGCCTACTGGCTTTACCATGTGTTCTTATGCCTACTGGCGTTAACATTTTGTTTACACAGGAGGGGTGCAGGAACAGACGACTGCTGACTCCTGTTAGCAGTCTCTGAGAGCTGTCCCTTCCCTTCCCTTAGCTCTATGCCTGACCCACTAGTTCCCTGGAACACGACCCGCAAATCATTTAACAACCAGGTAACCAATCACTGCTGGGTGAAGAGTTAAGGACTGGCGCCTAGTTAATCTTTTCCGGCCAGGATACTGCGGTTCCTGTATGTTCTTCGGCCAACTAGGTTACCATGTGTTCTTAGGTTTAAATAGAATTTGTTTAAATTCTGTTATTTTAAATTCAGCAAATTCAAGATTTACAAGATCATCACTATTTGGCATAGGTTCGTTATCTACCCGAAACGCTATGCATGTTAGTGGCTTTACAAGAATGTGAAAACATCAATGCTATGTACTCTCATAAACCCATTGTACCTCCTTGTATATATATGAATAAGAATTATCCAGATTAACGAGTGTCGCACAGAGATCCGGACCAGTGTAAATGGTCTACAAAACAACTACATTTATCTTACAACAAAACTTGGCTCATTACACTAAGGTTTGCGAGGCAGATTGCATGCCATTCAAGACACTATACGGTTGAACGCAACGGGATTCTAACGTCACAAGATGTTCAACCTCTTCAATATGTTATACAGGAGCTCCTCTGCATCTCTACTACAGCCCACACACCAGCA
Organism: Procambarus clarkii; assembly: GCF_040958095.1. Taxonomy (NCBI): domain Eukaryota; kingdom Metazoa; phylum Arthropoda; class Malacostraca; order Decapoda; family Cambaridae; genus Procambarus; species Procambarus clarkii. The sequence goes on along the minus strand of NC_091150.1, from coordinate 40,268,547 downwards.
ATCTGCTACTCTCCTACGAAAAGGGGGAAATATTGTTGACAAAATAATTTCACTAAAAGGGATACTGTTTTGTTGTCTTGTAGTGTATAAAACAGCGAAGATCACAAAAATAGTGAACAGCAATATAGGACGAGTGTGAATGAGAACTGGCTGAGTGACTGACGAGAACACACACTCCACCTCTCTCTATATATATCTATATGTATCTTCAGGTCCGAGTTCGAACCCCCGAGGATCCAAGATCCACTAGAACACACCACCGTGGTACTGCTACGGAATAGTAACTATGTCATGACTCTCAAGAATATCTGGCTCACATACTTCGGCCAGATTAGTCATTATCAATATTATTATTATTATTATTTTAAATGCCTTACTTGTGTATATCTTATCAGTGTTTCTATTTGAGATGCATTCTAGTAAATTAGCTTTATACTAGAATGCTTAACAATCATTAAATAAATAAATATGCTGATGAAATATGTGTCAAAATTTATTGCTCTCAAAACTGATTTATTAAGTTAATTGTCATCTCTGAGACATTTTTTTATTAAACAAAGTGTATCTTGTGAGTGTGTTCTCCTTGTGAGTGTGTTCTCCTTGTGAGTGTGTTCTCCTTGTTCCTTGTGAGTGTGTTCTCCTTGTGAGTGTGTTCTCCTTGTGAGTGTGTTCTCCTTGTTCCTTGTGAGTGTGTTCTCCTTGTGAGTGTGTTCTCCTTGTGAGTGTGTTCTCCTTGTGAGTGTGTTCTTGTGAGTGTGTTCTCCTTGTTCCTTGTGAGTGTGTTCTCCTTGTGAGTGTGTTCTTGTGAGTGTGTTCTCCTTGTTCCTTGTGAGTGTGTTCTCCAGCCCACTCGCCGTACCCAAACACAATTCCTTCTAACGTGCTTGAGTTCCTCGTAAAAATATGAGGAAACTCTATAAACATATAAAACATATATAAATATATATATATATATATATATATATATATATATATATATATATATATATATATATATATATATATATATATACAGGGATAGCACTTCTGGTTGTATTTGAAGGGACCCTCAGCCTCGAAGAAGACAATATGCAGCACCCGGGGGAGCCTTGTAAAGTTCCCATGTGCGCTAGCACATTCTGTCTTCCCTTTATATATTTATAATTGTTTAATGTCACTGAAACTTTATTACACAAAAAGATTTACATTTTGTGGACTGTGGGGGTGCAAGGTGTTGTGGGTATGAGAGAAAGGGGCATGCTGGCACAATAAAGGTGAAGCGAAGGATGATAACCACGGGGTTTCCGCCCGTGTATGAAATGTGGGTTGCGACTCTCCTACCCAAATATCAACACGAATGAGAGAGAGAGTGGGGGAGAGAGGAACGCGGGAGAGAGAAAGAGACGCTGAGAGAGAGAGAGAGAGAGAGAGAGAGAGAGAGAGAGTGGAACGCGGGAGAGAGAAAGAGACGCTGAGAAAGAGAGAGAGAGTGACGCGGGAGAGAGAAAGAGACGCTGAGAGAGAGAGAGAGAGTGAGAGGAACGCGGGAGAGAGAAAGAGACGCTGAGAGAGAGAGACGGGAGGAGAGAGTGCAAGATGTGCTCAGCATTCACTAACTACTGGTGCTCCGAGGCCACACTTGTCCAACAGTGTTCAACACCTTATATGGGAAAACAATTAGGAAACACAAGCAAAAAATATAGAGAATTTAATGGGAACGTAGAGCAGTGTACACGGGTGTGACACTAGCAGTGTATACGGGTGTGACACTAGCAGTGTACACGGGTGTGACACTAGCAGTGTATACGGGTGTGACACGAGGAGTGTATACGGGTGTGACACTAGCAGTGTACACGGGTGTGACACTAGCAGTGTATACGGGTGTGACACTAGCAGTGTACACGGGTGTGACACTAGCAGTGTACACGGGTGTGACACTAGCAGTGTACACGGGTGTGACACTAGCAGTGTACACGGGTGTGACACTAGCAGTGTACACGGGTGTGACACTAGCAGTGTACACGGGTGTGACACTAGCAGTGTACACGGGTGTGACACTAGCAGTGTACACGGGTGTGACACTAGCAGTGTACACGGGTGTGACACTAGCAGTGTACACGGGTGTGTACACGGGTGTGACACTAGCAGTGTACACGGGTGTGACACTAGCAGTGTATACGGGTGTGACACTAGCAGTGTACACGGGTGTGACACTAGCAGTGTATACGGGTGTGACACTAGCAGTGTACACGGGTGTGACACTAGCAGTGTACACGGGTGTGACACTAGCAGTGTACACGGGTGTGACACTAGCAGTGTATACGGGTGTGACACTAGCAGTGTATACGGGTGTGACACTAGCAGTGTACACGGGTGTGACACTAGCAGTGTACACGGGTGTGTACACGGGTGTGACACTAGCAGTGTATACGGGTGTGACACTAGCAGTGTACACGGGTGTGACACTAGCAGTGTACACGGGTGTGACACTAGCAGTGTACACGGGTGTGACACTAGCAGTGTACACGGGTGTGACACTAGCAGTGTACACGGGTGTGACACTAGCAGTGTACACGGGTGTGACATGGAGCTGTGACACAGAACAGCGAACAATAGCGTGGTTAGTATCCAGCATTATGCCAATGTCCAGTATAATGTCAGTATTGAGCATAATGTCAATGTAAAACATGATGTCAGTGACATTATAATGTCAGTGGCATCATAATGTCAGTGACAGCATACTGTCAGTGTACAACATAATATCAGTGTACAACATGATGTCAGTGTACAATATGATGTCAGTGACAGCATAATGTCAGTGATAACATACTGTCAGTGTACAGCATATTAATGTAAATCATAATGTCAGTGTACAGCATACTGTCATTGTACCGTATACAACAGCGTGGTCAGTGTACAACAGCGTGGTCAGTGTACAACAGCGTGGTCAGTGTACAACAGTGGTCAGTGTACAACAGTGGTCAGTGTACAACAGCGTGGTCAGTATACAACAGTGGTCAGTATACAACAGTGGTCAGTGTACAACAGTGGTCAGTGTACAACAGCGTGGTCAGTATACAACAGTGGTCAGTGTACAACAGAGTGGTCAGTGTACAACAGTGGTCAGTATACAACAGTGGTCAGTATACAACAGTGGTCAGTGTACAACAGTGGTCAGTATACAACAGTGGTCAGTGTACAACAGAGTGGTCAGTGTACAACAGCGTGGTCAGTGTACAACAGCGTGGTCAGTATACAACAGCGTGGTCAGTGTACAACAGCGTGGTCAGTGTACAACAGCGTGGTCAGTATACAACAGCGTGGTCAGTGTACAACAGTGGTCAGTATACAACAGTGGTCAGTGTACAACAGAGTGGTCAGTGTACAACAGTGGTCAGTATACAACAGTGGTCAGTGTACAACAGAGTGGTCAGTGTACAACAGAGTGGTCAGTGTACAACAGCGTGGTCAGTGTACAACAGCGTGGTCAGTGTACAACAGCGTGGTAAGTGTACAACAGCGTGGTCAGTGTACAACAGCGTTGCCAGTGCACAACAGCGTGGTCAGTGTACAACAGCGTGGTCAGTGTACAACAGCGTGGTAAGTGTACAACAGCGTGGTCAGTGTACAACAGCGTGGTCAGTGTACAACAGCGTGGTAAGTGTACAACAGCGTGGTCAGTGTACAACAGCGTTGCCAGTGCACAACAGCGGTCAGTGTACACTGGCACGACCGGTGAACAACAACGTGGTCAGTGTACAACAGTATGACTGTCAGTGTAAAACTGAGGTCAGGGGTTGAACAGGACCAAAAGTGCACAACACCCCTCCAAACCTCAGAGAAAAAAAAAAGAGTAAAAACAGAGAAACGGCAATAAACAGCAAAACATCTGTGAAACGAGGAAAGACCATAAAAACAATGAAACGGTAAAAAAACAGTGAAACGGTAAAAAAAACAGTGAAACGGTAAAAAAAACAGTGAAACGGTAAAAAAACAGTGAAACGGCCAAACATTTGCTTTACCTCAGGCAAGCAGGCGTGAAACACGCTAATGTAACCGCCCATGGCAGAGCTTTAATTCTCCGCTTTCAACACAGAGGAACTTGACATCTATCCATTAATTCCTTGACTTGAAGATTAAGGTGTGCTAAGCTTTAGATGCAAGAGAGAAGAATATTGAAAGTAACAGTTTATGCCAAGATGCAAATACTGAAAGCAACTGGAAAAAAAAGTAAAAAAAAAAGATCCTTCATAATCTAATTTATATCTCGCAGTCGCCAATATTGTCCTAGGGGGGTGAGTATTGAGCTAGGGTTAATGTTGTGGTCTAGGGTAAATGGTCAGTAAACATTAACCCCCCCATTACTGAACTGGGGAATAATGGGGAAGGTGTTAGGAACTGTCACCTAAACTTTCTATTTAATTATCATTAGTTGTCAACATTCTTAAAAGGCCAACATTCTTACATGTGGCATCATTCTTTTCTGACGGTTTATAATGCTGAACATTCTTCCCTAAGGTAACAGTCTCCCAAGAGGCAACATTCTTACAAGATCCAATATTATAAAATGTTGATAACATAGTTATCGGTGTCAAAATTATAAGTGTTAATATTATCTACACACTGGCAACAGTCTCACTAATGACAACATTTTGCACCATTTAAGACATTCTATCAATTCAACATTTTCACTAAGTAGCAACATTCTTAGCCGCGAAAACAACAACATTCCCTATTGGCAAAAGATTTCCCTAGATGTAAATATTTTTCCCCTAGCGTCAACATTACCCCCCTAGCTGAGGACATTATTGGGGCCTGCGACAGTCAACTAGCATAGCTTATACATAGACTAATGTATAGTTCAGGAGGTCACCAGCATCACTATCTTCACTAACGTCTTGGGTGAGAGCCCAATCATACAAAGTTGATTATATATATATATATATATATATATATATATATATATATATATATATATATATATATATATATATATATATATATATATAAAATTTTGTCAACTATCTTACATCTGATCATATTTCCAGCCTATGATAACGATAATTTAAATTTATTTATGTTCCAAAGCCTATTTATTTAACCCAATATTGCTTATGATTAAATCCCAGACACCTAAGCTTAGCGTCATACGCTCAGTCTTCTTCAAGTCTTAATGAAACAAGGTTGTTCAGAGACAGTCTACCTCGGTGGTCTTCACAGCCGAGGACAGGGGGCATAAACATTATTATTTACTTATTTAATTTCAAATAGCTCATGAAACCTGAATACATAAATAGCTTTTTGAAACCATATATTTGTTTTCATCTAACATTCTATCGATGAACGTTCAATATTTCTAACATTGTTATATTATAAGTGTGACTCTCACTTCCTGCCCTGCCTCTAAACTCTCCTGCATGTTGTCCTGCCTCTCCATACATCTAACTACTGTCGTGCCTCACCAACCACCTGCCTACTGCCCCTGCCTCACCACACACCTGCCTACTGCCCCTGCCTCACCACACACCTGCCTACTGCCCCTGCCTCACCACACACCTGCCTACTGCCCCTGCCTCACCACACACCTGCCTACTGCCCCTGCCTCTCCACACACCTGCCTACTGCCCCTGCCTCACCACACACCTGCCTACTGCCCCTGCCTCACCACACACCTGCCTACTGCCCCTGCCTCTCCACACACCTGCCTACTATCCTCCCTATCCACACATCTGCCTACTATCCTCTCCACACACCTTCCTACTGCCGTCCTTCTCTCTCACCCCACTTTATCCCATCTACCTTACCTCTCTAATCATCTTTTACCTGTATATCATTTTCTCTTCCTTTTCTGTTTTACTTTTTTGCTCCTACACATGGCCATACCCTCTCCTCGCCTACCTATACCCTCTGCCCGCCCTTCCTCCCAGCTGGTGACCTCCCAGGAGCGGGAAGAGGGAAACACAGAGTGGCGTTGCATGCCTCGTGCGTGGGAGCGTCCGTAGCGTTGTTGGGTACCTGGCCCTGCGACATGGAGGTGGCCCCGCTCAGTGCTGCCTGCCACGCCGACGACAAGGGCTTCTCTCCTCCCCCTGAGGCTGACCCCAGCGACGCCCCGACCTCTCCACCTGCAGGGACAGACAACACTCACGTTAGTTAACCGTCACCAAAACATGTCAGGCAGGTATTGCTACCTCCAACTCTCACATCAACAGCCTGCAAGACATGATATTGTTAGTGGTAAATAAAAAAACAAATTTTATTGTAAAATGGTCGAGGGAAGTATATTCTCTCTGTCTCTCTCTCTCTCTCTCTCTCTCTCTCTCTCTCTCTCTCTCTCTCTCTCTCTCTCTCTCTCTCTCTCTCTCTCTCTCTCTCTCAGATTCCTGTGGAAATCAGATGTGAGTTTTCTTGAATTACCTAAAATTAATTTTGAATTACAAAAAATAATTAGACCCTTTTTGAAGAAATAAAACCTTAAAAATAATTTAAGCCCCAAAAGCGACTCAACAGTCACACCTTATCATCATCATTAAAAACAAATAGAATTATTACAAATCCTACTAAAGCCAATTATAAATGAGTACAAAAATATATTTATCATTAAAACCATTTACAATTTCCGAAACTTTTGAAAATACCCAATTTGCCTAAATATATTAAAATATATTCAGTATTTATAATCTACAATATAAAATTACATAATGATTATCTGTAATATAAATATGATCTGAATATAAATATGATTTATTATTATGATCAATAATAATTTACACAAGAGGAGTAATGGAGATTAATTTTTGACCATCTTATCTTCAGGTTATCTTGAGATGATTTCGGGGCTTTTTTAGTGTCCCCGCGGCCCGGTCCTCGACCAGGCCTCCACCCCCAGGAAGCAGCCCGTGACAGCTGACTAACACCCAGGTACCTAATTTACTGCTAGGTAACAGGGGCATAGGGTGAAAGAAACTCTGCCCATTGTTTCTCGCCGGCGCCTGGGATCGAACCCAGGACCACAGGATCACAAGTCCCGCGTGCTGTCCGCTCGGCCGACCGGCTCCCCAACCATACCCAAATGCTTTGACTATACGCAAGTGTTTTGACGATAAATGTCGATAATTCCTAAGATTGGCGTCTCCGGTCTGATACCTGTTTGATACCTGGTTGATGGGGTTCTGGGAGTTCTACTCCCCAAGCCCGGCCCGAGGCCAGGCTTGACTTGTGAGTGCTTGGTCCATCAGAAAATTCCCTAAAAGCGGAATTCCGCTTGGAGCGGTCCGCAGGCCCACATACCCACCACAGTCCGGTTGGTCCTGCACTTTTTTTTTTTTTAGAAAACAATCTAGTTTTCTCTTGAATATGTCCACTGTTGTTCCGGCAATATTTCTTATGCTCGCTGGGAGGATGTTGAACCGTGGACCTCTGATGTTTATACATCAGAGGTCCGCGGTTGTGGACGGTTTATCAGGTATCCTTTGAAGGTGTTTAGTCAAATTCTCTTTTGAACACCGAGAGGTCGACCAGTAGAGGGAGTGTTGAAAAGTCTTGTTCTTTGATGTTAATCGAGTTCTTTCTCACGTGCGTATTGCACCATGGATTGGATTGATGTCCATAGGGAATGGAAAGGATGGGGGAGGTAGAGGGATGGGGAGATGAAATTCAGGAAGAGGATGCGGGTGTAGAGACCATGGCTTTTCACAAGTGTTTTGACCACACCCAAAGGTTTTGACCATACCCAAGTGTTTGGACCATAAAAACCATTCCCAAAGGTTTTGACCACACCACATCGTAATGTTTTGACCATACGCAGGGGACTGGACCATATCCAAGTATTCTGACCGCATACAAGTCAGGAGGGTCGTCAGTGACGCCATTCACGGCTACCTAACATTCAGGAGGGTCGTCGGTGATGTCCTACACGTCTCCCTAACATTCAGGAGGGTCGTCAATGATGTCCTACACGTCTCCCTAACATTCAGGAGGGTCGTCAGTGATGTCCTACACGTCTCCCTAACATTCAGGACACGACGCATTCCTTGGCAGCGTCGAGGGAAGCCCCCATCAGAGATAAGCTGATCTACATATATATATATATATAACAAGAACTGCACAGGACGTATAGGGAACAGGGATTTCATTTAGCCACCTCCTAATCTTCTCTCTCTCAAGGGCAACCAATCAGGATGCTCAAATATCCTCTATGATACAATTCGCACTACATTATACGCAAACATACAGGCTGAAATACTACTTTTATCATGTTATATTGTCGCATCCTGGCGTCGCTGTCTCATCATTTCTGAAGATTACACACATTACACAATCTATGTTGTAGATCACTACAGTAGTGCATATCACCCCAGTCTGATCAATTTCAGTTCGTGATTTATATATATATATATATATATATATATATATATATATATATATATATATATATATATATATATATATATATATATATATATATATATATATATATATATATATATATATATATATATATATAAGTCGAGTGTTCAGAGCACACAAACATAGCAAATGGGCGGAGCGAGGGTGAGGTCCTGTGCCTACCAGCTGCTCCCTCCTCGTGGAGGTGAACCACAGCCATGGTACAGTACATGTAAGTTTCACATTTTTTTATTTTGATGATGATAATGTCTACATGCTATGCTCTCTTATTTAATTAATGCAATGTACTTTTCATGTCAACATTCCCAGTTATAAATGCACGACCATTTATGAATAAAGTCTTTGATTTGATTTGATTTGATTGAAGAGTGAGTGATACATTTTCCGAATTTGTATTCTGTCTTGTTTGTGTTGAAAATATAATAAAATGATAATATTGATGTTTCGAAATTTCCCTTCAAAATAATTGCGTAGCGATTTCTTCATTGATTATTGAAATATCAATATTTCGTAACTGCGTGTGACTCGTTAGTCGCTTGTACATAGTCATCATTATTATCTGGTTTCACTCTGAAAGTTGAATTTCCCTTATTGCTATTAAATGGCATTAGCCCCACTTGTCAGCAATTATCTCCTTTACCCCATTACATATAATTATGTCCATTACAAAAGTAAAAAATATTACTATATTACTTGATCATTATTCCCCTTCCCCATTACCTATCTATTTCCAATAAATTCCAGTACCACATTGCTTTAAAATGTTCTCATTACACCTTCAATTACAGGTTTATTTAACCTTTCCATAATATATACAGTATTTGTCCCAATACACTGACACACCACTGTGGTGGTGAGGTACATGACACACACCACTGTGGTGGTGAGGTACATGACACACACTACTGTGGTGGTGAGGTACATGACACACACCACTGTGGTAGTGAGGTACATGACACACACCACTGTGGTGGTGAGGTACATGACACACACCACTGTGGTAGTGAGGTACATGACACACACCACTGTGGTGGTGAGGTACATGACACACACCACTGTGGTGGTGAGGTACATGACACACACCACTGTGGTGGTGAGGTACATGACACACACCACTGTGGTGGTGAGGTACATGACACACACCACTGTGGTGGTGAGGTACATGACACACCCCACTGTGGTAGTGAGGTACATGACACACCCCACTGTGGTAGTGAGGTACATGACACACACCACTGTGGTGGTGAGGTACATGACACACACCACTGTGGTGGTGAGGTACATGACACACACCACTGTGGTGGTGAGGTACATGACACACACCACTGTGGTGGTGAGGTACATGACACACACCACTGTGGTGGTGAGGTACATGACACACCCCACTGTGGTAGTGAGGTACATGACACACCCCACTGTGGTAGTGAGGTACATGACACACACCACTGTGGTAGTGAGGTACATGACACACACCACTGTGGTGGTGAGGTACATGACACACCCCACTGTGGTAGTGAGGTACATGACACACCCCACTGTGGTAGTGAGGTACATGACACACACCACTGTGGTAGTGAGGTACATGACACACCCCACTGTGGTAGTGAGGTACATGACACACACCACTGTGGTAGTGAGGTACATGACACACACCACTGTGGTGGTGAGGTACATGACACACACCACTGTGGTAGTGAGGTACATGACACACACCACTGTGGTAGTGAGGTACATGACACACACCACTGTGGTAGTGAGGTACATGACACACACCACTGTGGTAGTGAGGTACATGACACACACCACTGTGGTAGTGAGGTACATGACACACACCACTGTGGTGGTGAGGTACATGACACACACCACTGTGGTAGTGAGGTACATGACACACACCACTGTGGTGGTGAGGTACATGACACACACCACTGTGGTGGTGAGGTACATGACACACACCACTGTGGTAGGGAGGTACATGACACACACCACTGTGGTAGTGAGGTACATGACACACCCCACTGTGGTGGTGAGGTACATGACACACACCACTGTGGTAGTGAGGTACATGACACACCCCACTGTGGTGGTGAGGTACATGACACACCACTGTGGTAGGGAGGTACATGACACACACCACTGTGGTAGTGAGGTACATGACACACACCACTGTGGTGGTGAGGTACATGACACACACCACTGTGGTAGTGAGGTACATGACACACACCACTGTGGTAGTGAGGTACATGACACACACCACTGTGGTAGTGAGGTACATGACACACACCACTGTGGTGGTGAGGTACATGACACACACCACTGTGGTAGTGAGGTACATGACACACACCACTGTGGTAGGGAGGTACATGACACACACCACTGTGGTGGTGAGGTACATGACACACACCACTGTGGTAGGGAGGTACATGACACACCACTGTGGTGGTGAGGTACATGACACACACCACTGTGGTAGTGAGGTACATGACACACACCACTGTGGTAGTGAGGTACATGACACACACCACTGTGGTAGTGGTGTGTGTAGTGTACCACGACACACACCACTGTGGTAGTGGTGTGTGTAGTGTACCACGACACACACCACTGTGGTAGTGGTGTGTGTAGTGTACCACGACACACACCACTGTGGTAGTGGTGTGTGTAGTGTACCACGACACACACCACTGTGGTAGTGAGGTACATGACACACACCACTGTGGTAGTGAGGTACATGACACACACCACTGTGGTAGTGAGGTACATGACACACACCACTGTGGTAGTGAGGTACATGACACACACCACTGTGGTAGTGGTGTGTGTAGTGTACCACGACACACACCACTGTGGTAGTGGTGTGTGTCGTGTACCACGACACACACCACTAGCGACCAGTCGAGCGAGATCTGGCGGTTTATGTGCTTTCTTCGTTGAAGTTAAAAGTTCACGTTTCTAAATGTAATGTTGAATAAAGTTACTCTTGGGTTGTGAAAACACTGATTCATGACAACCATGATCTGTTTATACATATTCTTTATGTATAAATAATATGGCACACAAATATATAAGTAAACTATACAGTGTGAAAATGTACTCGTAAATAGCTTTGGATTTTAATAAATCTCGTATTATACCTCGCTTATATTCAACTGCACATTTTGTATTAAACTACTTTATTTTACATCAAATTAGCACTTGTGTATTTTCCTGTTTTTAATTTCCGTATTTAAATATTATCTAGCTTTCAAAATTTCCGACTTACAAAGCTTTACACACATTACACCTTTGTAATGTACCTCTATTAAAACTGATGCTGTCATTGTAAATCAGGTGCCGAGAGCAAAGTTCCCAGGTGGAGTAGGGGAGGGCTCAGCAAACATCTACGTCAAACACGGCCACTGACAACCCCGCGGCTTCCAACAATGCTTGCTGACAACCACTGAACGTTCGCTCACTCCGCCAATATATACAAGTCCCAGCTGTGTCTGGGTACAAGTGACAGGATGAACAACCCAGCGGGTTTTCTTCCTACTGGGGAGTGTTGTACATGCTGCTATGGCGGTATGTCCACTCACAAGATGAGTGGCGCTGCCCAATAAACTCGCCCCTCGGGGCAAAATTTAAAATTAAAAAAAAATACACAACTCGCCGACACTTCCCGCCAACCATGCGATGCCCACCAACGTCCGCTAATAGTCACGCTGGCCACCTGTGCTCCACACAACAGGTGAAAACTCGCACACGCTCTAACAGCTCTACAGAGTCCCTTACCCGACCACTTGGGCTGGACGGTAGGGCGACGGTCTCGCTTCATGCAGGTCGGCGTTCAATCCCCGACCGTCCAAGTGGTTGGGCACTATCCCTCCCCCCCCGTCCCATCCCAAATCCTTATCCTGATCCCTTCCTAGTGCTATATAGTCGTAATGGCTTGGTGCTTTCCCCTGATCATCCTCAGCCTTGCCACGACCACCGTCTACGACCTGGTGGTGGTCGTAGACGGGTACGTGGCACGCCCGACCACGCCCTCTCAACTACCACATCACGGACTCCTTTATAGCCATTGGCTAAACATTATTTTCTAAAGCACACTGTAAAAGATGGAATAATGTAACTGGTGGGGGATAATGGAGGGGTCGTTATGCATGTATAGGGGAGTAATAAAGAAATAAGGAAAGTAATGCAGAGTGAAGAAAGGTTGCATGAACGGAAACACAGAAATCTCACCAACTCTTATAGTAGCGAGGCAGCGTAGCGTGCAGGGTGAGAGTGGCTCACCCTGGATTGTTCCCAGACAGGAAACCCCCACCCCACTACCCCTCCCCCCCACCCTTGATGTGTGCTGCCCCACCCTCCACCAACCCCGACCCACTCCTCCCTGTTGCCCCTACCCCACCCTCACCTCACCCTACAAATCTTCACCTATTCCTCTGCCTACCCCCCCATCTTCACCTCTCCTTACTGCACCTACCTCACCCCTCATGGTATTTACATACAGGCCTATGAGGTGCTGTCGTATTTACATACAGGCCTATGAAATGAATTATTCGATAACAGCCCTATAAGGTACTGAAATTTTTGTATACAAGATAAAAAAAATAATCTACTGAACGTACAATTGCGATTAGGTAATCCTATTTAATTCCAGATGGAAACAGCCCCCCCCCGCTCAATAACACTATATTAAGTGACAAGTGTTCATTGTTCACAACGTTGTGTGAGTGAGGCAGGTCTCTGCTGTCATCCCTGACGGTATGAACCACCAGCTCAAGCTTCTTCAAGCTGCAGCAGTGTGCACGGACGTCAGCGTCCAGTTACACAATGGTTGAACACATTACTGAAATGTGTAAGTACTGGAAACGTCAGAAAGCAGCTCGAAAAACTAGCACTATTTAAGCACCAATAATTAACACATCTTCTATCTATAATATCATCGGTAAAATATATATATGACTCATTTACTTGGTAAAATTATATATATATATATATATATATATATATATATATATATATATATATATATATATATATATATATATATATATATATATATATTATATATATATATTATATATATATATATTATATATATATTATATATATACATGTATACTTTCCTATTTTTACATTGTTTTTTACTTTGTAATTTATCATTAAATAGCTTACGGCTCTAAATATAGTTAGTATTAAAAATCTTTCGTAAAACTACATTATTTAGCTCGCTTGACAGTATTAATATTTTAAACACAGATTTCCTTTAGTTAAAATATAATATTTGGGTAATTAAGAATTTTCGACGAGGCCTACAGAGATGACAAGTATTGTCTTGAACACCAATAGACCTGCAGACAAGGTGATCCAATATGGCGCCTGTCTTCACCCACGCTTAGTTCCGGCAGTGTTTTAGCTGCATGTTACTGATGAATACGACAGGTGAGTGGTGCCCAGTTAATCCTCACTAGCCAAGACTCGACCCATTTCAGGTCGAGTCTTGGCACCGACACCAACAGGAAACTACGGGCAGAGTTTCTTTTACTCTGATGCCCCTGTTACCTAGCAGTAAATAGCATCTAGAATATCACCCAGTACCACTACACACCTTAAAGAAAACTAACATGCAAAAGCTACAGCTGGGAGTTAGACAGCTGTTACGGGCTGCTTCCTCTGTGTGTGTGTGTGTGTGTGTGTGTGTGTGTGTGTGTGTGTGTGTGTGTGTGTGTGTGTGTGTGTGTGTGTGTGTGTGTGTGTGTGTGTGTGTGTGTGTGTGTGTGGAAAAAAATAATTAATTAGTAGTTAGTAACAGCTGATTGACAGTTGAGAGGCGGGCCAAAAGAGCAGAGCTCAACCCCCGCAAGCACAACTAGGTGAATACAGAGTGGGGGTTCACTCACGCTCACTCATCCAGTCTGGGGCCAGTTAGCACCTCCTTTAATGAATATGCAAACTCGATTACATCGTTCCTTCACCCATTTAACCATTAGACTTCTTTTCCCAAAGTATAAAAAGTGAAAACTTTGTTCTCGGTCTTCCGTGTCCAATGTGTTCCTATCATTGAATTACCTTTATTGATTCAGTGTATATGTTTATCACCAGCGTTTGCTAATATCTTAACTATATTATTATTATTATTCAGACCATCCTCCTGTTTTGCTAGTACTTATAGTATCGATGAGGACCATAGTACATATATACCGACGTACAACGACATTAGGAAGTAGAAATCAGTGCTACTGAATTTGGACAAATCGGAAAAAGATTTTCTGTTTATGTTGCAAAGACAAACTAACCTACTCTAAACTAGGCCCAATGCACGATATCTGAGGCTTAATATAGCACATATGTGTGCTATACTAGACCTAGGCAACAATTATCGTCCGCGAGGCAACAATTATCGTATGTGAAGCAACAGTTAACGTGCGTGAAACAATAATTATCGTGCGTGAAGCAACAATTATCGTCCGCGAGGCAACAATTATCGTACGTGAGGCAACAATTATCGTGCGTGAAACAACAATTATCGTGCGTGAAGCAACAATTATCGTGCTTGAAGCAACAATTATCGTGCGTGAGGCATCCATCACTGGGAGACGAAAACCAAATCTTTCCATCATAATTAACCTTTTATCTTCCAAAGGTCAGGTGTGGGAGTGAGGGCGGTGCGTGTGTGCTTACCTAACAGGCTGTACACCACTGAGCTTCAGCTTCTGGATCCCGCCTTTCCAACAGACGGTCGTTAAATTTAATGCCCACCGGCCCCCTTTTTCTGGCTATATCTACTTTTCCAAGTCAATATCCCAAGAGGGAAAAACATATTTTGACATGTGCTCAAAATACTCACTTTTGAATGCTAAAATCAGTCAACGTTCCGAAATTTTTTGTACATAATTTCTTTTAAATATTTCGTGCCTATCTGTGGTCCATTTCGAGACTTTTCTGTTACATCCATGATCCAGAGGGCTATTGCTGCCGCCCTCCTCCACCCACAGACCCATACGAGCATCACAACCCGTCAGATCAACCACATACCACCTGCAGGAACCAATCAGTACCATCTCTAACGCTTCAGACTTTGTTTAAACGCTATTTATTATATGTGTTGGTAATCAGATTCGTGACCATCTGATGTTCACATAGAGTTCTCTGATTGTGCTTATGGCACCTCGACATGTCCTTGTGTTGCACTTCCTGCCATATCTCTCCCTCCAGTGTGATGTAACTCTGGTCTGGAGAATTGGAACATCATCAGTGTTTACAACGTGTACAGTATGATCTCTCTCTCTCTCTCTGTCTCTCTCTGTCTCTCTCTGTCTCTCTCTGTCTCTCTCTGTCTCTCTCTCTCTCTCTCTCTCTCTCTGTCTCTCTGTCTCTCTGTCTCTGTCTCTGTCTCTGTCTCTCTCTCTCTCTCTCTCTCTCTCTCTCTCTCTTCCACTATGGACAACATAATTTGAGCAATTTGAGGCACTCATAAGTTAGAGTAGTGAACTTACTCCCCCAGGATACGGGACCACAGCTGGCCCATCACTCCCCCAGGACACTGGACCACAGCTGGCCCATCACTCCCCCAGGACACTGGACCACAGCTGGCCCATCATTCCCCCAGGACACTGGACCACAGCTGGCCCATCACTCCCCCAGGACACTGGACCACAGCTGGCCCATCACTCCCCCAGGACACTGGACCACAGCTGGCCCCATCACTCCCCCAGGATACGGGACCACAGCTGGCCCCATCACTCCCCCAGGACACTGGACTACAGCTGGCCCATCACTCCCCCAGGATACGGGACCACAGCTGGCCCCATCACTCCCCCAGGACACTGGACCACAGCTAGCCAATCACTCCCCCAGGACACTGGACCACAGCTGGCCCATCACTCCCCAAGGACACGGGACCACAGCTGGCCCCATCACTCCCCCAGGACACTGGACTACAGCTGGCCCCATCACTCCCCCAGGATACGGGACCACAGCTGGCCCCATCACTCCCCCAGGACACTGGACCACAGCTGGCCCCATCACTCCCCCAGGACACTGGACCACAGCTGGCCCCATCACTCCCCCAGGACACTGGACCACAGCTGGCCCCATCACTCCCCCAGGACACTGGACCACAGCTGGCCCCATCACTCCCCCAGGACACTGGACCACAGCAGGCCCCATCACTCCCCCAGGATACGGGACCACAGCTGGCCCCATCACTCCCCCAGGACACTGGACCACAGCTGGCCCCATCACTCCCCCAGGACACTGGACCACAGCTGGCCCATCACTCCCCCAGGACACTGGACCACAGCTGGCCCCATCACCATAACCAAGGAGTGAAGGGCTAAACGACCAATTACCTCAGTAATAATCATTTTAAATAAATAGGTATTCCCTTCGTCGCCTGACCCTACAAAGACCTTAACTACCTTGTAGACTTATTATGTAGTTGGATCTGTCTCCAGATGGTTCACTGGGCAATTACCGTGGCTAGTGGGTCGTTAGGAGGGTATTACAGCGTCAGAGGGTAATTATATAGTTGAGTCATTAGCTTAAACTGCTTCCCGACGAGTTTACACTTCTGGAAGGAACATTATGCCAACAGTTGCTAGTGTACAACTGCCATGCCCTGCTAGTAGACAGTTGCTAGTGTACAACTGCCATGCCCTGCTAGTAGACAGTTGCTAGTGTACAACTGCCATGCCCTGCTAGTTGACAGTTGCTAGTGTACAACTGTCATGCCCTGCTAGTAGACAGTTGCTAGTGTACAACTGTCATGCCCTGCTAGTAGACAGTTGCTAGTGTACAACTGTCATGCCCTGCTAGTAGACAGTTGCTAGTGTACAACTGCCATGCCCTGCTAGTTGACAGTTGCTAGTGTACAACTGCCATGCCCTGCTAGTTGACAGTTGCTAGTGTACAACTGCCATGCCCTGCTAGTAGACAGTTGCTAGTGTACAACTGCCATGCCCTGCTAGTTGACAGTTGCTAGTGTACAACTGCCATGCCCTGCTAGTAGACAGTTGCTAGTGTACAACTGCCATGCCCTGCTAGTAGACAGTTGCTAGTGTACAACTGCCATGCCCTGCTAGTTGAGAGTGGCGTCTAGGAAAGTTACTTGTGTTATTTGAAGCAGATGACAAATGGTATATAATAGGGTATATAATAGAGAGTAGCGTAAGGGTAGTGAGTAAATGGAATGACCCAAAGGAGCAGGTTGTAGAGGCTAACTCCATTCATAACTTTGAAAGCAGGTATGATGGGAAATTGGCCGGCTAGGAAATCGGGTCCAAGAGTTAGAGAGAGAGAGAGAGAGAGAGAGAGAGAGAGAGAGAGAGAGAGAGAGAGAGAGAGAGAGAGAGAGAGAGAGAGAGAGAGAGAGAGAGAGAGAGAGAGAGAGAGATAGAGAGAGAGAGAGAGAGAGAGAGAGAGAGAGAGAGAGAGAGAGAGAGAGAGAGAGAGAGAGAGAGAGAGAGAGAGAGAGAGAGAGAGAGAGAGGGAGAGAGAGAGAGAGAGAGAGAGAGAGAGAGAGAGAGAGAGAGAGAGAGAGAGAGAGAGAGAGAGAGAGAGAGAGAGAGAGAGAGAGAGTTAGAGAGAGAGTTAGAGAGAGAGAGAGAGAGAGAGAGAGAGAGAGAGAGAGAGAGAGAGAGAGAGAGAGAGAGAGAGAGAGAGAGAGAGTTAGAGAGAGAGTTAGAGAGAGAGAGAGAGAGAGAGAGTTAGAGAGAGAGTTAGAGAGAGAGAGAGAGAGAGAGAGTTAGAGAGAGAGTTAGAGAGAGAGAGAGAGAGAGAGAGAGAGAGAGAGAGAGAGAGAGAGAGAGAGAGAGAGAGAGAGAGAGAGAGAGAGAGAGAGAGAGAGAGAGAGTTAGAGAGAGAGTTAGAGAGAGAGTTAGAGAGAGAGAGAGAGAGAGAGAGTTAGAGAGAGAGTTAGAGAGAGAGAGAGAGAGAGAGAGAGAGAGAGAGAGAGAGAGAGAGAGAGAGAGAGAGAGAGAGAGAGAGAGAGAGAGAGAGAGAGAGAGAGAGAGAGTCTTACAAAGGCCACAAGCTTCATGTGGTCATAGAGGGCAACAGACAAGGACACAGAGAGAGAGAGAGAAACGCGAGGAAGATGAACGCGTTCTCTGTTGTCATGGCGACGCTGGGAGAGCCGTCAGGGGTGCCAACCACTAGTGCCTTCCCTGCTCCCTCCACCCTCACAAAGTTACTACTCGCACACCCTCCTTCACTATGTGATGGAGTGCGAAAAGATACGTGCATTAAGAGACAATTCTATAACAAATATTCCAGAGATATGTCCAATTTCCTTCAAAATGATCTGCTACCAGAAATCTTACTCCAAATATGCCCGCCTCCACATATGTCAGTTGCTTAATTTATAAGCTGTACTCACGCCTCATGGTCGGTTTCACGCCCTTTGATGATGTGACGATGTGTATTGAAATTTGTAACTAGAGGGGGCCTCGTAGCCTGGTGGATAGCGCGCAGGACTCGTAATTCTGTGGCGCGGGTTCGATTCCCGCACGAGGCAGAAACAAATGGGCAAAGTTTCTTTCACCCTAAATGCCCCTGTTACCTAGCAGTAAATAGGTACCTGGGAGTTAGTCAGCTGTCACGGGCTGCTTCCTGGGGGTGGAGGCCTGGTCGAGGACCGGGCCGCGGGGACACTAAAGCCCCGAAATCATCTCAAGATTACCTCAAGATAGCTCATCAAGACTGTAACTTGCTTAGCTAAATGAATTGTGGAGTTCAGCTGAGCCCATTATGTGCTTCTGTAACCCTTTCCATTACCACCCACAAGATGGGTATGGGGTGCATACTACATAAACCATTAACTTCACCCCAGCCAACATTACAAGCCCCCCCAGTCTCTTCCATTTTTTTGGGGGAGTAAAGAGGAAGGAGAGGCATAGGTGAAGGGAAGTATAGAAGTGGGAAATACAGTGAGAGGTATGAAAGCAGGCGGGCTGTCCGCCTTGCTGACACCATGTGTGGGTGTTGGCAGCTAAGCTAAACTGGCTCCCTCTTGTCAGGGAGCTGTGAGTGTGTGAGAGGTTCTCTCCCATTCACCCCAGTCTCTCTCCACCAATTCTTTCACTCTCCAGTCTCTCCACCCCAGTCTCTCTCATCCCTGCCCCGCCACCCCCGTCCTCCATACCTCAGTAAGACCCCACCCCTCTCCCCTGGCACCCCGGGTTGGGGAGTAGAATAACTCCCAGAACCCCATCAACCAGGTAATGGAAAGTTAGCACAAATAAACAAAAGTTTCAGATAATACACATTGCAAAAGAAATCCAGACCCCATTATCCTTGACAACCGTCCGATCCAATATGCGGAGGTAGGCAGAATACTGAGGTTCATGATCAATAGAACAGGGATAAAAGTTCACGTAAGGGACCGACTAAACAAAGCCAAAGCAGCCTTAGGAAAATTGAGGAGATTCCGAAGCCTCAGTACAAACATACAGGTACAGTACACCTATATAAGGCTCTAGTCCAGCCGCATCTAGAATATCCCCCAGTACCACTACACACCTTAAATAAAACTAACATGCAAAAGCTACAAGCAGTTCAAAATAAGGCTCTAAGGAGAGCAGCAAAACACCGTCCACCATATGATCAGACAGTCCAGGAGCTCCATGAACTCCTGAACATACAGCCACTAAACATCAGACTGCAGCACCAAGCCATCAGGGTGTGGAACACCATCGAAATGTTGGAGGACCCGATGTTAGAAAGATTACTCCAAGATGAGACGCCCCGCTTCCACAGCTGGTGGCCCAAGATGAGACGCCCCGCTTCCACAGCTGGTGGCCCAAGATGAGACGCCCCGCTTCCACAGCTGGTGGCCCAAGAGCCTCGATTTACTAGATGAAAATCCCGCCCCACAGTACATAATTCCCAGATGAAATACTGACCAGAAATCCCTCCCCCCAATAATAGATAAAAATTTTGTATATGTATATAAATAGATATATATGCATATAAATAAATCAATAAATAATAATAATAAAATAAAGAGCCTTAAACAGAACATGTGTGGAAGCATCGGAGTGTGTATACATGAATGCTACACAGTATTCATCTATAGACATCCATATATGGTGAAACACATGTGAAGAACCTCTCACACACTCACAGCTCCCTGACAAGAGGGAGCCAGCTTAGCTTAGCTGCCAACACCCACACATGGTGTCAGCAAGGCGGACAGCCCGCCTGCTTTCATAACTCTCACTGTAATTCCCACTTCTAAACTTTCCTTCACCCGTGACCGGGACCGTGGGGGGAGGGGGGGTGGAGACTGCTCGCTGGTGTTGTAACTTTGAGGAGAAACAGTAGGTGCAAGTGAAGGTGGAGCATGTTGGTGAGGTTAGCCTGGCAACCACACCCACAAGCCTGCTAACGACTTAACTACCAACGCTGAGTAACGGTGACACTTGCAATTGTTTAGCCAAGTTGTGGCACACCACATGAGACAGGTGGGAGGAGGAGGAGGCAGGGGGTGGGCAGGCTCTGAGGGAGGCAGGATGGCCCCGAGGAAGTGGGAACAATGAGAGAGGTAGGATGGAGGAAAGAAAGGAAGGAGAAAGGAAGTGAGGGAGAGGATAAGAGAGGTGAAGGATGGGGGAGAGAGGTGAGGGAACGGAAACCGGAAGGAGTTTTATCTCCCTAGACACCTCCTTCTCCTCCCTTCTGCCCCGCGAGACCTTCATTGTCGCCTGACCTGGTGGTGTCGCTCTAGTGGTGTCGCTCTAGTGGTGTCGCTCTAGTGGTGTCGCTCTAGTGGTGTCGCTCTAGTGGTGTCGCCCTAGTGGTGTCGCCCTAGTGGTGTCGCTCTAGTGATGTCGCCCTAGTGGTGTCGCTCTAGTGGTGTCGCTCTAGTGATGTCGCCCTAGTGGTGTCGCTCTAGTGGTGTCGCCCTAGTGGTGTCGCCCTAGTGGTGTCGCTCTAGTGGTGTCGCCCTAGTGGTGTCGCCCTAGTGGTGTCGCCCTAGTGGTGTCGCCCTAGTGGTGTCGCTCTAGTGGTGTCGCTCTAGTGGTGTCGCTCTAGTGGTGTCGCCCTAGTGGTGTCGCCCTAGTGGTGTCGCCCTAGTGGTGTCGCCCTAGTGGTGTCGCCCTAGTGGTGTCGCCCTAGTCAGTGTGGGTGTGAGGGAAGGTCTGGGTGTAGTGTTGAGGATGGTAGGCCAGATGCAGGCTACATGAGACTGGGTGTTTAACAAGGCTGTAGCTGATCGGTATGTGCTTGGAGTTTGGAGTGAGGGATCCACCAATGAATGGGAACAAAATAGTATACCTTATACCCGCGGGGTGGGAGTGACAGCCGTCAACAGTACAGGGAATTACAGTTAGTCTCCCATCGTGTAGGAATATTCTCAACTGTTGGTGGACTCCACAGTTCCATGGATATGGTCAGCATTTATAATTTACACGTAAACTCTCATGATTTGGTCAGCTGTGATTTAACCTAAGGCACGTTAACGTTGGACAAGCTGGGTCCCAGCCACATAGCTGGATTTCAGCCACACAGCTGGGCCGCCACTGACACCAGCGCCGGGTTCAACAAGCGTCTGTCTGTTTCTGCTTTTTTGGTTGAAGATATGGTAAAGGTTCTTACTTGTGAGTGTGGGGAATACACTCGGAGTCCCTCCTGTGATGCTTTATTATTGATAGGTAACACAATACCCCGCTCACCAGAGGTCCACCTGCCCCAACGACTGGCTCTACACTGACTCCGGCCTACGGTCAGCGGCGGCTATGCACTATGGGTATGACGTCAGAGGCCTAGCTGCCTCGTGGTTGGTTAACACACTAACCGTCTATAACTTGAATTTTTTTTTAATTTTGCCCCGAGGGGCGAGTTTATTGGGCAGCGCCACTCATCCTGTGAGTGAACATACCGCCATAGCAGCATGTACAACACTCCCCAATAGGAAGAAAACCCGCAGGGTTGTTCATCTTGTCACCCGTCTACTATTTGAAGGCTGACATGTCTACTTACGAAACCTGTACATCTTTCCTCAATCATGGCGGGTTTATTTACATTTATTCACTAGTTTATGAGCTCCGAAGAATAACGAATATGTTTATAGCAGTAATAATCTTGGGTCATCAAGTCTCAATGATCGTAAACTGATTAATAAACGTAAACAAAGCCGCGATGAGTGAGGAAAGATGTACAGGTACAAGATGTACAGATGTAAAGATGTACATCTGTACATGTACAGATGTACATGTTCAGTCATGTTCCTGACCCAGGAACATGACTGCAGGGAGAAGTTCAGGAGTAAAACTGTCAGCAAGCAAAATTAACAAAAAATTAAGTAATGTAGGCGTGCTGTGTTGGTCCCAACGGACCCGCCTCCAGGGGCCCCCACAGCTACAGGTCTCTGGGGCCCCACAGCTACAGGTCTCTGGGGTCTCACAGCTACAGGTCTCTGGGGCCCCACAGCTACAGGTCTCTGGGGTCCCACAGCTACAGGTCTCTGGGGCCCCCACAGCTACAGGTCTCTGGGGCCCCCACAGCTACAGGTCTCTGGGGTCCCACAGCTACAGGTCTCTGGGGCCCCACAGCTACAGGTCTCTGGGGTCTCACAGCTACAAGTCTCTGGGGTCCCACAGCTACAGGTCTCTGGGCCCCACAGCTACAGGTCTCTGGGGGCCTCACAGCTACAGGTCTCTGGGGCCCCACAGCTACAGGTCTCTGGGGGCCTCACAGCTACAGGTCTCTGGGGCCCCACAGCTACAGGTCTCTGGGGCCCCACAGCTACAGGTCTCTGGGGCCCCACAGCTACAGGTCTCTGGGGCCCCACAGCTACAGGTCTTTGGGGCCCCACAGCTACAGGTCTCTGGGGCCCCACAGCTACAGGTCTCTGGGGCCCCACAGCTACAGGTCTCTGGGGGCCTCACAGCTACAGGTCTCTGGGGCCCCCACAGCTACAGGTCTCTTGGGCCCCGCAGCTGTGGGGTAGACCCTGGGCACATTCCCAGCCGCAAGCAGGATGTGATCTGGTGGCGGCGTGAGGGTGCGGGGCGCGACCTTCCGCAGTTGCGTGTCACCTGAGGCAACATGGACAATCGATGTGCTCACACTGCATACTGCGGACGCACTGCAGTTTACAAATGCATTATGGATTGCGTCCCGAGTTGGTACGGGCGAGGAAAATGGTTGAAATGAAGGGATGTATTGTCAAGGAATTCTCATTCGGGAGAATAGACCCTTCATTTTAGGGCAGCTGCTTTCACGAGAGTGAAGTTTGCATTGCAGGTCAATTTCTTTTGCGACCATGGAAGTATGGTATCTAGGGGGGGGGGGGCTGCTTTCATGAATGCTGAGGACAGGAAAAATGCGCTTTGGAGCAGCGCCTGTCACGAGGAAAGGAAACTAGCTGAGAGCATTAGGCGCTAAGGCGGCATCCAGTATGCTGAACTATAGAATATTTACATGTTGCACAATAATATAAACATCCTGAATGATGCTAATGCTACGATATCGGGGCCCATCATAGCATTACTCAGCCTTCTTGGAGAGTCATTCCCATCCGCAAGCAGCATGAAGGACTATCAGGAAATGTTTATTAACGTTAGAATACACTATATAAACCTGGCTAAAGTGATTTATATGATTTTATATATCTAAATCGATAAGAGAAGAGTAGCAGAGACACCATACATGTTGCAAGTCACGAGAGGCACTATGTATGATGCAAGCCAGGGGAGGCATCATACATGTTGCAAGCCAGGGAGGCATCATACATGTTGCAAGCCAGGGGAGGCATCATACATGATGCAAGCCAGGGGAGGCATCATATATGATGCAAACCAGGGGAGGCACTATACATGATGCAAGCCAGGGGGAGGCACTATACATGATACAAGCCAGGGGGAGGCACTATACATGATGCAAGCCAGGGGAGGCATCATACATGATGCAAGCCAGGGGGAGGCACTATACATGATGCAAGCCAGGGGGAGGCACTATACATGATGCAAGCCAGGGGAGGCACTATACATGATGCAAGCCAGGGGGAGGCACTATACATGATGCAAGCCAGGGGGAGGCACTATACATGATGCAAGCCAGGGGAGGCATCATACATGATGCAAGCCAGGGGAGGCACTATACATGTTGCAAGCCAGGGGAGGCACTATACATGATGCAAGCCAGGGGGAGGCATCATACATGATGCAAGCCAGGGGAGGCACTATACATGATGCAAGCCAGGGGAGGCACTATACATGATGCAAGCCAGGGGGAGGCACTATACATGTTGCAAGCCAGGGGGAGGCACTATGCATGTTGCAAGCCAGGGGGAGGCACTATACATGATGCAAGCCAGGGGGAGGCACTATACATGTTGCAAGCCAGGGGGAGGCACTATACATGTTGCAAGCCAGTAACTGCACCATGCCCGTCTCCCGCGTCTCTCCCCTGGTGTTAACAAGGAGAGCACCACCAGGCGTGGAAAGCTGTTACAAAAGAGTGAGAGGGAAGAAAGGGGAAAGAGGGAAGGGGAGAGGAAGATGGAAGAAAGAATTAAAACAGAAATAACTAGAAACTCGAAACATGATACAATTATATAATTTGAGCATGGATGACAAAATAGAAAATGTAACATAAAGGGTTGTGTACATAGAATATTAATACTAATAATGGATGAGTGAAGGATAGGAGAGAGTAATACGAAGTGCCAAACTGTAGAATATATAATGCAAGAATATATAATTTTGCTATGCAACACATAGCAAAATGATGACAAAACTCAAGATATAAAAGAATAAAATGGAAGCTACTGGAACAATACTGAGAGCGAATGAAAGATCAAAGAAAACTGCAGTAAAGAGAGAGAGAGATCCGGAAGATGAAGTGTTCGAGGGGTAAGGAGTGACTATGGCCTCGGCTGACACATATTGTATTATGTCTTGTGTGGTGAAGGAAGAACATTACTATCCCCACCGGGATAAGAATAGTTTGACCTACTTCATCCCTTTGTGTGTATTTATACCTCAATAAAATGATATAAATTTCAACGTCAAGGTATCCTATCACACAACATTTTGGTAATTTTCCTACTTACCTACTTACATCCTACTTAGTTTCATCGGTTGTGTCTCCCAGGGCTCCTGTCTTCCCCAGTTCTCCCGTCTCCCCCTGCCCTTCCGTCTCCCCCCAGCCCTCCCGTCTACACCGCCGCTGCCGTCTCACACTGCTCACGTCTCCTCCGGCCTGCAACCTGCACCCGAGCGGTCCGGGTGACTGTGCAAGGTCTCTCTCCCCAGTACCATGTGTGCTCACCCTGCTTGCTCCGCGCCATCCCACACAACGTGAAGGGATTTTTTTCAACAAAAAACATTGCTTTCTCTCATGGACGTGGTAACACTAAATTATTGGAGGGCGGACTGACGTGTACGGGGAGAGAGGTGGAGCGGAGTATATGGTTACGATGTAGGTGACAGTGGGTGCCGAAGGGGGCGGCGCGCCACACTCACGCGGCGGGAGAGCATTGTGTGACGGGGAGCTTCAAGGACCATCCAGTACCCGGGACAGTGTTGTCAAGCGGGATGTTCAGCTGTGACAAATATCAAGGACCAGAAAAGAGAACAGCAGATGTGAGTTGGTCTCAGATTTGACCAAATATAAACGAGATTACCCGACAAAGATAAGCCCACACCTCTCATTGAGTTTGTATACTTACTTAAGGTTCCGTATGTCAGAGGCTCTTCTTAAAGAATATTCTAGAAATGAATCGTGTTTTTATGTAGGTGCATTGTGTTATGCTTCCTGATTGTCCCGTTACCTTGAGGTTACCTTGAGGTGCTTCCGGGGCTTAGCGTCCCCGCGGCCCGGTCGTCGACCAGGCCTCCTGGTTGCTGGACTGATCAACCAGGGACGCGGCTGCTCGCAGCCTGACGTATGAGCCCCAGCCTGGTTGATCAGGCTGTGACTGATCAACCATGATCAACCATGATCAGTATACTGTGGCCCGTGGTCACAGTATACTCCAGTTCTCTTGTGTTATGACTCAAGCACTAAAAGGTGTTTTTTCTTTTTTTTTAATATATTTCTTATCAATAAAAAAATTCGGTGTGGCACGAGCAAATTTTTATTCTGGAAGTTGGGCCCAGAGAGAGAAAAGTTTGGGACGCGCTGAACTGCAGGAGATATTGACCTGCTATGAAGTATAGAAACTGGAGAAGGAATAGTGAGAAAATGTAAACAAATGCAGAATAATGTTCATCCTACGAAATTAAAGATTAAAGTTAATAAATTGACTGGAAGAGAGAGATAAACAAAGTCTAGCACAAACATTTCAGGTCTTGGTTCGGGCGCACCTCCCAGTAAATGTTGAAGATAAAAACACCTGAGGGAAACACCTCAGGGAACACCTGAGAGAACACCTCAGGGGAACACCTGAAGGAACACCTCAGGGGGGAACACCTGAGAACACCTGAGAGAATACCTAAGGGGAACACCTGAGAGAATACCTAAGGGGAACACCCGAGAGAATACCTGAGGGGGAACACGTGAGGGCAACACCTGAGGGAACACCTGAGAGAACACCTGAGGGGAACACCTGAGAGAACACCTGAGGGAACACCCGAGAGAACACCTGAGGGAACACCCGAGAGAACACCTGAGGAAACACCTGAGAGAACAACTGAGAGAACACCTGAGGGAACACCCGAGAGAACACCTGAGGGAACACCTGAGAGAACACCTGAGGGAACACCCGAGAGAACACCTGAGGGAACACCTGAGAGAACAACTGAGAGAACACCTCAGGGGAACACCTCAGGGAACACCTGAGAGAATTAAGAATTATAGTAAAGTGGGGCTGTAGCTTGAGGGAGTCTCGGTACGTGAGATGTTCAACAGTTTTCCAGTCACTAATATTTACTGAATATAGTTACTAATTTGAAGTGTTTGAATAGTTCCAGTGGAGGTGTTGAGGGGTGGGGGGGGGAGGGCCTGACGCTACACAAGAAGCAAACAGAACTGTCTTCGTGAAGCAGGAGCAGCAGTAGTACCCTGGGGGAGGTGAAGCACAGAGTAGAGGCAGTACCCGAGGGAGGTGGAGTAGAGGCCACATACAGTAGCCGAGGGAGGTGGAGTAGAGGCCACAGACAGTAGCCGAGGGAGGTGGAGTAGAGGCCACAGACAGTACCCGAGTGAGGTGGAGTAGAGGCCACAAACAGTACTCGAGTGAGGTGGAGTAGAGGCCACAGACAGTAGCCGAGGGAGGTGGAGTAGAGGCCACAGACAGTACCCGAGTGAGGTGGAGTAGAGGCCACAAACAGTACTCGAGTGAGGTGGAGTAGAGGCCACAGACAGTACCCGAGGGAGGTGGAGAAGAGGCCACAGACAGTACCCGAGGGAGGTGGCAGTTCCTGAGTGGAAGTCACAAGTGAAAGACACACCTGGTTCTAGTTGTGAAAGTTCTCCAGCTTGCCAAGGCCGGCCTGGCGCCAGGCTTAACTTGTAAGTACTTGGCTGGTGCTAGAAGCGGCCAGCGGGGCCACATGCCCACAACAACCCACTTGATCCGGCACTTCTTGCAGGAAGGTGTCTAATTTGTTTTAAGAAGTCCACATATATTCCGGCAACACTTCTAATGCCTGCTTGCTTGCTTCTGATGTTCATACAGCGTTCTCTGTGCCTATGGCACCTCTACTCTTCTCTAGTTCTATTCTGCTTCTCCTTCCCTATCATATATTGTTATTTTATTGTGTAAATTTAGACCCTGGCATTCCAATATATATATATATAAATTCATAATTAATTTAATGTGTTGTGTCGGGGGACAGGAAGCCAGAGTGTATACATACACGCTTGGCTTTTATCGAAGCCCCCCCCCCCCCCAAGATCGAATTGCTGACCCGACCCATTTATAATATATAATATAATCATAGTATATAATACCACTCTCGTCTCCTTCATATAGTACATTTTGAGAGCTTAGAGACGGTCCCAATAATTTAGGTGCTGTATCGTGTGTATGCGTGCCGTGTATGTTCTCTCTAGTCCCTTTATTTAATACATTTCTCGGGCTCTAAAACGGTCAGTACAAGTGATTAGAACAGTATAAGCATTGTTGCGGAATCTCTGGAGTTGAAGGATTCATAATCTATCCTGTCATTATCCTGGCCGACGCTGTATTTGCCTGGTTATGTTCGGTAAACGTTAGGTCGTCAGACATCATTATTCCCTGGCAGTACTCGAGGAAGCGCCTGAGACGGTACTTGCCAGAGATATGCTTCAAGCCACTGGAAGC
Source organism: Procambarus clarkii (assembly GCF_040958095.1). Taxonomy (NCBI): domain Eukaryota; kingdom Metazoa; phylum Arthropoda; class Malacostraca; order Decapoda; family Cambaridae; genus Procambarus; species Procambarus clarkii. Next base: position 40,239,920 of record NC_091150.1, on the reverse strand, counting down.
ATGCTCCGGACGTTGTGAGGGAGGGATCTGCCCCTTGGGGTGTGGGGCTGGGAGGGATCTGACCCTCGGGGTGTGGGGCTGGGAGGGATCTGACCCTCGGGGTGTGGGGCTGGGAGGGATCTGGCCCTCGGGGTGTGGGGCTGGGAGGGATCTGGCTCTCGGGGTGTTGGGCCGGGAGGGATCTGGCCCTCGGGGTGTGGGGCCGGGAGGGATTTGGCCCTCGGGGTGTGGGGCCGGGAGGGATCTGGCCCTCGGGGTGTGGGGCCGGGAGGGATCTGGCCCTCGGGGTGTGGGGCTGGGAGGGATCTGGCCCTCGGGGTGTGGGGCCGGGAAGGATCTGGCCCTCAGGGTGTGGGGCGGGGAGGGATCTGGCCCTCGGGGTGTGGGGCCGGGAGGGATCTGGCCCTCAGGGTGTGGGGCCGGGAGGGATCTGGCCCTCGGGGTGTGAGGCTGGGAGGGATCTGGCCCTCGGGGTGTGGGGCCGGGAGGGATCTGGCCCTCGGGTGTGTGGGGCCGGGAGGGATCTGGCTCTCGGGGTGTGGGGCCAGGAGGTAAGGGCCACACCTGGCTGCTGAGCCACAGACCTCAACATGTGGGTCAGTATTATTAGAGTCTGGCAAAGTTGTCGCTGTTGTCTCCTCCGTTTTCTTTTGTTTTGACTTTCTTGTGCTGCCTGTCCCTTATCTACACACCAACTGTGGCAGGACCAGTGATAGTATTTTAGCTTTCCCAGCTGATAGTCTCAGGGTAGACCGCAATGACTTCTCTTATCCGTGGCTCTCAAGAGCTAGCTTCTCATATCCCCTCCAATTCCACCCTCCCTACCGCCCTCCCTCCCCCCCTCCCCCCTCCCTCTCTCTCTCTCTCTCTCTCTCTCTCTCCTCTCTCTCTCTCTCTCTCTCTCTCTCTCTCTCTCTCTCTCTCTCTCTCTCTCTCTCTCTCTCTCTCTCTCTCTCTCTCTCTCTCTCTCTCTCCTTTCTTCCTTCTCCATTTTCTCCTGCCTTTCTCTATTTATCCTCATCTTTTCCACTGCTCCCCTCCTTTTTCCCCACTAATCGCCCACTCTCACAATAGTTGCTCGACTACACCCCATTGTGGCAGAATGGGGTGTCATTCTTCTCTACTCCCCCCACCTCCCCTCTCGCTGCTCCCCTACCCCCTTCCCTCATCAGCCTTATTCAGAAGTGTTTTTTTCTCTCGTTATCTTTCACTTAGTGTTACGGGGACCAGGTTATCTTTTAAACTTTGAGGAAAATTGAAGATAAGATAACTATTTTCACAGTGGTCTTTAGGATTGTGGTCTAATAGTAAGAAAACCCACACCACCCCCACAGACATTCTATTTGAATGATATACTAGACAGGGGCACCTGGCTGTGCCTAGGTCTCTCTCTCCCAGTCCTCTCCCCCCTCTCTCTTCATCTTTCCCAATCTCCCCCCTCCTCCACTGTCCTCTTCTCCCCCTCCCCCCTCATCAACATCCCTCCTCTCTCTCTCCAAGAGAATTTAATATTATGAAGCACTGAAAAATGCTAAGAAAAACACATCCCCGACTTCATACCAAGAAAATTGCAAGGGGGTCGCCATAGATGCCGATATTTCTTAAAAGGTGGCACTTAAAGAAATCTGACTCCAACTGACCTATGACACTTATATACCCCTCTCCCATGTGTCATCTCCCATGTGTTATCTCCCATGTGTCATCTCCCATGGGTCATCTGGAAAGTTATGTGAGGCTCGCCCCCAACTGTCTAGTCTATTTTGGACAGACAGCCAAAGACAGGAACACATTCAATGTTACAGATAGGGATGCATATATTATTGCCAAGGTTGCGGGGACACGCTCATATAACCAATTCTCACCGTCATTATGCCTAATACTCACCCTCTGCCGCCTGTCAACAAGTTTAATGGCCACTAAGTGAACATTTCCTGCTGGTGCTAAGACTCCTTTCCTGAGGTCATTACCGCCCGCGCCGCTCATCACATCAATACGGAATAATCGCTTCTGATAATCTAATAATTAGGGATGACCCGGCCTAAACCGCTTCCCGAGCGCCAAGTGGAAGGCAACTTGATCCTCTTTCAACGTCAATACATTTTTACATTAATTCTATTACAAAGACCCCTCGATAAATGTTAATTGGTGTTAATGTACAAGTTAAAATATGCGATTGACTCAATTCTCGAAGAACTCGAGCACACGCATAAATGTAACTATATAAATGTTAATTACAGAATTACAGAATTATATAAATAAATTGAGCTGCATTTCTTATACAAGTGAATATTTTATTCTACAGATTGATAGTTTGATGGTTACCAAGTGCTTAGACGAAATTGAATAAATCTTTTCTTGTCAATTTTAGTATATTCAACTCTTTCTAAAAGCAGATTTAAAATAATGTATTATCTTTACACTCGTGTTAAAGTTTGTTTCATGGCCAAATATATCTACATAAATCTATTTACGTAGTAAATAGATTTACGTAGATATATTTATATTTAGATAGATATTTACGTTGGACTGATAGATCCAAATAGATATTATATCTATTTAGATAGATATTTAGGTTACGTTATTTATATACATATTTACGTAGATAAATCTAGTAAATACATACATGCAGTACACATCGGAATCGCCACAACTTAACATGTTCAGACAGCATGAACTTTGTTTCGAGAAGGTTTCAAGTCAGGTGAAAATAAAGTCACCAAAGCCAGCGACACGAAGAATCGGACGCAGTTGGGATAACTTTTCAGATCCGGCGGCAATTGTTTATACCAAATGTTTGTGAAACTTTGAGTCGAGTTTGTGAGTCGAGGGAAGAGTGTCCATTATCAGTGACGACAGAAGGAGCAGCGGTGGTGGAGCAGGTGGAGGGAGAGGGAACGGACACTAATAATAATTATTCTAATTATTAATAACTAATCCCTTATAAACGACACTATACTCGTGGCGTTTACTACTGAAACAACGGGACTTCGACGAAGGAGACGAGCTGTTAACAGAGCCGTATATCAGCCCCGGAGTCTGCTGCTATCATGAGGTAGTTACTACCTTCCTCCACCTGAGATATTGATTATAACTTGCACCATGTACGTGACAACCCCTCCCCCCCCCCACTCCTACCTTCCCGCCCTCTCCCATCCCCGCCCTCTCCGTATACATAACCACTTTGCCCAGAGACCTGAAAGCTGCAGTATTAAAAGTTATGACAAGTTGTGTAATAATAGGTATTTGTATGGTCAGCACCTTAACCGGACCAGGCAATGTGATGTAGTCATTGCGCGAATTCGCCTTGGCTATAGACACATCTGGCAGGTTAGTGAGGCTGAGCCACTACCAGAATACTCAGATTGTAAACTCTGTGATAAACCTTTAATGCATTCACTAGAACACTATATTGTTGAATGTGAAACCGTAAAGGACTTTAGACCTCCTGGCCTCTTGTACCACCAACTGTGTAACTATGTCATTGACTCAGGTGTCCTGGACGACATCCTAACACTTTATCCAAAATTTGCTTGTCCATTTTAAAGAATGAAGAACAATTTTTATTTATATTACTTCTAAGCTGCATCACTTATGAACCCATCCCTGCCCTTGTGTGGCAGTGCACAATAGAAAGTTGTTTTCACATATCCATACATTAAAACATTGATTGTAACCATGATATATATGTGCTTCAGCCTACAGTTTAGACCTATTGTCTTATGTATGACCCTCTGTCCTGGGTGACAGTGAATACCAGCATTATCCTCACTTTAATAAGACTTTATCAAAATCCTCAGATTAGGCAAAATTGTAATTAATTTTGTCAATAAAGATGTTAATAATAATAATACCCACTTACTCTACGCCTGGCCAGCTGATCTGGGCGCGCATGCCCGTCACTCCCCGTCTGTTTACCCTCTTCTGTCTCTTTACCTTTATCGCTGAATTGTTGTCCAATTGTCTCCTTTTTTCCACGAGTACTTGCACACTTCCTCGTTTTTGTTGGAATTAGGAAAGCACTATTAGTGAAGTGAAGATACTAATTATGTGAGATTTCCTCCTCTTTACATCCTTAAGATAACGTAATGTTAGGATCTGGTAAATGTTAACTTTCTAGTTTGATAAACTGTTCACTTAAGACAGTTAAGTAAATCTCAGCTCTGTCTGGGTACTTAGACGGTCGGGGACTGAACGCCGACCAGCAGGAAGCGAGGCCATCGCTCTACCGTCCAATGCAAGTAGTTTGTCATATATGATGTACAAGGTTCTGAACGATCCTATACTCATGTTTCTAAAGGTAGTTCTTATGTTGGCCAACCTAGCATATGCTAATGACAGGCTGGTGTGATGTCAAACCCCAGATCTTACTCTCTTGATTCTTGAAGATTTCATCTCCCAAATGGTCCCCTGTATCTGCCCTTCGGCTTCCTACGCCTATTTTCATTTACATTTGCTTGAGTTAAACTCCAGTAGCCATTTGTGTGACTATTCCTTGAGTTTGTCCAGGTCATACTGTAGACTTCTGCAGTCCTCGTGTCTTAAATCTTCTCATGTGTTTCTGTCAGTGGGATCCCTTGTGTGGCAGCCCGCGCCATCGTGCGTCTGGCAACCCCCCTTACCTCGTGCGTCTGGCAGGCAACATCTTCTCAAAATCCAAAATATTTATTCTGTTGGCCAATGGTTATAACTATAATTTCGTTTTTCTCTCGCATTCGGGGATCCCGGGTTCGAGTCCCGGGCAAGACACAAATGGTTGGCCATGTTTCCTTTCACCTGATGCCTCTTGCTCACCTAGCAGTATATATAGGTACCCAGAAGCAAAGTTGTGGAGGTAGCATCTTTGGGAAGGTCCCTTACCTTCCACCTCGGGCACAGGGGCACTTCGATATAAGCAATATATATATTTTACACAGGCTTCCTGTCCCTGACAAAATTAATTAATAATTATAACATTTATTGGCAAGGTGAACGATAAAGAAGAATCTGGATTACGCGGATCAATACTTGGGAGGAGAGCCCGCTGGCGCCAACAGTAAGGTGATGGCGCCTGCTTGAGGGAGGCGAGGACAGTGCTGGCGCGACCGTGGCTCCGGTCGGGTGTAATGTTCTTGGTCCTTTTGAATTTCTTGTTATGTTGTTCATTTATTTACTCTGGAAACACGTTGCCTTCACGGTAAACACACGTGAGGGACGGCAGCACTCAGCATTGAGTAATTGTATTACTCAGCATTACCTGCTTGATTGTATTTTCCATTGTATTCATCTAGTTCTGCATGCGGGAGTTAAGCTCTGTTCTTTCGGCCCGACTCACAACTGTCAATCAACTGTTACTAACTACTAAAAAAAATTTAGGTGGTGAACAGTGAACAGATTTAATTGTATTATCTGGCCAGCCATGTATTATCTGGCCAGCCATGTATTATCTGGCCAACCCTGTATAATCTGGCCAGCCATGTATTATCTGGCCAGCCATGTATTATCTGGTCAATCATGTATTATCTGGTCAATCATGTATTATCTGGCCAACCATGTATTATCTGTCCAACCATGTATTATCTGGCCAACCATGTATTATCTGGCCAGCTATGTATTATCTGGCCAGCCATGTATTATCTGGCCAGCCATGTATTATCTGGCCAACCATGTATTATCTGGCCAGTCATGTATTATCTGGCCAACCATGTATTATCTGGCCAGTCATGTATTATCTGGCCAACCATGTATTATCTGGCCAACCATGTATTAGCTGGCCAGCCATGTATTATCTGGCCAACCATGTATTATCTGGCCAACCATGTATTATCACGCCAACCATGTATTATCACGCCAACCATGTATTATCACACCATGTATTATCACGCCAACCATGTATTATCACACCATGTATTATCACGCCAACCATGTATTATCACACCATGTATTATCACGCCAACCATGTATTATCACACCATGTATTATCACGCCAACCATCACAAATAAAGTTGGGGAGGATTTCGTGGCAGGTTAGCAATAAGGTGACTGGTTGAGGTGGTCAACTGTGCAGGAAGATGGGATGAGTAAGGTCCACCAGCCTCCACCTACAGTCCTCCTGGGAAAAATAACCCGAATTCCATTTCCCCTCTTTGCCTTCACATGGGTAACATTTACCCTTAAGTGTAATGCCTTCAAGATTCAGGTTTTCCCAAGAAAAAAACTCAAATATTATTTTTGTTAAAAATAAAGACGAATTCATTTCGATAAGACAAATACATTTTTTTGTTCTGGATTATTACACCTAGTTCCGCTGCCTCCTTGCAAACTGTCCAATAGAATCCAATTTGCGATTCGGTTTGAACATTGACAGCCTTTGACAAACACTTGAGGTTAACAGCTCTATCTAGAGGTTAATGACCTAACAAGCAAGGTGTAGGAAACGACATCACTGACGCGGATGTGGTGGAGTGGGGGGGGGAAGGGGGGGGGGGGTAGGAGACGCCAACAATGGCGCGGGAAACATTACCTCCAGCGGAGCAAAAATATGTAATGAAGAGATAATTTCAATGACAAACCACTGGTGATGGGAGGAGGGAGAGGGCAAGGGAAGGCGAGATGGTCAGGGAGTGAGAGCGTGAAGGGAGGGAGGGAGTGAAGGAATGGGGGAGGGAGAACGTGAAGGAAGGGAGGGAGAGAGTGAATGAAGGGAGGGAGGGAGAGGGTGAAAGGAGAGAGGGAGACCGTGAAGGAGGGAACACGTAGTGTGGGAAGCAAAGCGAGCCTGGTCACAAGCTGCAGACAATGCTAAGACATTTTAGCACTCTCTTTCCCCCTGTACGAAGCCCAAATTCAATTAAAGACGATAAACTGGCTAATTATCGCCCCAGATACGCTCCAAACCTCAACTCTGCCCCCAGTAACAACCCGGAAAGGATCTCTCGCTAAAATCACTCCATAAAACTGTTAGGGCCGGAAATCCTTTCAAACACCATTGGACTTATTGACCAAACAAGTCCAAGAGAGCACGCAAGCACCCAAGAGAGTGCTAAAATGACCACACACTAGAAAGTGAAGGAACGAGGAATGTCGTCGTCCCTTCACTTTCTAGTGTGTGGTTAGGTCAACATATTTCAGCCACGTTATTATGACGTGGGGTCAGAGGATTGTGGCACACACAAAAACGGAATGAACACATTCCAGAAGGAGAACTGACCCATACACAACTGTGTCGAAGCTAGCAAGAAGGAAAGACACCTCCGACCCCAGCAACAGGACACACTCACACGAAATATAACAACAAACTACACACTACCAACTCTCATGACATACACAGCAAGCAACAAACGGAGAGAAACACACAAGAGAGAAGAGGCAGGACCAAAGAGCCAGAGCTCAACCCCCGCAAGCACACCTAGGTGTTACACCCACACACACACACTAGCGGAAGCAGAGCCACAGCTCCAGCACACAGCCAGTAAACCCTAACCAACACGCGGCGGCCGTCCTGACAGTCCCGGAACACCACACAGGAACTCGCAAAGCCCTAAAGAGCAAGGGAGGAGGGGGGGGGGAGGGTTGAAACAGGGAAATCTCCTACAGGAGGGGTGATGGACCCCACCACATCACCAACCACAAATCAACACCACCCGGGCGGCGGCCGCGACCGGACCACCACCCTTAAAAACACTTGCAAAACCAGGAAGGGGGAAAGGGTGTTTGAAGAAGGGAAATCCCCCTAGGAGGTTAGACAGACCCCCTCTTCAACACCAACCGCAAATGACGATCCCCCCCCCCCCCCCCACCCTCATCTCCATCCACCCTCACAGGGGTTCTTCCCCCACAGGCCGATACCAGCGAGGGAGCAACCTCCTCACGCCGTCCCTGCTCACTACATCCACAGCCTCAACCACCACACCTTGCTCATCCTCCATATGCTCCACAGTATCCTCACAATCAGTGGATCGCATCCGGGCAGTTTTCCGTCCCCGCTTCTGCTCCGGCACTAACGGAGCCAGACGCGACGCTTCCTGATGCGACGAGGGAGACGCACACCCTCCATTGGAGAGGCAGCCTGAGACACCTCCAAAGACGCGGGGAAAACTCCCTCTCCCTAGAGAAGAGGGGGGTGGGGGTTTGGGAGGTGGAGCAACCTCACCAGATCCACTCATCAAAGCAGAAGGTGACGCCTCCCCACCACCACAGTAATCGGCACACTGTGAACCTCCACTAGCACATTCGACTGCACACAGCCCGGCAGCTTATCCTCAACCACACACACACACACACCGGCTGCCCGTCGACCCCCGGCATCACAGTGCGCTCCACCGACTCCTCCCACGCATCCTCGACACTCACAAACAGGCCCAACTTCCGGAAGGCTGGAAGGCAGGACACCACCACCAGCCAACACTCCTTGTCCAACCTTACAGCCTTCATTTCCAACTGGCCATAACGAACCGCCACATACATCAAAGTCGCACTCAAGTTGAGGCGAGGGCCCCTGACAGCCGAGTGGACAGTGCTTCGGATTCGTAGTCCTGAGGTTCCGGGTTCGATCCCCGGTGGAGGCAAAGACAAATGGGCAAAACAAAGACCCAAAAGTGATTCCATGCACCCGCCAAACCCCCCAGCTGTTTATGAATGAAAAACGGTTTGCACACAACTCACAACTGATTTCGTTCGAACACTTCGGGAACAAGTGCTTCACTGACGAATTTTGTTCGAACCACACCGCTGTAAATACTTCACCCACGTACTACAAATACAAACAATCGCCAACAGAACCTAAATACCTAACCTATGCCTATATATGCACAAAATGCTAGTATACTATAATATTAATTTATATTTGAGAAAATTCCTGTTTTGAATGATCAGCATGTTAAAATTAATGAATGCGTCTGTGGGGTCGACTGCTGGATGTAATGGACTTGAGTCGAGGACGGCTTGCTCCACGAGCACAACATCACCTGCCGTATGGTCCACCGGTGTAGAAAATTTTAATCCAGCCGAAGTAGTCGGCTTAAGGGGAAACAATGACAACCCCATCCTGGAGCACCACACAGGGCCGGAACAGTCAAACACCGACTCCACAAAACTTGTGGAGGGAGTGTGGTGTGAGAAGTGTGCCAGTTGCCAACATTGGGGTTGCTAACAGGAACTTCCCTGCATGTGGGGCTGCTACTGCTGTGAGGCGAGCAATATCGTGTTGTGTTGTTGTAGTACCCAGGCACTCTGCAGCAACTTGGTCTACAATGGGGCCATCCCAGCTGTCTTGCTTGTGGGCTTTTGATGGTGGTTGAAGTGATGGGCCTGCACGAGAGGCCGCCTCTCACTGGCACCGGGTATAAAATTTGTACATATATACAAAATGATTTACAAACAGAATGTTGGATTACTACTAGATATAGCTGGTATATACTATGCCTAAAGCCACTAATACGCATAGCGTTTCGGGCAAGATAGTTAGGAGGGAGTTTGCGAACTCTTCTTTTTGCACGAATTACTTATGGTGGTGTTGATGCCAGATGGTGATGCGGCCATCATTCGCCAGAGACTCACTTTGCCAGGCGCACCATCGTCGGCAAAAATTCAATCTTTCAACAACTATTATCGAGTTTGTTTACGCTTGAGAGCCTCGCCCGCCTCTCGTTCCCGCGCTTTTTCCATGCCAGGGTTTTTCTTTCTTCCCATATCGAGTTTTACTTTTGCTTAATTGAACGTTATATAATTAAACTTCAGTCATATATTCATCTTTATTTGATTTGATTTGCAGTAACCGTGTTACAGAGGCGAATACAGGAAGGCATGACAAAAGAGTACACACTACCTTACCTGACAATTCACCCCAAACAAAAGCAAGCCATCATGTCCGGAAGCTAAACAATAAATAAAGTTACTGACTTTGCTTTTAACACTGGTGATTACTGTTGTTGTTGTCGTTGTCGTCCAAAACTCCTGGCATTATCAGCATTACCAACAGACATTGACAAAATACACCACCCTCGAGGCGACAGTGAGTGCCGCGCCTCACACACGTCCTCTCGCAAGTGAAAGTGAATTTTGCTCTCCCATTTGAGATGCAGATGTGGTTAAGCCAAGGTCTAGGGTGAGGATCCCTGGCGTGGCTGCCTCACAGGTCTAGGGTGAGGATCCCTGGCGTGGCTGCCTCACAGGTCTAGGGTGAGGATCCCTGGCGTGGCTGCCTCACAGGTCTAGGGTGAGGATCCCTGGTGTAGCTGCCTCACAGGTCTGGTGTGAACACAATCAC